>NC_091843.1:87764595-88136470 GCF_037783145.1 Equus przewalskii
AGAGAGAGAAGAATTTACAACCTGGCCTTCCCAGAAAAAGTTTCCCCACCCCTGGCATAGAGGACGTGCTGAAGAGTGGTACTCACTGTGAAAACCTTCTCAGACTGGCCCCGTGCTCTCATGTTGGTGTCATGAATTAACTTCAGAATCATCCAAGCTTCATCGTGCTTTCCAATCTGAGAAACATGAGTAGACAGTGAAGGAAAGTGAACTGCTAGGAGGTGAAATACTCATGCCCTGATTTTCTCATAATTATCTTGTATTTTCAGATCAGCTTGGGTGTAATTGTGCAAATGCATTGAGGTAGGTCCCCCTGGAACATACTGACCACTTGAATATCTTGACTACATTAGCAGGTCACCAGATGTGCCTATAACGAGAAATAGCACCCCTGGATAGTAAAATTTCATATATAAGACAATAAGCCCTGTTCTCTTCATTGAGCAAAAAGTTACTTGCTAGAGGCGGAACAGTAGCGCTCTCTGGCCACCAGGCAGCTTTTCCACAGGCTGCTTGTTGGAAACCCGTCTCCGTGAAACCAAATCCTGCATAGCTCCAGAGGACGAAAGAAAAATGCTCCTCCCAAGGGGGTAGACACGCGTTCCTAGAATTAGCAAGGAGCTCTTTCCAATGTGTGTGGCTTCCTCAAGTGTTTGTAAGAACCAGCGTTACCTCCAACAGGAACCTCGGGCTCTCAGGCATGAACGTGAGGGCCACCACCGAGCAGACGCAGGGGAGCGCGCAGACGATCACGAACACACGCCAGCTGTGGAACTGGTAGGCCGACCCCATGCTGAAGCTCCATCCTGGAAAGGAGGATGGGCAGAGTGAGCGAGGGCACCGCCCAGGCTGCGGCTGTGAAAGCGAGGACTCCACAGTCACCTGGGTGTCTACACTGCGAGTTTATTAGTCAAATCTTACTACCCACAGAAGAATGATCTGATCTGGGCTTAGCCACAGTGACCGGCTCTCCTTCAAGACCAGCGAGAGCAGTGCTGAGAAAGGTGCTTGGGACCAAAGGGGTCAGCGCCTAAGGATGAGGGTGCATGTACATTTCTATACAACCAAATGCCAAAGGCCAACAGAAATTAATTGGGGAGGATATTTTTCCAGAAGGCCACTGTGCTGAGGATCTTCTGTTTGCGCCTCCGGATCAGTCCCCAGGTCTCTCCACCCTGCCATGTGCCAGGAAACAGATCTCTGTGGACCCATCAACGGGCTCCCTCGCCCACTGGCTTCTGTTGGTCTGAATAGAGGAAGTGCTGGCAGGAGAGCAGAGGGTGGGAGCAGAGCTGGGGACGTTTGTTCTCCTTGTTGTCCTCCTCCCTCCCTCTGGCTGGGTGGAGGTTTGACGGTGGGTGTGCCCATCTCCCGGAAGCTTCTCCTACAGCCACAGCTCCTGGCAGGTCCTGGCAATCCCTCCCTGCTCTTGCCCTTTGAGGCACAGGTGGGCACAGGATGCCTTCGTGGTCCTAGCTCTGAGGCGCTTTATTATTCCTTCTTGGTTTCTCTTAACTTTTCCACATAACTCTTTTGTCTGTGTGTGAGGAAGATTGGCCTTGAGCTAACATCTGTCGCAAACATTCCTCTTTTTGATTGACGAAGATTGTCTCTGAGCTAACATCTGTGCCAATCTTCCTCTATTTTATGTGGGACACCACCGCAGCATGGCTTGAAGAGTGGTGCTAGGTCCACACCTTGGATCTGACCCTGCGAACCCTGGGCCACTGAAGTGGAGCACATGAACTTAACCACTACACCACTGGGGCAGCCCTCCACTTTCAATGACCTCTCCTGAGGATGTCACAGGTTTCCTGCCAGCATCCTGACCAGTACAATTATTAAGGATTGGCAGTTGCGGTATCTCTCTACATGCACATGTCATACAATAGACGGAGAAAATTTTAAATTTCTAAATAGTATTTCTATCATAATATAAAAAAACAAGCCTAAGAGCATGCAAATAGAAATCTCTTCAAGAACTAAAAGAAAGCCAATATTTAAATGAATACAAAATGGTTGAAAGCAAAATTCAAACATGATTCTAAATGAGAAATAATGAGGCATATCAAACCTAATTGAAAACAGAGAGGAGATTTACAGAGGCATAGATGAATTATGGGAGGCAAAATTTTAATTTTTGGCAATGCTTGGTATTCATCAGGCTTTTTGTAAACGAAAGTCAGGTAGTCTACACCCCATCCCCAGGAGAGCAGTAGTATTATTCCTTATGTACACAGGAGCCAAGTGAGATTCTGGAGGTGACATAACTTCCTCAAGGCAACAAGCTCAACTTATATATCTGAATCTTCTCCACCAGGATTCGAGGCAGCACCTTATGCCACGTGCGGCCTCACGTCTATGCACACTCACTCTTGGACACAGACCTTGCTGACAAATGATGTAAACATCAATGACACGCTGTATCAATCTTAGATTAACAAACATTTTTCTGGGAATTTGATACACAAGGATTATGTGGATCGCTAAAGTCGCTATATCATAAACTTTAGGAGGGGCCGTCTACTCTCAATATTTTAAGTAGCAGAAAATCAAAAGTCTCAAATATCCACAACGCAGAGAAATTTTGTGATGGAACAGAGAAAACACACCTTGTTCATTTCACATTGGATCTGAGAGCTTCATATATAGAACTTCTGTTTTAAAAGGTCTATAACCTATTATCTTACACAGTGGATGGAAAAGAAAAGCTTGAGACGGCTGAGTTAAGCAACTGCAATGTTGTAAATTTCAGGCTACTGCACAGCACCGGGGGAAAGAGCAAAGACGAGAGAGGAGACGGGCTCCAGGGCCTCCGCTGAAACAAATTAGTTCAGACGGTGCAGTTTTACAAACAAAAATAGGATGAGTTATTTAACCAAGGAGAAAGTCACACTAGTGGACAGAGCAGGAAGTTTCTTGTGGTCGACAGGATAATGCTCCCTCCCCACCCAAAGACGTCCTCATCCTAGTGCCCAGAACCTGTGACTGTGTGACCTCACACGGCAAAGGGACTTTGCAGGCGTGATTAAGTTAAGGATCTTGAGATAAAGCAATTATCCCATTTTATATGGTTGGGCCCAGCATAAGGATGAGAGTCTATAAAGGAAAGAGAGAGAGTCAGGAGGGTCAGAGTGAGAAAAGGAGATGTGCTGAGCAAAGCAGAGCTCAGACTGGAGAGAGATTCGAAGATGCTACGGTGCTGCCTTTGAAGATGGAGGAAGGGTCCACAAGCCAAGGTCTGTGGGCGGCTTATAGAAGCTGGAAAAGGCGAAGACATGTATTCTCCCTTCGAGCATTCAGAACAAGCCTCCAGAGGCCCTGCCAACCCACGGAGACTTCTGACCTCCAGAATGGAAAATAATAAATTTGCATTGTTTAAACCAGTCAGTTTGCGGAGACCTGTTACAGCAGCCATAGGAAAGCAACACCCTCCTCTTTATAGTCATAGCTCTAGTGCTAACTTGACTGATAGAAATTAAATCGGAGAATGTCAGCTCTTCTCTATGAAACCGCAGGCTTTTGCTCGGACTTCCCCAGATGCCTCTCCAAGGACTTCAGGCTCCCTCTTGACAGCTGGTCTTACAAATGTTGCCCTTCACTCTTACTTCTCTGGAACATCACATCCATCGGGGAGAGACTGATGGCCATGTGATTCCTGTCTGGCAGTTTTCAGCCTACAGAGGAAACTGGATTACACGTAGAATCTAGCTGGTCCAGAGTCTCGCTCCCCCCAGCCTAGAAGGGCGTTTCTTCAGGCCTAGATTCTTCTGTGCAGCAGCTGAAGTTTAGCCTATTCAATACTGTTCACAGCCTTCTCTACTTCATTAGCTGTGAAGTCTGTCTTCTGGGCCCTTGCTTGGTGTGCGTGTGTGTGTGTCATTGTTTCTGAAATATAGCCCTTTTCTTCCCAGAGCTCCAGGAAACCTCTCTCTACCTGCCTGTTCACATCTTCACAGAGATGCCTGAGGGGCTTCTCAAAGGTACTGTGTGCAAAACAGAACTTTTGATTTCCTGCCTAGCTACCAAAGAAAACTCTTGTTTCTCCCTCAATCTTCCCTATTTTAGCAAACAACACACTGCCAGCCACCCAGATATTCATGTCCAAAATCAAGACCTCATCCTTGATTCCTCTTTTTCCCCTCACTACCCTCAATGTCCCATCTCTCAGCAAGTTCCATCTCTAAAACGTCTCAAAGCCGCCCACTCCTCCCCATTGCCACAGCACCGCAGAGCCTCTAGCTGGCAAAAAAACCCCTACAGTTTTGCCTTTTCCAGAATGTCAAATAAACGAAATCATACCGTACACAGCTTTTTGAATCTGGCTTCTTACACTGAGCATAACGCATCCATGCAGATTCTTGCTCGTATTAATAGTCTGCTCCTTTTCATTGCTGAGTAGCATTCCATCGTGCAGAGATGTCACAGTTGGTTTACCAAGTCGCCAGTTGAAGGACAGTTAGATCTTTCCCAGTTTTAGGGGATTATAAATAACGCTGTCATCAACACTTCAGACAGGTTTTGGTGTGTCTCAAAGCCTTCCTTTTCTCTTGGGTAACTACCTAGGCAGTGGGTTCTTTGAGTCAAATGATAAGTGTAAGTTCAGCTTTATAAGAAACTGCCAAACTATTTTCCACAGTGGCTGTACCATTTTACATTCCCACCAGTGGTATATGACAGTTCCAGCCGCTTCATGTCCTTCCCCCCACTCTTTGGTCAGTTCTACTTTTCAAACTTTTGGCCATTCTAATAGGTTTTCATTGCATTTCCCTAATGCCTAGTGACATCTTGATTTACTTTTCGTCCATTCAATCATACTTTTACTGAGTGCCTATGTGCGCCAGTCACAGGGGAGTAGCGTCGAACTCCCTTTTAGGATGTGCCCCCCTGGGGTGGGGGGGATGTCAAAGCCTGATGGATGATATTCTGTGGCCTGAATGAGGGGCAGACACAGGCAGGGTCTTAAGAAATGACCCTGCAGAAGCTCTGTAAAACTAAAATACCATTATTTGGATTCTAACCGAATAAAAGAATGAAGGAAGGAGACACTGACCACCATAACCACCCAGCCAAGAATTCCTGGGACCCCTCCCCAGCTCCATTTCAAGATGGCTTAAATTTGAACTTGAGAGTGACATAAAACCTTAAGCCACAAACATCAGGAAGTGGAGACATCAACATGGAGTGAAGGACGAGAATGTGAAACAAGCCACATGCAAGCGGGGAAGCGGTTGTTGCTTCAGGATGCTCATCTGCACTTAGTAAAATGGATTCTCCTAAATGAGCCCTTTATGTTGGCATCACGCCTTTTGTCTTAAAAAAAAAAGATGTTGTGTAGGCGGTGGTTCTAATTGTTTTTTGGACTTTGTTAAAAATATCCATTAAAATGTCATACTGAGGGATTTGTCTACACGTAATGCAAATTCCATGCAGGGAAGGCCCTCAATTAGGGAATTACAGAAAGCAGCTCCTGCACAGCGGCCCTCAGGGTGGCACTGATCAGGGCATGCTGCGGCTTGCATGACGATCAAGGCCATTGACCAGACTCACACTGACGTGCTCTGTGCTGCAGAACCCAGCTGCCAGCCCACGTGCCTGACGGTCTGAAATCTTTCAAGGTGCTAAGGCAGCAGTATGTGGGGCAGGCAGAAGAATGCTGGCCTTCATGGTCTCTTCTTGGCGCTGTCCCGGGTGTGCTGGTGGACTAGCACCTCCCTTACTGATCAAAATTTGGTTGGCAGCTTTGTGATATTATGATCCAATGCTCTAAAATATTAATATTAAGAAATCAATATGATAGGTGAGATCAGTTTTCAATAGCTGAGAAGTAAACCACCTATTTTTATTTGTCAGTGGTCTTCACTCACAAGGCACATAGCCAACTAAAATTCTCTTTGGAAAAGTGGTTCAAAATCCATTTTTTCAAGTGGCCCACAAGCTGAGGAAGGGAACAATGATCAGATGAATTTCTGATTTTATTCCTACAGAAATAAAATTGTATCCTGTCAACAAGTCACTGGTTTGAAATATAAACGCTATCTCGTGAGCAGGAGACATTAATCCTTGGCTAGAAACTCAGGTTGTCATGCATCTCGTACCATCTGCGACTCCGTGAGACTGAACCAGGGGCAGCTGCACAGGCCCTGCTGCTGGCAACAGCAGAGAGTTTCACCTCCATCTCATTTGTGAAAAAGAGAAAAAAAGAAAGCAAGGATGAGGGGACTAGTCAAATAAACTATGGTGCAGCCATGCAATAGGAATACCATTTAACTACTGGCAAAGAATGAGGGAGATGTTTCTAAACCGATGTGGAAACTGCACAAGTTACATTGCAGTGAAAAAACCTCTTTTCAAAACAGTGTAAATAGTAGTGATTCCCTTTTTTATATGCACATAAAACATATCATTATATCTAGAAAACAAAAGGGAGGAAACACACTAAATTATTTTAAACGGTTACTCAGGTAGAGGCTGGGCAGTAACAGAGGACTTCCACTTTTTGCATATTTTCTTTAATTTCTGAGTTTTGTATCGCCTTGTATTACTTTTTACTCAAAAGGGGTAAAAAAAACTTTTCAAAGAGTTGCAAGCCTATCATTTTTCTGAAGTCAAAGATCTGATGGAAAAAGAGAGAGGATACGGAAATTGAAGTGATCATGAGACGCTACGCAGCATCCGTACAAATTTCAGAACTAAACTAACGTTAATTCTGATTGGGACGAATCTAAACATCGATGCTACAGTGCTCATTTATGGACAGCAACGAGCAAGTGCCAGAAGCTACCTCGGGTCTCTGGGTGGGAAGGAAAACAATATTCACAGAGCTGTAATCTTTAAATTCGTAACTCCAGTCATACTCTGATTTCGGATTCTCGGGGCAGAGGCCAGTTGCATCCTGAGCCACAACTGTGTAAGCCTATTGCCAATAGTGATACACAGAACAATCACCATAAAACAATTGGCAGGGCTCTGCCTGCAGCACGTCATCATGCCTTCAAGAAGCGAGAGCCAACTCAATTGCAACGATACATCCCTGGGAGAGGGTCCCAGGGTTACATTCCAAGTACCTGCAGTAGTCAGGCCTCTCTCTCTAAGAGCAGGTGCAAGCAACAAGCTGACCTTTCCTGCTGTTTCTCTACTTCTGTTTCCAAGCTCTGGTCCCACCATTTGGAATGCACAGAGTGAGCGGCCAACAGCAAAAGGAAGTCACATTTGGCCTCTGATTCCTGAGTCTGACTTCTGACTCCAAATATGCTTTCAAAGAAGGAAATTTCCTGGTAGATTTTCAAACTCAGAAATTCATGGGCTCATTTTTCAGGGTCATTTTTTTCTGGAATATCTTTTATGAGTACGTCAAATATAAAAAGAGTGAATGAGAGAAGCTTTCCAGAAAGAGTTCCTGGTGCAAGCATGTAAGACTCATTCAAGCATGGAACTTCTGAAGCTCCACGGAGAGAGATCACAAGTCTGAGGGTCTGAAAAAAGCTGGCAGCATAAAATGTGCATGCATGTGTGTCTGTTTCAAACAAAGGTCCTTTGGGATTTTCTTTTGTAAACAGACAACAATATAGTATTAATATTATGATAATGTAGGTCAATTAAAATTTTATCAAATATTTTTATACAAATACACACTACAATAGCCTATAGGATAGTCACATTTCAACCACACACAAATGAAGCTTATGTCATAAATGCATGTAAAGGCAGCTCATTACTCTATAAATACACAATGTATATATTCATATTTATTATCTTATAGCATATTTATATAGGTACACATTAACTTTCTTTCTCTTTTACTCACATAAATATTTATTTAAAATGAACTGTATAAAGGTTGGCAGAATCATATTAATATATAAACTCTCACATAAGCTGATGTCCATGGATGAATAACAAAAAACCAATTAGGTTCATTTTGTGAAAAGGTATAGTCTCAGGAAACTGAAAAGCAAACAAAACTAAATATTGGGAATTCTTATATTAGGTAGAAAGTTGGACGAACAGACTCTAAAACCCATTCCAGGGCTAAGGTTCTCTCTGATTCTAAGATCTTGTGTCTGGACCAGAGGAGGCCACAAGAAACTCTCTCTTGAGTATAGATCCATGGTAAGAAATGGAATACTTTCAAAATTAAACAAAACAAACTTGCAAACTGCAGGCAGGTTTGACACAAGTGAGCAAAATAATACTTATTCTTTATATTAGCAACACAGTTCATTGGCTTTCAGAGTAGCTGTCCTTAAAATACCTTTTTTCTTAACAGGGCTCCAAACAACCTCATGGTCTCTATTCTATTCCAGATCCAGATTTCTTTTTGTTCTTTGTACCTGGCCTCAACAAGTTCTTGCTCAAGATCAACAAAAGCTCTGGGTGCATTCCCAGAAGATTTTTAATGATACAGCACACAAGTGCTAACGGAATCCATTCTTAGGTGAAAGACCTTTTCCTGGGGTGGGGAGAAAGAGGGGGCTGTAATATCCCAGTGTTATGACAACAGAGGTCAGCCCGAGCGCTCTTGTTGCTGATGCCAAAGGTCGCGCCCACAGGGCTCCACTAACTACTCTAACTACTCCACTAACTACTCTAACTACTCCACTAACTACTGACCTCTCTACCTGCTGTTTTTCTTGCCTTGTAGCCTCTGATCCAGAACAAATCACTTAACACTTGACAAGTGAAACAGCTGCTTAGCTCATGATTCAGGCCCCAAATGACCCTTAGAGTTTTGTCATTTATGTCAAAGAAATTCCTTCTAATGGGCTGGGAAATACACGCCAGCACAATGACCTGGAAGTGCTGGTTTCTGGGCCTTGTGCCTCAAGGGAGGGGACACCACCCCCTCCTTCCTAGTACAGGGATGGAAATACGACTTTGGAGAGGTCGGCTCTACCAGCCCGTAGCCAGATATTGCTCACTCGTATCCAGTGCAACCCAACCCAGAGAAAAGCCTTCAGGTCATCTCAAGTTCCTGACGTTTACTGTCACCAGATGCTTCCAAAAGGCCCCAGCCCAGGGGAGACACTCCACCTTCCTCACAGCCTTCCAGAAAAGTGGAAGTCAGCCTCTACTCTCTTCCTCCCCTACGTCCGGTCCATCACTGAGGAATGCAATTCTATTTTCTGTACTTCTCCCAAACCTGCTCCTTTTTCTCCATCTCTGCTTTAGTCTTGGCCCTTGTCACCCTCCCTGGCTCGTCCTATATGGCTGATCTGCAGCAGGCATGGGTCTGGATGGAGTCCTGAAGTACGCATGTCACAGTCAGTGTCCTGAGCCCCCAGCCCTGGATCCCTCCGCCGTCCAGTGCCTGGCCCAGCAGGGGCCTCAGGGACAGGGCTCCAGCACTCCGGCCATCCTCTTCTGACTGGCAATGCCCTGTTGTTGAATAATCCTAATATCACTTCTCTTTAGTAGAGCTTCCAGCTTCCAATCCGCCTAGTCTGGTCCTTCCCTCACGTACCTTTGAGAGATCTTTCCATAATAAAAACCGGATCACGTCACTCACTAGCTTAAAACCTTTCAGTCGTTCTCCATGGCCCTTCAGGATCGAGTCCAGGATCTTTAGTGTGGCCACAAGGCCCTCCGAGACCTGGCTCCTGCCTCTCTCTCCAGCCTCATTCCTCACAAGTCCCTCCTTCCACTGTTTGCTACCTGCTGTGTAACATCTTGACCACTCCCCACCCTCGTCAATTTGGAGAAGTCCTAACCTTCAGTCCTCTGTTAAGCTAGTAGAAAGGAACATTCTCTGTAGATTCTTCTGGACACATTGAAAGGTATTTCTGTCCCCGACTGAGCTATCTCAGTATCCTGTGAATTCCCACAGCCCTCAGCACAGTGCTGACGCAGAGAAAGGACACTATAGAGAACGACCTCCAAGTCGGCTCCTGGAGGGCAGGGGCCGCGTCTTATTCATCTTTAGTGCAAAACATGGCGAAGAACAGTCACTCAACAAACGCTTATGTAACTGATCAATAAAGAGCCCACTCTTGGATGCTTGTAAAACCAGACAGTTTGCCTAACACATTCAAAACGGATATTCTGGAGACATTATTATATTTCCTAATTTCCAAATTTATGGAGTTAGTCTTTCTTTCTTTTTTTTTTTTGTCTTTTTGTGTGTGTGTGAGGAACATTGGCCCTGAGCTAACGTCTGTTACCAGTCTTCCTCTTTTTGCTTGAGCAAGATCAAGGCTGGCCCTGAGCTAACAGTCGTGCCCATCTTCCTCTACTTTATATGTGGGATGCTGCCACAGCGTGGCCTGATGAGTGGTGTGTACGTCTGCACCCAGGATCTGAATTGGCCAACCCCAGGCCACTGAAGCGGAGTGCGCAAACTTAACCACTGGGCCACTGGGCCGGCCTTTTCTGTTTTTTTGGTAACTAATTTCTAGCCTAATTTCCTTGTGGTAAGAGCACATCCTTGGTAGTTTTTTGAAATATATTGGAACTTGTTTCACAACAAGCATGTGGTCCACTTTTGGGTTTTTTTTCCAGCTTTACTAAGGTATAATTGACAAATAAAAATTGTATATATCTAAGGTGTACAATGTGATCATCTGATACATGTACACCTTCTGAAAGATCACCGCAATCAAGTTACTCCACACATACATCATCTCACTTATTTTTGGTGTGGAGAGAACACCCAAGATCTATTCTCAGTCAATTTTAAGCATACAATACAGAATTATTAACGATAGTCACCACGACACATACAGAACTATAGCCACATTAGATCCTCAGAACTTATTCACCTTATAACTGAGAGTTTGTACCCTTTGACCAACATGTCCCCATTTTCCCAGCTTCTGATGTTACATCTCGCCGACAGCTAGACAGGAAAGGGCTCCCCCAGAGCAATGAATGTATCTTCTCACGGACAAGCCCCATGCTTCCCCTACACAAAGTGAACTTCCTTTTGGAAAAATGAAACTCTCGAGAGTTAATAAGCTGACGTGTAACTCAAAGGGGCACTCTCATACTACGTTTGTAGAGCACGTTTCATTCGGATTGTCTGAAGATGAAACGTAGGAGCTCAAGCCAGTCCAGCTGTTGGCGGAGACCCAATTCACTTTTGCCCATCCCAGATTTGTGACCCTGCGGGAGACACACAAATGCTACCACCCACCCCTTCCCCTTTGTTGCAAAATGTCAGGCGTTTACCCAGAGTTAAATTTCCCCTTTGCTCTCGGAAAGGCTGACGGCTTGGGTCATTAATCTTGGCCTAGAAAGAAGTTCCTAGCTGCTACCGACTGAGGAAGCGATTGGTCCTGGAGCATCCCGGGGAGCGGCCATGGCGCCAGAAAAATCAAACCCAGGGTGACCGAGTCTGGGACGGATGCAGAGGTTTTCATTCACTATCACCTTCTCTCCCTGCCACTTGGGAGAAATGATTTAATAACTCAGGGAGCCCAGAGTAACAATGCACAAGAGCACAAGCAGACGGGTGTTCCAGCAGAGGCGGCTACAGAACCAGCTTTGACTGGCGCGCTGGTTCCCAGCTCTCACAGATTCACACTGGGCTCCTGTTCTCCTCCCGCTCTGCTCACAGTTTTCGTAAAGGATGTGAAGCTCTGAGTACCAAGTGCAGCCTCCAGCAGGGACACAGGTGGCGTGGATTCAAGGCCTGTGGCAGATTGCTGGAGTATTTATAGCACGCCCATCATGCGCCAGGCACCTCACACGCATCGGCTCGTTTAATGCACCAACAATCCTGTTGCCCACTTCCCACCCCCTGGTGGGGTGGCCAGCTAAAATACAGGCCACCAGCTAAATCTGACCTTAAAAAATTTTAGTGTTAATATGTCCCAGGCAGTATTTGGGACATACTTACACTAAACGATTATTTGTCGTTTATCTGAAATTCATATTTAACGAGGCACCCTGTATTTTTATTTGCTAGATGTGATAACTACCCCCAGAAGACATGTGGCCATGTCTGGAGACATTGTTGAGTGTCATGAGCTTGGGGGAGGAGGGTGACTGCTGACATCTAGTGGGCAGAGGCCAGAGATGCTGCTAAAGATCTTAGGATGCACAGCACAGCTCCTCCGCCCCCAGAGAATTAGCCAGCCCTAAATGTCAACAGTGCCAGGAGGAGAGATCCTGCTGTACACTAGTCACCGTGCACGTCTATGTCACCAGTACTCAGAGTTAACAGAGCTAGTGAGGGAACGTGGAAGCTTGTGTTCAAACAGAGGTTTGGAAACACTTTCAGAAGACTTGAGATTTCATTCCTGCATGAATGCATTTTGTTTCTGTGTTAGTTTTTCTTATTAAGTTATAAGCTCTTTTGATTTTTTTTTGCTATAAAATTGATCTATATGGGGTTGCCATTTTTCTCCTTTTTGCTTTTAAATGCATCCTAAAGAACAAGAAAGGTGGCACACAATAAGAAGAACAGGAACATTTTCCCCCTGTGCTTTTGGGAGAGTGTAGCATTCCCCACCAAACGCTTTCTGCTAACCCTCGCAGCTTATAAACAGTTATTACCACAAAAAAGGGGAATAAGCATCTATCTCCTAAAGCATTTGTGTTCTTGTTTCATAAGGACAGGGAGGTGTGCTCTTAAAATTCCCTGCCAATCCTCAGGAATGGGGACTTGGCACCCTCCGTAAAAGCACCTGCCTTCAACCCGTGTCCAATAGAGCTGTGGGAATCAGCAGGAGGGCCCACTCTGGGCTCCCCGAGACCTGCACCTAGAAGTCTGGGAGGTGCGCATTCTCTTCCGTCCCTCCCAGCTCCTGCCTCCCGGAGGCCACCTCTCCTTTCCCATCTATCTTCGTGCACGGACCCCACGATCACCAAAGTTCACCAACTTCTCTGGGCACTCATACCCTCCGTCCGTGACAAATCACCTCGTCTTCTCTCCTTCAGATCTCTTCTCCGACCCCCTGCGAGTGACCTATCTGGTCTCCTGGAGGACGGCTCAGTGAAACCACACCAACAACGAAATGCTTCACTGCAGCCACAGCATCCCCTCCCCTCCCACCTCTCCAGAACCTGCCCTCCAGCTGCCCCCCTCGGCCTCCCCACTGAAACAGCTGCCTGGAGTACAAGGCCCTTTGCAACTGGGCCCCACACTCATCTCCAACCACATGCTCCCCGTTCTAGCTCAGTCACGCTCTCCACTGCACTTTGTGGGCAATGGAATGACAAGGGGATCCTGTTGAAAAGGCATCTTCCCAGCCCCTGTTACTAGAAACGCCCCTTTAGGAGGGTTGGGGTGGGGCCCAGGAATCTGCATCTTAACAAGCACCGAGGTGGTCCCCATGCGGCTGTGGTACATCCATACCGTAAGAAACCTTCATCTATTGCTTTCTCCGTGTGCATGGCCCTCGCCATGACACCGTTTATGCCTCAGCTCAGGCCCTTTTCTTCTCATCCCTATTATCCGCTTGGAAAATTCCTATGAACCCTCAGGGCCCACATGAAAGGGTCACTTCTCTGGATCCATATCTCTCTTTCCAAGACATCTTCTTTAGCTCACTTGCAGTTCCCTCTCACCGGTGCTCTTCCTAAAAAAGGTTGAGCTAAAACCTGAGGGGACAGGAGCAGTACGACCTCCAACAGCCCTTCTCTTCTCTGACTCTCTCCTCCTCAGTGTCCTTCTCCCCCAGGTGGCTCCTCCTCAGGAAGAATCCTTAGGGGCTCACTGAACAGCCTTTCAGACGTGCTCAGAAAATACACTCAGCTGATGCTCCACTGGGACCCTGCTAACCCCATTTTGTAGATTAAAAAAAGGGAAGATTTAAGAAATCAGCCTTAATATTGAGTTACCATTGTTCTACATCATTAGTCTTCAGAGAAATGCAAATTAAAACCACAACGAGGTGCCAGTCCACACCCACCTAGTGCTGCCCAGGATGTGGGGCAACCGGAACTCTCACGCATTTCTGGTGGGAGTGTAAAATGGTACATGTTTAGAGAACTGGCAGTTTCCTATAAAGTTAAACATACACCTACCCTGTGACCCTCAAATGCTACTCCTGGGCATTTATCCAAGAGGAACGAAAACATAAGCAGAGCCGAGGCTGCTCAAAAGACGCGTGTAAGAATGATCAGAGAGCAGCCTTTCCAAAAGTGAAAAATCGGGGCCGGCCCCTTGGCAGAGTAGTTAAGTTCAGGCACTCCGCTTTGGCGGCCCAGGGTTTTGCTCATTCGGATCCAGGGCGCGGACATGGCACTGCTCATCAGGCCACGCTGAGGCAGCGTCCCACATGCCACACTAGAAGAACCCACAACTAATAATATACAACTATGTACCAGGGGGCTTTAGGGAGAAAAAGAAAAAAGAAAAAAGTGAAAAATTAACCCTTCTCCCCCAAACAAACCCACCCCAGATTGGAAGCAACCCAAACGTCGATCAATAGGAGAATGGAGGAACATATATGGTGTAGCTACATAATGGGACACTATTTTATAATAAAAGGAATGAACTACTGATACTTGCAACAACATGGATAAATTTCTAAAACATTATGCTGACTGGAAGAAGAAAGAAGGTTTTGCAGCATTCATAAATAAATACTTTACTTATACAAAGTTTAAGATTGGGCAGAACTACGGGCTGGCCCCGTGGCATAGTGGTTGAGTTCTGCGTGCTCTGCTTTGGCAGCCCAGGTTTGGTACCCAGGCACAGACATACACCATCATCAACCTACATACAAAACAGAGGAAGATTGGCACAGGTGTTAGCTCAGGGCGAATCTTCCTCAGCAAAAAAAAAAAAAAGAATGGGCAGAACTAATCTTTGGTGATAGAAATGAGAACAGTGATTGCCTCTGGGGTGGGGAATGGAGAGACTGACCCGTGATAGGTATGAGGGAACTTTCTGGGGAGATGGAAATATTCTATTATCTGATTTGGGTGGTGGTTACATGGGTGTATACAATAGTCAAAATCCATTGAACTGTACACTCAAGATCCTTGCATCTTTTCAGATGTAAATTATGACCCCAATTTAGAAAGAGTGGTCAGCCAACAGTAGCAGATTACATCACCAACACTATCCCAGAACTCCAGGCACAGACTAGATTCTTCACAAACTCGCCTGATTTGTATGCATTCAAGTTATATTGCTTGGGGCTTAGCGCTCTTTCAGCTGGCTGCATCCGAACAGATGACATTCTTTTGCTCCTCACAGCAGAGGTGACCCAAGGCCAGGCAGGGCCCAGGTTCCATCCTGGAGCTCCCTCCACCTTCCTGGCCAAGCTTTCTGGGACTAAGGTAACTCTAATGGGGGAGTTCCCAGCCCTGGAGAGCAAAGGAAGCTGGGGCCATGCCTCCTTCCAAAGGGAGACTTCCTGAGGCAGCTGCCCCTGTGATAACACGACCACGCAGCCTGGAATGGTCTCGAGCAGCCATCTAGACAACGTAAATACAAATTCCCTCCGGCTTAACCACCTTGCAGCCCACAGAAGGGTTAGGGGTGCAGTCAGTGTTTCTAAAGGTTCAAGCCCCAGAACAGGTCCTCCTGACTTTTGTGACCTCAATGAGTACTTCACCTCCTACCATATCGCTCACAGCCAAACTTCTTACACACAAACACACATGCGTGCACACACACACACACACGCACACACACGAGACTATTCCACCCCAGAGGCAGCAATAATTGTGAGATTAATGACTAAGATTATATGTTAATTAATAAGATTAATAAGTAAGTAGGAAAAGCAAGGAATTTCTCTGCTTAACCAGCGAAGTGTGGAGCCCACAGAAGGCTTGTGGAGGTCGGTGTGCCGTGCAGCCGGGCACCCGTCTGCATAAACAAAGTCAGGCTGCTTTGATCCAGAGGAAGACGAGAGAAGGTGTTCAGAAGTCTAGCAGTCATTTTCACTCGGCAGGAGGCCGGTGGAAGGTCGAGAGCAATTTTAGAGACAGAAGTCTGATAACGGGGAGGAACTCGCTGGTCGAGTCTGTTTAGAAATACCTTTGCCCTCCGAGAGCACCGTGAAGAAGGGAACTGGCCCGTGTTTGCTAGTTTCATAAAGGTCTCGAAGAGATAAGTATGATGACACTTTAAAAGGGAGGCAGATTAAAAAAAGATCAGAGAGCAGCCGGGAGTCTGGCCAGGAAATGAATCTCGTGGAAAGGGCTCTCTTTCAATCAGAATCCAGTTTGCACAAAGGCAAACCAAAGTGAGTTTTTAAAAAATACCTCCCATGCCCTCTGACAGACTGAATTTCCAGAGGTGACAAAGGCAGGAGAAGCTTCTGGCAGGAAGCTAACCACCTCGCTCTGGTCCACCCCAGGGCGTTGAAGAAGCGGGGAGCCGCGACTGCCCCTCCCCGACACCGGGGGGCGCCCTGGGCTCACGAGACACACGCGGGCGCCCGCGAAGCCTCTCCCCGGTGCCTTTGCCTGGAGCATCCCGGGGAAGCCGTGCCTGTCCTCAAACAGGGGCGACCGGGGCTGCTGCGCCGTCTCCTCCCTCCAGCGCTCTCACCCACTCGCGCTCTAGGTCAGCCTCTGCACCCCTAAATTCGCCCTGGCAAGGCACCCCCCAGGGGAAATACCCAGCTGGAGGGCCGGGGACCGGGTCGGGAGCCCAGAGCACAGAGCAGCCTCAGGGAGCGCGACAGTGAGGTCAGGAGGTGGCTTCAGAGATGAGGGGCTGAAGGGAGGCAATCTGTCCTCCCATCCTCCCGTGGCCCAGCGGCTCAGCAGGACTCCAGGGACGAGCTGGAGGTGGCCTCACATGACCCCCTGATAAAGATCTCACCGGGTGAGGGCACTGGTCCCTCTGGGCATGATGCTGCAGATGGAAGGGTTACTGGAAACCAGCCCCCAATCTGGGATCAGAGCAAGGGAAAGCCTAGCCACATGGACACAGATCTAAGCTAGAACGTGGGCCCAGGGCAACTCCCAGCTCTCAGTAAGGACAGAAGTAGGAATCCTTGCTCTAAAACCAGGAGTGAGGAAAGGGACACCATGGCCGTGCTGGGTCAGAGGAGGCCAGGACCAGTGCAGGGGAGAAATGGATGGCCCGGGAAGATGGGCACAGACCCGCTGATCCTGGATCCAAACCACTTCCTGTAATTATAAGGGGAGTAGAGCAGAATACATTCATGAATCCTTGTCTGGGAAAACAGATTAAACAGGAGAGATGGAGCTGGAAACATATCTTAAGAGGCAAAGCATTATGCTTCTGACAATTCCTGCAGGAAAAAAGCTTTCTTGTATCAGAAAAAAATCTCTGGTCACGTTGACTTATTCAGAATTAGTGGAGAGACCCACAAAGCTTAATAATGGCCTTGAATGATACTGAGTGACAATGAGTATTATATTGAACAGCTGTTCTTTCTCGTCCCGAAGGATAGGGAAAAGCTCGAAATCTTTGGTCAGCAGAGAATTTCCTGACAAGTGAGCATTACAAACTGTAGACAAACTAAAATCCACTGGGCGTGGGGAGGGGTGGCCTTACAAAATGAACAAAAATCGACCCCGAGAGTCCCATTTGTGTGGCATCAGCTGGAAAGGGGGCGATGCGAGTCACCTCACCTGCCTAGGATTCCTTTGATCATTTCCCTTTACCTCAAATAGCAGTTTTGCTGTTGTTTCCGGGTTATAAAAGCAATACATGCTTATGTGGCAAATTCAAACACTACAGAATATAATTTTGAAAAAAGCAAATCACCCCAAGCTGCATTACCCAGAGATAAACATAATTAACATTTTGGATTTAGTACCATTATTAGTATTTAATTAAGCTGGGGAAGATTTAGTGAGAGTCCTAGGAAAAGTAGGAGCTTCATTCACTAAGATTTTGGAAAATGACTCTTGCTTCATAGTACCTTCGGGCAAGCCGCATATTTCACATTGGATATTCGGACATATCTGTGTCAGACCTGACCTTATATACCTGGAAATTTCCATAGAAAACAGCCAGTTCGTAAAGGCTGAAAGAGTGAGATGAAAACAGAGACATCATAAAGCTAAACACGGAGGTTGGAGTAATTCTGGCGTATGTCTCACTCCAGCTGGGCTTCTCAGAACCCGCTTGCAGGACACTCTGGAGGCATGAAAGAAAGAGCAGGGTGTGCTGGTGCTGCTATGCTGCCCGCTGGCTGGAGTTGGAGCTGGAGTGGCCTCACGTTTCTCCCTCCTGCCAAAGCTGTTGAGCGAAGCAGTTCAGATGTTTTAAAAAATCAATGAGAATATTCTGTAGTAATTGTTCATCTTGAGGGAGGAAGAAAGTCATTTTTTATTTTTATAATATACGAGAATTGTTTCTAAATTAAATTATGCCTGTAGGTAAAACATAAAGATTTCGACTTGGTGATTAAAGATTCTGACACCAATTCCAAAGAGGGGAGGTGTGTTTCCCCACATATCCAGGCCATTCTCAGCCACCAGCTGGGTGTCCTACAGTTCAACCCGATGCTGACACTATCTACCCAGAGACAGCATCAGATCCCACAGGTCAAGGGCTCAGTCCCACAAAAACGCCCTCCCCCACACACTTCAGATGCCAATCGCAGTGTCACCTGTGCTTCTGACTGACTGGCCAGCTACAGATGAGAGGTTCCGACTCCCTCCTTGGGTTAGAATAATTAATTTGCTAGAGTAGCTCACAGAACTCAGAGAAATATTCTATTTGCCAGATTACTGGTTTATTACAAAGGCTATAACTCAGGAACAGCCAGAGGGAAGAAATGCAGAGGGCAAGGTGTGGGGAAAGGGTTCGGAGCTCCTTTCGGTTTTTATGGCAGTTTCATTACTACGTAGGCAGGACTGATTAAATCATTGACTACTGGTGGTTGTACTCACTCTCCTGCCTCTTTCCCCTTTGGAGAAGGGGAGGTGGAGTCTGGGGTGGAACTGAAAGTTCCAGTCATAAGGTTGACCCCACTGGCAACCAGCCCCCATCCTAAGGTGTTTTCCAAGTCACTTCATTAGCATAACAAAAGACACCCTTAGCACTCATGTCCCTTAGGAAATTCCAAGGATTTTAGGAGCTCTGTGCCAGGAATGGGGTAGAAGACCAAATATATGTTTCTTATTACAATCACATCACTGTGATAAAAACTAAGAAACATTTGGTTCACAAAGATAACTCCTCATGGTAAGCATGGTAAAACTTTTGGGGGATGGGAGGAGATGTGGTGGGAAAAGGAAGAGAACAGTCCCAGAGACATTCAACTCTCTGGGGCTGTCTGCAGCTCATTCAGTGTTAGGGGGTCAGGGATGAACGTGGAGCTGAACTTTATGCTCATCTCATTCTAAAGAATTGTGAGAAACCATGCCCCTCCCTTCTAAATTGATATTTACATTTTCATCTTAGCTCTGGATGTATCTATTGTAAGGGTAAAATTTCCTGCATATTGTAAGTAATGGCAACCTTAAAAAAAACAGTGATGTCACTCTTTAAGATGGAGCCAGTGGAATCTAAATACCACAGCAATTTGGACCATCATTAGCCATTTAACCGCAGGGACAAACTCTTGATTAAAAGGAAATTTTACATGATCCCCTTTTCTCCCTGAACTTGAAATTCCATTCCACTTTCCCAACAGAATTCTAACCTAATGTAAGTATATTTTTATGCGTATTCATGATTTTATTGATCAACCTATTATACTTCTCTGCAAACATAGGTTCTAAATTTAAAATGCAAAACAATATCCTGTGACCACAAGCTTTCTAAGTGATAAAGAACATTACATTGATTGAGCTATTGCTACACAATTGATCAATATAACAAACTGTATTACATACCTTGTAAGTCTGTGACAATTTTTAAACTAAAAAATAAAGTTTTATTATAAAAGTTTATAAATAAACTTTTTTTTTTTAAAAGATTTTATTATTTCCTTTTTCTCCCCAAAGCCCCCTGGTACATAGTTGTATATTCTTCGTTGTGGATTCTTCTAGTTGTGGTATGTGGGACGCTGCCTCAGCGTGGCTTGATGAGCAGTGCCATGTCCGCGCCCAGGATTCGAACCAACGAAACACTGGGCCGCCTGCAGCGGAGCACGCGAACTTAACCACTCGGCCACGGGGCCAGCCCCATAAATAAACTTTTAATAACATGAAATGGAGGGGTTTTTTTTCCCAATTGGTTCACGCATCCATGGGTGAATATTACTTATTGCTAAAATGAGATAGTTTAGCATTAATTCTTATTCATCTAATTAAGTGTGAATGGAGGGAGTTTTATTTTTAGCCACATCATTCAATTCTGTGAACTCCAAGTCCTCTTAGTCATCTATTATGGGGAGCAAGGTTTCCCCCCCAAAATATGTCTCTTTGGAGTGAGGAAGTTTGTCTTTTACTTCCTCCTTAACTGCCTAAAAGAATTTAGAGAAAGAGCCTGTTTCAGGAGGAAGAGCCACCACCAGAGAGATCCACAAAGCATGCCAGCTAGTGTGGAATGGTTGCCTGGGGGAACTCAGCAGGGCCTCTTGGATCAAAGCCCTTTCTGGGTCCCAGTGTCTCTGGATGGCCCAGGAAGCATCTGTTTACCAAACATTTACTCTATTCATTCTTCCTGTGAATTGTCTTCCTTCCCTTGGAAATCCCAGACCCCTGCCCCTTTCTCCTTAGCTCAGGGTGCCATAAAAACCCCAACTGCCCGACTGTCGGGGAACCTCATATCCTTGGGGTTCCTGTACATACAAAATTCAATTTTATTTTCCCTGTTAATCTGTCTCACGTCAGCTTAATACTTAGACCTGCCAGAAGAACTCAGAAGGGTAGAGGAAAAATTCTTCCTCCCCAACACTATCAACCATTGTTAATGATCTACCAGCTTACCTGATTAGATCCTCCTTCAGGTTTGTAAAAGCAAACACTGGAAACCACCTGACTGCAAAAGCATCTATTACTTGCCCATTAGAGTCATTTACTTTCCCACCACCCACACCATCGTTTTGAATTGCCCCCTTACCCAGAGTCTCGAGGGGACCAGCTGAGGATGCTGGGGAGCCTTACACCTCTCTTTTTGAGGAGAAGGATGTGTGCTCAGGTGGGTGAATTTGAGGAGAGAGTGCTCATGGCAGTGGAGCTTCTTAACGTTGGCTTTCTCAAAACTCTCAGTGCACATGCCCTCCTTGGACAGTGAGCTGGCATACCCTATCTGAAGGCCAAGCGGCTCTGGAGCGGCCTTCTGCCACCTCATGGACTCTGTGCCAGGCACTCATGCTTTCTGAACTGCAGTTTCCTCTAATAATAATAATCCCCTCTAATGATAATAACAGTAAGACAACGAAGAAGCTTTGGAATTGTCTGGAGGCTTGAATGAAGTAATGGAGGTAAAAATGCTTTGTAAACTGTAAAATTCTACATCAATGGTAGGTACAGTTGTTAAACTTCTTCAAATATATCAAGAGAAGTCCAAACCTAACTAGTTTAGAAATAGAATGCCTAACATGCTATTATTTGATTTTTGGTTCTTACATATGCTGTTAACAAAAACCTCTTTATATTTTGAAGAGACCATGTTAAAGTCGGCCTCTCCGAGGCGCTCTGACTGAAAGCTCGCCTCTCTTCTTGAGGACACCGGTGTCACGCTGTTGCTGCCATTTCACGTCACTCCCTTTGCACTACACAAGCATCCTGTGGAAACAGCATCCAGCCCCCCGCAGCATCCAGTACTTCTGAAGCGCCCTTCCCCACTTGTCTGGAAGAAAGGAGCGCTATGTCCACTTGGGAGAATGGCTGCATTCTCCGACATGAGTAACGGACGGGGGCCCCACTGAAGACAGCCTATCCTGCAAGTGGCGGACGTTTGAAGAACAGCGGGAGCCGGAACAAAGCAGCAGCCGAAAGAACAGAGTGGAGAGTGCGGCAGAGATGGACATCTGTTGACGTCGCTTTACCACGGAGGTAACTTGAATCACGGGACACAAAGAACTAAAGTCATCAATCATTTTATCTTCACACCTGATTTCTGCTTTTTGGAGGAAGTGACTTTGAAAGAGAACAGAAGCTCACTCTGCAAACCAAGTGTTTGGAATAAAGTGTTCCAATTGTGGAGCAAATGCCGCAGTCGCCCACGGAGGGTTAACACCGAGCCGACACCATGCAGGACATCTCACTGCGAGGACCGAGGCACAGAATCGAGCTGCTGTATAGTTGAGTGGGTCGAGACCCGCGAGATTCATCCACCTCACGGTTCTGCAGTGTCTTCCATCCGGTCTGGCTCAGAGCTACCTCTGACACCACACACAAACGCAGCCGTGTGCATCCGCGACACCTCTGCCTGCCATTTTCGTAATAGCAGAGTAAGCGACATTCTCACACTGTCTTATCATAGAGAAATCTGTACAAAGGGACTTCTTAATAACCAGACAAACATACTTTCATTAAAGATATAAAACTAGTCATCTTACCAATCAAAAAAAAGCAGCTTCTAGTGTTAAGGCAATTATTCAAAAGCCTCAGATTATACTAAAATGCTACCCAACCGGCTTTAAATTAAAATGTTACAATATTTTTCAAAGCCAACATTGAATATTTATTAGATAATGGGACTGTGTCATGCATCTTTCCACTTTACTTCCCATGGCGTTTTTTTCAACTTTGTGAATACGAGGGGAATGTAAAGTTGATAAATATTTGTCATCCGGCATAAGACATTTCCTGTGTGCGTGTTAAAAATAAGAATGGACTCTAGAGTAAACAAAATCCATTTCGGGAGCTTCCGACTTAACATTTGCATAAACTCGGAACAGCTGTTAACCGCTCCATGGCCCCCGAGTGAGGAAACATGTGGACGCGATAGTGGAGCTCTGCAGGCGCACTTTCACCTGCGTCCCTCAGAGACGGACTCCCCAGGGCCTCTCCCCTCGGCTCTTTATGGCTGATCTAGGATTTTGTTTTTCTCCAGGTTTGATAGTGATATAACTATTTTTAAAAAACAGTTTGCTATTTTCTCAGCCACAGCATTGCCACACTTTTGCTCCTAATACCTGCTCTTTCTTCTTAGCGTAGAACTTCTGGTTAACACATCTTCATTTAGTCATTCAACAATTATTTACCAAACACACAGGGCTGGAAAGATGGCCGCTGTTAGTTCTGAACTGTGTCTCCCAAAAATGCCCTGAGCCCTGTCCCCCAGAATGTGACTACATTTGGAGATGGGGCTTTTAAAGAGGTAACTAAGTTAAAATGGAGACATTAGGGTGAGCCCGAATCCAGTGTGACCCGTGTTCTTAGAAGAAAGGGGAGATGTGAACACAGGCAACCCAGACAGGTTTGACCATGTGAGGACAAGCGTGGCGGTGGTCATCTATGAGACAAGGAGGGAGCCTCAGAGGAAACCAGACCTGCCAACACCTTGAACTCAGACTTCTAGCCTCCAGAATTGTGAGAAACATTTCTGTTACTTAAGCCACACAGTGCATGGTATTCTGTTATGGCAGCGCTAGCAAACCAGACAACTGCGTCACACACACGCCTGCCAGGCACTTGAGTGACTGCTGGCAGTCATCTGACAAAACGAGAGTGTGGCAGGCCGAAGGACACACGGTGTGTTCTTCCCTTAAGAATATGGGCGGTCTGTAGCATTTTTAAGGTGAACAGGACGTGAACAGAACTTTACCATCGGTAGCTCTGAACCAAGAAATATCGAGTTTGGGTAATTAATTTTCTCCCTTCAATATGGCCTCGCTTCTCTTCTTCCAGGCACTTAATAATCACTGTCCTCGATGCCCCACTGGCAGGGAGGGGCAGGCTGAGTCCTGCTTGAATTTCATGCTTTATTACGTACTTACTTATAAAGTACCAATACACATGCAGGCTCTGATTTTCAAATTTAATCTCAGAAGCTAAGGATAATGGCACTGTGGGGGACTTTGGGTGGTTTGACCATTTTCAGTTTTAATATGAAAAGAAAAACTACTTTGGGTCCACAATTTAAAAAAATTCTGACAAAATTCAAAATTCAAGGGTACAGATTGCCAACTTTTCTTCTCAGATTTTTAGAAGCGACCCAGTTCCCAGACGTTGTACCTGTCCCCTTTTTGGAATGGAACAGTGTTTAGGTCAGCTTCTGCGCTGGGGTGCACCAGTGGGAAGGAGGGAGAGGCAGTGCAGCAGCAACAACGCGCCTTTGAAACAAGCACACAGATACTAAGCAATCATCTCACCGGAGAAGATGAGCTGTGCTCAGTGTAATGTTATTGCACTTCTCTTCCACACTTCATAGTATCCACTGCTACCCCCAGACGTAGTTTTACGTGAGTGACAATTACAGATTGATAAGGAGTGAACGTGGTGGGTGAACGAGGGGCGCACAAACGACCACAGCGCACACCCACGGGACAACGTTGCTCCGTTACCGTATTTACCTGCAAAATTTCAGGGTCATATCTGTTGCACACAGCAGGTCATACGACAGATCATTGCTCTGACTGGGTTATTTCCTCTCATCTTTAGCATTACCCTGATTATTAGGGAATCCCTTTTCAAGGTGTGTCAGCATCACTGGCACCCATCTTACCAATGAGGAAATTGGGACACTGGCATTAAAAGAGTCTGAGTTTCTGATTTTTAGGATCTGGTTCTTCAATTTCCTTTCTGTAAAGGTGATCGATACACCTCTCAGCAAATAATTAATTTCTAACCATTCCTTGCTAGGTAGACTCAAAGGAAAAGTAAACCTGCCTCTTGACTCTCTCTGTAGCCTCCATCCGTCCCATCCATCCACGGGTCCCAGTTCTGCGGGTCTTTCACTAACTAAGCCTCCAATTTTTAAAAGCATTTTGCTGGCACAGGTAGGTGGCATTAGGGTGGAAAATACAAGTGCCTGTGAGTGGTCGTGTTTGTGTGTGTGTGTGTGTGTGTCTGTGTTGCTGTTTAGGATTTGTGGAGCACGCACCCGGAAGATACCCGTTTACACAGTCTCAACGATGAGTCAGGCAGATTTTTCTCCTGAAAGGACTGAATTTGACCAGTTGTTTTGACAGTCGGCCGCGAACTGAAAAAATATGTCTAGGTGCCTGTCAGAGGGAGGTATTCCACAATAAATAAGACAGTCACCTGGGCAGGAGAAACACAAGACTCGCTGAACCCTGATGGCACAAATCAACGATTATTCAAGGCAGATCATTGATCGTCATTGTTCTCTGTAGATAAACACCAGGAAATTGTGACTTGCATCCTGGTTTCTCAGTGCCAGTAAGTTTGGCAAAGGGAACCACAGGCCTCATGGTGCAAGGAAAGTGAGGGAATCCTCAGCAAAATAGGAAGTCTGAGACTCACACGGGGGCCTTAAGTATAAATAAAAGGAATTGCTTTTTCTGGTAGCCATTCCCCAAACACCCAGGAGCTCTCGTGATGCAAACGTGGAGTTAGGAGCCTGATATTTGCCGATGGTGGTAGACACAGTGTGAGCAAACCTAAAAGATAAATATGTACCCTTGAAAATCCCCCACCCACAATCTCTGTGTGTTGGAAAATATCCTTTTACACACTGTGTGTACATTTTATCTTGAACACACAAGCACACCCCTCCCTTGCCTCACGGATGGAACCAGAGTCCTTTTTTCAGTTTTTACTGCAGTGTTTTAGTGGGCCATTTAGTAAATTGTCTTCTTTGATTAATCACATCTCTCTTCCTGGCTCACATAATTCCATCCTTTAAGTATCTTTAGATCAGATGCCCATAAATCACACAGCACCCTGAGCCAGCTAGGAATTGCTCACAATTTCAATTAGCACACAGACTTTTTCTTTTTTTGGTGAGGAAGATTAGCCCTGAGCTAAAATCTGTGCCAATCTTCCTCTATTTTGTACGTGGGACGCTGCCACAGCATGGCTTGATGAGCAGTATGTAGGTCCACACCTAGGATCTGAACCCGTAAACCCTGGGCTGCTGAAGCAGAGCTCGCAAACTTAACCACGACACCATGGGGCCAGCCACTGGATCTCTTCTTAATGTGAACTCTTTGTGAACATGTTCACTCTCCACATTCATATACCTTACCTGTCCCACTAGATCTGTGCTGTCCAACATGGCAGCCGCTAACCACATGTGGCTACTGAGCCCTTAAAATGTGGCTAGTGTGACTGAGAAACTGAATTCGAAGTTTTAATTTTAATGAATTCAAATTAAAAAACTGACACGATCCAGTTATTAGAAAACTATTGAGTATGTTTGGAACGATGTGGGTGTGAATCTTTTTTCAGCTGTAAACTTTATGAAATCTAAATACAGAGCAAGCATCCCCAACGAAAACTTGCATCCAAGTTGAGATGTGCTGTAAACCACACCTCAGATTCGAAGACTTAGTATCAAAAAGAATGCAAAATCTCGTTTTTGTATATCAGTTGCATGTTGAAATGATAATATTTTTGGACATTAGGCTAAACAAATTTCAGTAAGTTATTAAAATTAATTGTATGTTTTTTACTTTTTAATGTGGCTACTGGGAAAGTGAAGACTACATACGTGGCTCACATTGTATTTCTATGGGACGGTGCTGTGCTGGACTGGGACTCTTTTTTTTTTTCTTTTTCTTTTCTGCTTTTTCTCCCCAAATCCCCCCAGCACACAGTTGTATATTTTAGTTGTGGGTCCTTCTCGTTGTGGCATGTGGGACGCTGCCTCAGCATGGTCTGAGGAGCAGTGCCATGTCTGCACCCAGGATCCTAACCAGTGAAACCCTGGGCCCCTAAAGCGCAGCGCATGAACTTAACCACTCGGCCACAGGGCCGGCCCCCGGACTTGGACTCTTTGAAAGCATGGACTAGGTCTCCCTTATCTTTGACCTTGACACTATGTTTAGTGTATAAACATTTGTCAAATGAGCAAGACATTCTACATGTGGGTAAGTCCCCCATCTACAAATACTTCACGTACATTCATTCCACATACAGTTTTGGACAGCCTACCGCGCCAGTCCCATTCCAGGCCCGGGGACGGAGCAGCATGAGACACAGCTCCTGCCCTCACGGGGTTTCATTCTAGCTGGAGACGCCACGATGGAGGCACGATCTAAGTCAGTGTGAGGGGACAGAGACCCAGGCTGCGAATGGTTTTGCTAACTTAGGTCAAGTGGTCACGGAAGGCCGCGCCAAAGAGCAGAGACCTGAATGTGGTGAGAAGTCAGTCCCTACCTGAGGGAAGAACATTCCAGAGAGGGGACGGCACGTACACACACACCGAAAGGGAAACGTGCTTGGCATGTACACAGCAGAGCAAGGCCAGTGTGGCTGGAGCACCATGAGCGAGAGAGCGAGTGGTAGGATGGGAGGCAAGGCAGGGACCCGAGAGGAGGGCCGGGGGGGCCAAGACAAGGACGTGGACGAGTGATGGAAGACACTGTGGTCGCGAGGAGGAAATGGCAGGATGGACCTCCATCTCTCGGATCCCTCTGGTTGCCTCGCTGAGAACAGACCAGAGGGCACAAAGAGGCATCAGAGAGCAATTAGGAGGCTTCAGCAGCAGTGAACGGCAATTTATTGACCCTCCCAGGGTGTGTGCAGCAGGAAACAAGGATGAGATAAACCTGGAACCTGCTGTGTACCTTACTACAAATTGAAAACCATCATCTTTTTAAAGAGTCTGTCTTCCCAGTCAGAAGTGCCACAGCGAGCCCACAATGTGCTCAGGCAGGACCGTCTCTTTGCTCCTAGACCTTGTCCTGGACTCAGCCAAGAGAGCCTTAGAGGGGAGTCTTTCAGCTGCATCAGGTAATAAAACCCCTTCAGTGTCTGCTGACTGTGGAATCGACATGAGAGAGCCCTTGTGGAGTCCTTCACTGGAGGTCTGCAGGGGCCCGATGGACCAATTACAGTTTTAGAAATGTGTGTTTTCTCAATCTAGTGCATTTCTATAGTACAAACGTCTCATACCTATACACATACACTGCTCTCATTTATTGAGTGCCTGCCACGCTGCCCCACTCTGCACCAAGCACTTTACACAGGTCCTCTTATTTAATTCTAGTGAGGACCCAACGAGAGGATGCCGCCATCTTCATTTTTTCGATGAAGAAACAAAATGCTCCAAGGTCATGGAGAGGGTCAGTGCAGAGCGTGGCCGCAAGACAGTCGCACCTGTGTTTGAATTCCAGCTCTGCAGCCGCTCTCTGCATGACCTCAGAGCCTTCTGTTTCTTCACCAAGAAAAGCAAGTGTGTCCAACTTGAAGCCCCAAGGCCAATACTTCTTAAAGTGTGGTCCACGCACCATCCTCCTCGGAATCACCAAGGTCCCTTATTGAAAGTACAAATTGGAGTGGGGTCTGGGCATCTGCATTTTTAATAAGCAGTGGAGATATTTAATATATTTATTTGGCATCTACTGGTAGGGTCATTATGAGGATTAATACAGTTTTTAAAAAATTTGGTCATTTTAGCTTTACGTATTACTTCTTTAAAGTAATTGTAGCATCTCAAAATCCTACATTTAGAAGCAATGTTATAGTTTGGTTTCCCCCAAAAAGGGCCCGAGACAAGGACTTGGGTGCAGGCAGTTTCCTTGTGAGGTGAGCCAGAACACAGGTGTGAAGGAGCAGGCAGAGAGAGGGAGGGAGGGAAAACACACATGAAGAGTGCATTACTCAACTGGCTACCTCGGGGGCAATGGGAGCTCAGTCTCACTGGGGACCCTCTAAGGAACTCTGCAGAATGTGTCACAGAAAGGTCCCTCCATAGGACGTGAGGCTAAGGCAGTTATGCGCCACATTCTGTTACCTATCCGTTGAGGGCTGACCCTGAGGAGTTACCTCCCTCGAATTTTAGGGCTGAATCTGTGCGGGGCTGAGTGGTCTTTGGAGAGAGTTCCAAGGCTAGAAGTCAGAGATCCTCAGCGGTGCCTGAGGTGGAACATGGGCGATGTGTACATCTGTCTACACTGCACTGATATCCGGGGACCGGGGATGTGGACCAGGGAACAAAATGCATCTGCTTCAGGCAGAATTCATCACACAACTGCTGCTTAATCTCACTGCTCAGTTTGGGGTGGGAGGTGCGAAGAGGAATGCCGGCTTTGGCTGGCACGGAAGCATGGCATCCTCTTCCCCACATAGGCCTCACCTTTATGCTGTGGTGGAGCTGCCCAAGCATCTCTGCTGAAAATACAGAGTCTCAGAGGAACAGACAAACAGATTCTGACAGTTAGGGGGCTTCTGATGAAAGAGACTGCCTGTTGCCAGAACGTGCTCCTCTGAGCCACTCCCCGCCCACCAACTCCACCCCTGGTCAACAACCTCCTGTTATTCACAGAATTCTCAGTCAGATTTCTAGTGCTTGACTCTTAAGTATGAATAGACAGAGAACTGAAGATCTCCAGATAGCTCAGGAAAGGGTCCAACACGAAAGACACCAAAAGAGAAAAAAGCAGCTCAGGAACAGACAACGCAGGAAAAAAACCACTGCTCACCCCGCTTCCCTACCAAATGCCATAGCCACTACCCTCAGAGATGCAGGAGAATATAATAGAGCCAGGAAACAAGACAAGGTTGCATAAAAAGGGGCAAAACACACATAGATTTCTTAATAATTTAAAAAAATAGTAAGAGAAGAAATGAAAACTCCATAGAATGGTTGAAGATAGAGTTGAAGAGAGCTCCTAGAAAGCAGAACAAAAAGACAAAGAAAGGGACAGCAGGAAAGAGGAGATCAAAATATTAGTGAATCCATCCAGGTGGTTCAACACCCCACAGACAGATGGTCCAGAAAGTGAGAACAGACAGTGGTGGGAGGTAATCATTGAAAAAAACTGATACGAGGAAATTCCCCAGGACTGAGGGACATAAGCCCTCAAATTGAAAAGGCTCAGTAAGTCCCAAGAAAGTGAGAAAAAAGAGGCACATGAAGGCATATTATGATCATGACACCAAGGATAAAGAGAAGAACTCACACCAGAAATACATACAGGTCATATACAGAGCCAAGGGAATCAGGAGGCATCAGATTTATCAGCAACACTGGATGCTGGCCATAGTGGAGCGATATCTTTACACATTCCGAGGCAAAATTATTTCCAACCGAGAATTCTATTCCTGGCCATACTATCAATCTACTAAATGGTACAATAAGGACCAAAAAAAAAAAAAAAAAAAAAACACCAAAGAGAAAAGGGTGCAAATCAAAAGGTCCACGGGTCCTGGAAAAAGGGGCTCAAACTCAGCAGTGAGGAGAGTGCCAGGACGACAAGTGCGCAGCAGACCCAAGAAACAGAAGGACGCAGGACGCCGGGAGGAACATCTTCAGTAAAAAGTAGTGGAAACGACAGGTCATCGAATACATTTCAGAGGGTTGGAAACTATACTGAGAGGCTGTAGATGTGGAAAGAATTTGTGAAACATATATGGAAAACCAGGCAAATGAAAACAATATAATTATCAATTCCAGGAAAAGTAAAAGTTACAGGAAAAATATCATGCTCACAAAACACTACTTGGCTCGGCAGGAATCAGACTGATGTAAATTCTAACTACTGATTTAACCAAACATTGTGAGTTAACTGTACTGAGAACACAGGAGAAGGAGAAATCGGAGGTCAGCTAAGGAGGTAAGAACACATTCTCAATATCCATGCTGGTCAAAAGACAGTGTGTATCATAGTTAAATCAAGGGAAAAATGGTGTATCCACAAAATTTAGGAAAAAGGAGGCAAATACAGAGGGAACAACTCTAAGCGTTGAGAGCAGTTGACCCTGAGAAGGAATGGACGAGGGGGATAACGGAGCGGCAGCAAACTGCTATTTTTTGTTATAATCTCTTAGTGGTGTTTGATTTTTAGGACTATGGACAAATGATACTTTCATTTTAAAAACTTAACTGAAAGAGATAAAGCATTCTGAAGCTCAGAAGTAACGTGTGTGCACTAGTCACTGAGCCACAGTGTCCGTTTTATTTGATAATAAGGAATTATAGTGAAAGCCTTTGGTAAAAACCATGCTGCTGATGTGGTGAGTGGAGCATCTGCCACCAAGAAGGGACCTCATTTCATCCTAGAGGAAACATGGCTCAGCGGAGGCGAGTGATTTATTTCTCGGTAAGAGAACACGAGACCCGCCACTGCCCCTGAAGCATGCAGTTTCTAGATGGAGATCATTTTGTCTTCTAAAATATACAAATGCTTTATTTGCATACAAGATGTGGGAGGGGAGGGACAGCTCATGTCACCAACTGTTTCTTCCCCACTTTAATCAGTTTAGATGCAAGAGGAGACACGCTCACTGGTAGAAGACACAAAGAAATATACTAAATGTATCTATGAGCTAAACAGAAAAGAAACAAATGGGGATTTGTAAAATCATGGTGTTTTCTCTAGATCTGAAAACGGGTCAGATGTTCTATTATGTTTATTATTTTTTCATCTTAATTCATCTTCTGCACTAGCAAGTGCCATGTAAATTGATAGCTTGAAGTTTTCAAAATAAGCTCTCACAATACACCTCAATGACAAGATTTTGTGTCCTGAGTTTCTGCCATATTGCAAACACTCCCATTATAGTACTGTTTGTATTTAAATTTTTTTTTTAAAGACTGGCACCTGAGCTAACATCTGTTGCCAATTTTCTTTTTTCTGTTTTTTTTTTCCTTCTTCTCCCCAAAGCCCCCCAGTACACAGCTGCATATGCTAGTTGTGAGTGCCTCTGGTTGTGCTATGTGGGACGCCGGCTCAGCATGGCCTGACGAGCGGTGCCACGTCCATGCCCAGGATCCGAACCAGGGAGACCCTGGGCCGCCAAAGTGGAGTGCGTGAGCTTGGCCACAGGGCCAGTCCCTGTATTTAAAATTTTATAGTGACTAGATTTTTATTATTTTTCTTTGGAATTTCAATCTTTCCTTTCATAAATATATTTAGCATCATATTACAATTGTCCCAACTTTGAAATATTTTCTCTCAGGCCTAGAATACAGAAAGCTTTGCTGCGTTTCCCTTTATACTCTATAGCAATGTATGCCACATCTTAGAAAAATCCATAATATTAACAGGAAGAAAAGCTAATGAAGTCTAATTTACTTGCCAAGACAATTTATGGCACTCTGCAGTTTCCGAAGGATGTCCATTTATTCCTTGACTTTGTGTCTTTGAAGATATCATTAAATGTCTCATCACCAATTTATTTACTTCCCCTCCCCCCCCTTTTCTCCATGGATAAATCTCCCTTTGTTTGGTCTTCTTTGTGACTCTTTTACGAAAAATATTACTTACATCACACTTAGGTGATTTGATCCTCAAAGGCCAAATTAATAACCATGGAAAAATCTGAATGTGAGCTGGCTTTAAAAACAAAAGGAAACATGAATGCATTGCCATTTACCTATGTTAGCTCTTCCATGTAAACTGATCAAACGTCCCCATCCCAGGCAATGCGGTGGATGGGTCTGCCGCAGCCTGGCCAGCACGTGTAGCTGCTCTCGCTTTTATCTCTTGATTACAGTCACTGCAGGAGCAGCAGTGTGAAATCACGCACCCCATCACCTTTCACTATAAATCAGGTAAGCAGAGGCCGCCCTTTGGATTGGCTATAATGGCCTGCATAGAGGAAGCTTCAATTTCTCACTAAAGCCTGCACCAGAGGGAGAAGGCGGGGGGAGCAAATCAATACCCTTTTCCCTAAAATAAAACTGTGATTTATGATGCTCTTACCGAGGGCCAGGGCGCTTGTGTCTTAGGCTGGTGGCAGTGATGCTACGGGCGACCAATGAAAACAGAAGCCTGAAATCAGGCTGCTATTTGCTGCTCAAACCACAGCTTTATTGAGGAAGCAGAACAATATATCAGAATAAAACCTGCCGCTTTCGATCCCTCCAGCCTGGAAATCACAGCACCACAGACACAAAGCATTTGATTCTTTTTGAGTTAAAAACCCCAAATAACTCTTCCTCTGAAAATCTGCTGTACCTTTCATGTAAGACCATTGCAGACAAGACTTGAATATGCTGTACTGTTTGATGAAATGAGTGTGCTATTTGGAATTGTGCTTTAGAATCAGAATCATAATTTTCTTCAGAAACATGCATAAATTGGTATAATAGGGACGTTATTACTCAGTGTGAATTTTTGATAAATACGCTTAATTTTGTTGGAGGCCAAAAGAGCAAATACTAAATTACTGTGGCTAGGCAGTTCTAGAAACATATAGCAGGTGCTTCTAAATTACTGGCTCCGTTAAATTTAAATATTTGTTGGATAACACGTTACACTCACACAATCAGATATGTCCATTTACATCGTGGCTGATAACAATGCACAGCAGCATTTGTTTAGAAGAATTGTACATACAGAAGCCTTCCCGAGAGAGCTCGTCCCTCCAGCTGCTGAATTACTGCAGTTTCATCGTTGTGACATACAAGTTATTTCAATAACAAACTTCCCAAGACCGGAAGACAGAAGACCAGCCCTGAGCTGCAGCGGCACCAGTACACGGACACCTGTGACTTTGAGGGCAGAAGAGAATGGCTGAGCTGAAGACAGGTGCTGGGAACTTGGCGGTAACGTGCCACTATCTTCACAGGTGCTAGTTAACGCCGCAGATTCCTGCATCGGAGAGAAATTTCAAGCAGGGAGCTCCTAATCCATCCCTCAGCCTTTACAAGCTACCTGCCGTAGGACCTCAGCACGTTCTGTTGGAAAGAAGGGGCAGTAAACATTTTCTCGTGCACGAGTGTTGGGGACTGAGGCTTGGAGAACCCGAGGGCAAGGGGGCAGAAGTAAGAAAGTCAGCCTCTGACTCTTACTCCAGGATTCTTGTGTTACTTCATCTCTGCTCCTCACATATCTTATGCTCAGAAAATGCGTAGGAAATGAGTAATTAAAACAAACTCCAACAAAATCCTTGACATTTTTTTCTTTTCAACATTTGGTGTGGAGGGCTGAATGAATGACCCTCCCACCACCACACTGTCAACAGCACCGTGCAAATAAAGTGCATCTTGATTGCCCCTTTTACCAACGTTCCCCACTCTCATGCCCTCCACCCCCACCCCCATAGTAAATGTGTTTTAATTGTAAATTTGAATTTGAATAAAACTCTTGTAAGTGGTGTCTTCTCGCTTACATAACGGCAACATGGGAGAGTCTTCACTTTTTTCTCACTCTTTTCACTCGGCGTTGTTTTATGATGGATTGAGTTGCCATTGTGGTTTCTAATTGAGGCAAAGGATCCCACTACCTTCTGCACACCCATTCCTCTGGTGATGGACAGATGGCTCCAACCGCCTCCTTTCACAGGCAACATTGCTGCGACCCCCCTTAGACATGGCCTCTATGGGTCGACACATGAATTTCTCCAGGAATTTACCAGGGATGGAGTCTGCCAGGTCAGTGTGCATATTGATACATTTGACCAGCATCATCTGATGGTTCTCCAGAATGACTGTACCAGTGTACCCTCCGTACATACTTCAGAAGAATCCCAGTTCAAGGCTCCCCACCCCAAACCTCATCCTTCTCCTCACTTTGTTTTTCTTTTTTTTTTTTCTTTTTGCTGAGGAAGATCTACCCTGAGCTAACATCTGTGCCAATCCTCCTCTATTTTTTTGTATGTGGGACACCGCCACAACATGTGGTAGTAGGTCCACATCCAGGATTGAACCTGGGCTGCTGAAGCTGAGTGCGTGGGACTTTAACCACTGCACCACAGGGCCGGGGCCCCACTTTCAGTCTTTAGTCATTGAGGCCCCAGCCTCAGCGTGGCTTTGAAGAGGAGGGCCGGCTTGTCTCTTGCCATTTGGCCCCCACGGGATTGTGGGCGCTGTCCACATGCATCACCGCTCAACACACCTCCCATCTCCTCTGCCGGGCACTGTCTTGCCCTCTCTAAACAGGAAAAGGTAGGGGCTAACCACACATCAGCCTGGATCCTGGAGGGCGTGCATCCCAAGTCCAAGTTGAAATAAGCCGTCAAGAGCCTGTGCTCAGTGCCTGGAAGGAGCAGTTGGTCTTTGTCTATTTCACTACTCTCCTACTCATTTCTAACGTCCCGCCTGAAGGAAGGAAGGGACTTGAAAGCTGGGAGCAAAGCTTATTCGTCCTAAGAGACCCTCAGGCTCTGAAGCAATGAATGGCACTGCAAAGTCGGATGAGGGGCTGAGTGCCAACTGCCTTCTCCCACCAGGATGGTGGTCCTCAGCCTAGCAGACACAGGGGGTGGGGGCGGGCTGGGCAGGTATCAATGGGGTTTCCATTTTCAGCTGCAGTTTATGCAAATATTGGTTCTAGAAATTTCCCTGCTCTCCTGGCTAGGCCATTTGGAAGATCTATCCTGGAAAAGAAGGAGAAGGGAGAGGAGAGGCATTGCCACTGAATTTGGAGAGTTTTTGATGGAAAGCTGGGCATGAGCCAGAGTGGGTCCAAGTGGCTTCTTGGGTGTCAGTCTAGTAGAATGGGAAACAACACAGTGAAGCCACTAAGAGTGTGGGGTCTGAAGGCATGCTGCATGGCTCCGAATTCCTGCTCCTCCACTTTACTAGCTTGGTGACCTTGGGCAAGTCACTTAACTCCTCTGGGTGTCAGTTTCCTCACCTGTAAAATGTAGACAGTCATAGTACTTCTTCATGGGATACTCGTAAAAATTAATATATGTTCACTTCTCAGAACAGGGTATGGCACATAATATTTGCTCATGAAATGTTAGTAAAAAGACTGACACCAAATCTTTCACCGAGGAGGTGAGTGAGGGACTGTTTCCGCCCTGCTCCCACCTCTCAGTTCCTCCCATTCCCCCTGGGAGAATGACCTCAGCCTCAAATGGAAAACCACGGAAGTCTGGAGGCAAACTGATGGTTTTCTTGCCTCTACTTTCCAGCTGCTCAGTTCTGGATTTTCCGATCCTCCGCACTCTGCTGCCCAGTCCTCCGGGAGTGCAGCATGAGGCAGCCGCCTCAGCGTGACAGTCAACTCTCCGATTTCCCAAAGCCTGTCCACTGTGAGGTTCCTCTGCTGTGAGCCACAAACTCTGAGTCACAGAGGCCATCTTCTGCCCTGTCACTCTTCGAACCCTTGCCATGGTGACAGGCTTTCCTTTGGGAAATGCCCACGTGGATCTGATTTAGCTGGAATCGATTCCTAATAGCAGGGAAACTCTCCCTGATGGCGCCGTGTCGAACAAACACCTGACACTTTGAATAAATGCAACAGTCTGGACCCCTTCAGCAGCCTGCAAAGGCCCCGACACCACACTCTGAAATCGGAATGTGAGTCATGGGCCAGACAATAAAAGGGAGAGAGAGAGAGAAAGAACAACAACCCAAAAGCTTGAGAACCACTTTCAATTACAATAATGTAGCAGAAGCTTAGCCATGACAAAACCTCAGGTCATGTGAGAGCTACTGATAATTCCGCTATGGTAAGCAGCAGCGCCCACAGAGGTCTGATGTAAGTGGAAGGTGATGGAAGAAACGAGTTCCTCCTCTTCAAGCCCCATCAGGCAAAACCACCGCCAGGATAGGAACTTGTTCCTAAAAATGCTGATTCACAAAGGAAAAAAATAACCTCACAGCACAAGCTTATTCAATAACACTGATTAGAACTGGGAGCACTTTGTCTTGGATCAGATGCGTGCAGGGGTCTACCATCCCTAACCAGGTTATTCGTTACACGGCTCTGGGACTCAATTCAACAAAACGCTCATTCTGGCTAGGCTGGGTCAGGCATTGTGCTTGGCATCATGGAGGTCACAAAGATGACAAAGACTTGGCCTTAAAGAGTCCAGAAGTTGCTTCGAGCACTCAGGAAATTTTTAATTGAAGCTATGAAGAAAATTCTAAAAATCCTGGCCCCCAAATAAGGGCAGAGGCGTGCACTGGGCACAAGAAGGGCATGAGCGAATGCCTCGGCGAGCATGGTGAGAAGGAATGGCCTGTGAAGGAGCAGAACGAACATTTTAGTGATGGAAATGCTCCATATCTTGATTGAGGTGGTAATTAAATTGTATATCTTTGTCAAATCTCATCACTTAAAACTGGTGAATTTTATTGTCTGTTGTATTCATTTCCTATTGCTCTGTAACTAATCACCGCATGCTTAGCGGCTTAAGAACCACACAAATTTATTATCTTACAGTTTGGAGGTTAGCAGACCAAAATGAATCTCATTGCACTAAAAGCAACGTGTCCACAGAGCTGTTCCTTATGGAGACTTGAGGAGAATCTGCTTCCCTGCCTTTCCCAGCTTCTCGAGACTGCCCACATTCCTTGGCTCACGGCCCTCTTCTTCTGTCTTTAAAGCTGGCAACACCACGCTGAGTCTCACCCATACTCCCACTTCTCTGGTTCTCTCTTCCCACTCCATCTTCTGCTTTTAAGGACGCTTGTGATTCAATTGAGTCCGCCAGATAACCCATAATATCCCTGTTTTAAGGTCAGCTTATTAGCAGCCTCAATTCTACCTGCAACCTTAACTCCCCCTTGCCATGTAACCTCACATATTCACAGGTTCTGGGGGTTAGGACGTGGACATCTTTGAGGAGGAATCATTATTCTGCCTACCACCCATGTGGATTATATCTCTATAAGGATAAAATTAAAAATTGGTAGATTAAGAATTGGAGAGACTTCATATAAATATCCAGAATTCTGCCTTCTCCTGGTAGATCAGATCCGGCCACACGGGGCTTCAATAGCTGCATGGCTCCATCTGTGGCAGCTGAGCGGCTGCCAGTCCTCCAGAGAGGGCGCAGACTCTCTCAGCTGCTTCAGTTGTCCTTCTCACCAGCTTCACTTATTTATATCACCTGCTTGGTCACTCAGATAGTTAAGTTGGCCATCTCGGTCTTAAAGTGTCAAGTCAAATGAAACCACAACTCGTCTGACTCTTCACAACTCCTCTTCCCTTCTTGCCCCACTCCTCCCAGTCCTCCACCAACCCGCCAGGCTGTGGAGCTCTCTCCATCTGGCTCAAAACACCGTTTGTATGTTAAAGAACACGGTGGAATTGAAAGTGGCCCCCGCAAGGCTGCACTCCCAAATCCATCACAGGATCTGAGAAAGGGGTGCTGCCTGTAGGCTGAAACAGGGAAGATGAACAGCAAAGCTTGGATTCAGGGCTCTTCACTGCTAGCCAAGACTGGATGTTTCTCCACACTCCTACCTTAGCCGAAGAGCATCTCCGGCTTCCAGCATGGGGCCAGGCACAGAGCAGACGCCCAAAAAATGTTTGCTACACCCAAATGTTACACCTCATCAAGTAATTTAGATGAAGGCTCAATTTCCATTTGCTTAGTGGTGATGTCTTTTGTAGAATTTCATATGAGTGTTAGGACGGCTCATCTCATTAAGATTGCAGTAACCATCCCACAACTAGCACACATTGTGTTCTTTTGTCAGATTTCACCCACTTTAATTCTGCCAGATTTAGAGCCCAAGCAAGCTATGTCCCCACCACACGGTTCTCAGGCTCACTGTTTCCAATCTCTTTGCAAGCATCCTGCCCAAGATCATGGCTGCCTTTTGTCTCGTACGTTCCACAGCGTGATGGGCAGCACAGCTAAAGAGCTCACTGAGAGGTGAGTGTGAGGATGGGAATAAGTGGACAATGCAATTTACTCTGTCCTCAAGTGGAGACAGGCTCCAACGTTACAAAAAAGATCGGGCACTTCCAAACTTGAGAAGGATGCCTTTAGGAATTACTTACTTGCATAATGAGATTCCCCCACTATGCTTTCAACCTCCAACTGTCCTGTTTAACAGTCTGTTCTTCCACGGCTCTATTCTAGGCTTTAACCGTGCATCTGATGGAATTAGTGACATACGTGTCTGCAGGGTGGTCCAGCTGTGCTCAATGGCCACATCTGCTAAGATGCCACACCCTGGGTCTTTAACTGGGATTGCCTTGAGACCCTCTAAAAGCAACTCAGAGCAAATCTAAGCTCCATTTTGATAGAGAGACAGCTGCATAAAATCTAAGCACTAAATCAGCTCACAAGAGAATAGGGACTTCTAGCTCATTCCACACCAATGCCTCTGCTGGTAGGTTATGTAAAAATTAAAGTTTGGCTTACTCTTTACAAACGAAAGAATTTTGCGCTTGTGAAAAATAAATGGGCAGGGGGCTGGCACTGTGGCCTAGTGGTTAAGTTTGCCCGCTCCGCTTTGGTGGCCTGGGTTTGGATCCTGGGCACAGACCTACAGACCGCTCATCAAGCCATGCTGTGGCAGTGATCCACATACAAAATAGAGGAAGATTGGCACAGATGTTAGCTCCTGGCGAAGCTTCCTCAGTAAAAAAACAAACAAACAAAAAAACAAATGAGCAGCTCTACAACCTTCCATCTTCACAATCTGGACAAGTGAAGGGAGTATTGCTTTTGGGGCTCCTACCAGGCATATGAAAGAAAAATGACATCCAGGGTCTTTAGCCTGCGCCCTCAGATACCAGGGAAGCCTTCTCTACCTTTCCACAAAACTGTCACTATCTCTCGCCCTCTAAGCCAGTTCAATATCATTGATGGAAATCTGGGGAATGGTCATATGCTCAAAAAGGAACATTTTAGAAGACGACGATTTTTATGTCCATCCAGGTGAAAGTTAATTCAGAAGCACGGCAGCTAGTCATCAAGACTTGGTGATGGTGCTAATTGTGAGCCCTGGATGAAGGATCCAATTAGGTTAATGATGAATGCAGCCCAGCAGGGGTATTTTCACAACAGTTCTTTTCAAAAAACACACACACACACATGCATTTTGTCTAGTTCAGAATATAGAAATGGTCAGAGAAATGAGATGGACAGTCCTTATGGAACCATAAGGACATCATAAGACCATATTTAAGAGAGAAAAAAGATCAGTGTTTCAGGGCTAGGTTTGCAGAAGGTATCTCAAGGAAAACACTAGAAAAAATAACTTCCAATGCCTTCACAGGGTTGGGGGAGGGGGTGCTTCTGATGACTGAGGACCCTATATTTGCTAAGCTCACAGAGCGTGGTGCTATGGACTGAATTGAGTCTCCCCAAAATTCATGTTTAAGCCCTAACCCCCAGTGTGACTGTATCTGGAGACAGAATTTTTAAGAAGCAATTAAGGTTAAATTAGGTCATAAGGGTGGGTCCCTAATAGGATAGAAGAAGAAGAAGAGAGAGAGAGAGAGGGAGGGAGGGAGGGCCAGGAAGAGAGCCCCAACCAGAAACCAAACTGACTGGCACCTTGATCTTGGACTTCCCAGTATGAGAACTGGGAGAAAATACATCTCTGTTGTTTGAGCCACCCAATCACAGCAGACTAACACAGGCGGGGTGTGCAAGTCTGGAGTGGGAAGCTGGGCAGAGCTGCACGTCTCTGCATAAGAAAGGGGAGTGGGGCGGGCAATGCAGTCAGATTCCTAGAGGAAGGGGACAGGCCCGTGAGGTGGCATGCTGTGTGGGGACGGGAGAGAGACGACAGAATGTAGCCTTTGAAGAAAACACTAATGTCAAACAAGCACTTAGGAAGTTGTGAGTTATAAGGCACGTGATGTAAAAATCTCTACTGTCTCTTAGGACATTTGCAGAAAGAAAATTTTAAAAATTACAGAATTCTGGGTGCGACTGGTTTTTCTTATGGCAAATGATGGAGGCTTAGGGCTTAGACTGCTTGGCGAGGGGCTGCGACAGCATCACCCAGAGAGAGGCGGGATGGCAAGCTGCCACATGGGCCACCTACGCTCACTGTAGAGACCACTGTGATGGTTACAAACAACCTCTGTGTCACTCTTTGAGAATGTTTCTTAGCTTTGCCATGTCTGGAGGACATTCTGCAGAAATGAGGATCAGAAGGCTGGTTCCAAGTTCTAATCTTCCATCTTCTGTGTCACTTTGGGAAATGACAAACTTTCTATGCAACAGGTTCTCCATTCAAAGAGTGGCAATAACACCTACTGTTGTCGCTTTTGCTCCCAAGATTCTTAGAATAAACAAGATGATATAAGTAAAAATGCCCTTCAAGAAAGGTATTACCAATTTTTTGTACTTTTTATTTCAAAATAATTAGAGAGTCACAGAAACTTGCAAAGATAGTCTAGAGAGATCCCATGTACCCTTCACCCTGTTCCCCTCAATGGTTAGAAATAGCTAGATCTGGGACACCTAGAGGACAATACGAGAAGCAGGGAATTCAGACTGATACGATGTGTGTGTATAGTTCTGTCATTTTATCACACGTGTGGATTTACGCAACCACCTCCACAATCGAGACATACACGACTCCATCAACACGAAGGCCTCCCAGGGGCCATCCCACCATGGTCACACCTGCTCCCCTTCTCACCACCTCTAACCCCTGCCAACCATTCATTTGTTCCCCATCTCGATAGCTGTCATTTCCAGAATGTTATGTAAGCATACGTTTTGAGACTGTTTTTTTCACTCAGCAAAATGCCCTCGAGGACCGTACAAGGTGTTGTATCAATTGTTCATCTCCTTTCATTGCTGAATAGCATTCTATGGTACTGTAGGACATTTTGGTTGTTTCCAGTTTGGGGCTATTACCAAAAAAGGTGTTAAGAATAATTATGTACAAGTTTTTATGTGGACATAAATTCTCATTTCTCTGGGATAAATGCCTAGGAGCGCAATTGTGGGTCATATGTTAGACGTGTTTAGTTTTTTAAAGAAACTGGCAAACTATTTTCCAGAGTGGCTGCACTATTTTGCATTCCCACCAGCAATGCATGAGACATCCACTTTCTCTGCAACCTCACCAGCATTCGGTATTGTCACTAACTTTTTAAATGAAGTATTTATATTATAAAATGTATTCACTATTTGTTCTCAAGACAAACCCTAATGTCAGCAGCTCTTGGAACGGGGACCTATATCTGTAGTAAATGAAACCAGCTTGTCTGGTTGTATTTGTTGCAGATACAGGTGCTACTATCTCTACTGGAGATCAAGATCTCTGGGACTCATGGAAGACCTGGTCTGGTAATGAGACTGGGATTCAAGTTTGCTTTGGGGAGGACCCAGGGGTCCAGTCAACTGTGATCTGAGGACCAGGGACGTCCAGTTGGCTGAGATGCTGCAGAGGATTCAAATTGGCTAGGACTCTTGAGAGCCCCGTACCCACCTTATCTGAAACCAACATGAGAAGGCCACACTAGCCCACGCTGTCCCCACCTGCATATGGGCCCAGCTTCTCCATGTGACTCACATTAGTGTGTGCTCAGCACCTTGTCTGAATGAGGGCCTGGGGCACCCTGTCTATAATGTTACCTGTTGGTAATTATGATCTTGTAACAGCAGGTGGCGCCCCAAGAATTGCAGCTTGCGTAGAAAACAACTCTGTGACCTTGGAAGAACAATGGAACCAATACAAAAAGCTCCTTGGAACACTGGAAACAGAAGCTGTGTAATTTGAGCTGATTTTTCTTGCACAGTAAGAGTTTTTTGGGTCTGGGTGCTAAAATTTGAGTTTGCTGATGGGCCACGCCAGCCACCTCGGCTCCTGGCCTTTTCTTTTTTTCTTTTTCAGTTTTTTTTTTTTTAATTGAGTTATTGATAGGTTACAATCTTGTGAAATTTCAACTGTACATTAATGTTTGTCAGTCATGTTGTAGGTGCACCACTTCACCCTTTGTGCCCACCCCCCACCCCACCTTTCCCCTGGTATCCACTAAACTGTTCTTAGTCCATAGTTTTAAATTCCTCATATGAGTGGAGTCATACACAGATTATCTTTCTCTCGCTGGCTTATTTCACTTAACATAATTCTCTCAAGGTCCATCCATGTTATTGCAAATGGAATGATTTTGTTCTGTTTTGCAGCTGAGTAGTATTCCATTGTATATATGTACCACATCTTCTTTATCCATTCGTCTGTTGATGGGCACTTAGGTTGCTTCCACGTCTTGGCTATTGTAAACAGTGCTGCAATAAACATTGGGGTGCACAGGACTTTTGGGATTGCTGACTTCAGGCTCTTTGGATAAATACCCAGTAGTGGGATGGCTGGATCGTATGGTAGTTCTATTTTTAGTTTTTTGAGGAATCTCCATACTGTTTTCCATAGTGGCTGCACCAGTTTGCATTGCCACCAGCAGTGTATGAGGGTTCCTTTTTCTCTGCAACCTCTCCAACATTTGTTGCTATTAGTTTTAGATATTTTTGTCATTCTAACGGGTGTAAGGTGATATCTTAGTGTAGTTTTGATTTGCATTTCCCTGATGATCAGCGATGATGAGCATCTTTTCATGTGCCTATTGGCCATCAGTATATCTTCTTTGGAGAAATGTCTGTTCATGTCTCCAGCCCATTTTTTGATTGGGTTGTTTGATGTTTTGTGATTGAGTTGCAAGAGTTCTTTATATATTAAGGATATTAAGCCTTTGTCAGATATATGACTTGCAAATATTTTTTCCCAGTTAGTGGGTTGTTTTTTTGTTTCAATCCTGTTTTCATTTGCTTTGAAGAAGCTCTTTAGTCTGATGAAGTCCCATTTGTTTATTCTTTCTATTGTTTTCCTTCTCTGAGAAGGCATGGTGTCCGAAAAGATCCTTTTAATACTGATGTCAAAGAGTGTACTGCCTACGTTTTCTTCCAGAAGCCTTATGGTTTCAGGTCTCACCTTTAGGTCTTTAATCCATTTTGAGTTTATTTTGGTGAATGGTGAAAAAGAATGGTCAATTTTCATTCTTTTACATGTGGCTTTCCAGTTTTCCCAGCACCATTTGTTGAAAAGACTTTCTTTTCTCCATTGTATGCCCTCAGCTCCTTTGTCGAAGATAAGCTGTCCATAGATGTGTGGTTTTATTTCTGGGCTTTCAATTTTGTTCCGCTGATCTGTGCACCTGTTTTTGTACCAGTACCATGCTGTTTTGATTACTGTAGCTTTGTAGTATGTTTTGAAGTCAGGGATTGTGATGCCTCCCGTTTTGTTCTTTTTTCTCAGGATTGCTTTAGAAATTCGGGGTCTTTTGTTGCTCCATATGAATTTTAGGATTCTTTGTTCTAATTCTGTAAAGAATGTCATTGGGATTCTGATTGGGATGGCAATAAATCTGTAGATTGCTTTAGGTAGAATGGACATTTTAACTATGTTTATTCTTCCAATCCATGTACATGGAATGTCTTTCCATCTCCTTATGTCGTCATCCAATTCTCTCAGAAAGGCCTTGTAATTTTCATTATATAGGTCCTTCACTTCCTTAGTTAAATTTACCCCAAGGTATTTTATTCTTTTTGTTGCGATTGTGAATGGTATTGTATTCTTGAGTTCTTTTTCTGTTGGTTCATTACTGGAGTATAGAAATGCTACTGATTTATGCAAATTGATTTTATACCCTGCAACTTTGCTGTAGTTGTTGATTACTTCTAATAGTTTCCCAATGGATTCTTTGGGGTTTTCTATATATAAGATCATGTCGTCTGCAAACAGCGAGAGTTTCACTTCTTCCCTCCCTATTTGGATTCCTTTTATTCCTTTTTCTTGCCTGATTGCTCTGGCCAGGACCTCCAGTACTATGTTAAATAAGAGTGGTGATAGAGGGCATCCTTGTCTCGTTCCTGTTTTCAGGGGGATGGGGTTCAGTTTTTGCCCATTGAGTATGATGTTGGCTATGGGTTTGTCGTATATGGCCTTTATTATGTTGAGGTAGTTTCCTTCTATGCCCATTTTGTTCAGAGTTTTTATCATAAATGGCTGTTGGATCTTGTCAAATGCCTTCTCTGCATTTATTGAGATGATCATGTGGTTTTTATTCCTCAGTTTGTTGATGTGGTGTATCACGTTGATTGATTTGCGGATGTTGAACCATCCCTGTGTCCCTGGTATGAATCCCACCTGATCCTGATGTATGATTCTTTTGATGAATTGCTGAATTCTGGTTGCCAAAATTTTGTTTAGAATTTTTGCATCTATGTTCATCAGTGATATTGGCCTGTAGTTCTCTTTTTTCGTGGTGTTCTTGTCAGGTTTTGGTATCAGCGTGATGTTGGCCTCATAGAATGTGTTAGGAAGTGTTCCATCTTCCCTAATTTTTCGGAATAGCTTGAAAAGGATAGGTATTAAATCCTCTCTGAAAGTTTGGTAGAATTCCCCAGGAAAGCCATCTGGTCCTGGGGTTTTATTCTTTGGGATGTTTTTGATTGCTGTTTCAATCTCTTTCCTTGTGATTGGTCTGTTCAAATTGTCTGCCTCTTCTTGAGTGAGCTTTGGGAGATTGTAGGAGTCCAGGAATTTATCCATTTCCTCTAGGTTATCCATTCTGTTGGCATATAGTTTTTTGTAGTATTCTCTTATAATCTGTTGTATTTCTGTAGAGTCTGTTGTTATTTCTCCTCGCTCATTTCTGATTTTGTTTATTTGAGCTTTCTCCCTTTTTTTCTTTGTAAGTCTGGCTAGCGGTTTGTCAATTTTATTTATCTTCTCAAAATACCAGCTCTTTGTCTCATTGATCCTTTCTACTGCCTTTTTCGTTTCAATAGTATTTATTTCTGCTCTGATTTTTATTATTTCTCTCCTTCTGCTGACTTTGGGCTTCATTTGTTCTTTTTTCTCTAGTTCAGTTAGGTGTGCTTTAAGGTTGCTTATTTGGGATTTTTCTTGTTTGTTAAGATGTGCCTGTATTGCAATGAATTTTCCTCTTAATACAGCTTTTGCTGTATCCCATATGAGTTGGTATGGCATGCTATCATTTTCATTTGTTTCCAGGTATTTTTTTATTTCTTCTTTAATTTCTTCAATGATGCATTGCTTGTTCAGTAGTGTGTTGTTTAGTCTCCACATCTTTGCGCCTTTCTCAGCTTTTTTCTTGTAATTAATTTCTAGCCTTATAGCACTATGATCTGAGAAGATGATTGTTATTATTTCAATTTTTTTAAATTTGTAGAGGCTTGTCTTATTTCCCAACATATGGTCTATCCTAGAGAATGTTCCATGTGCACTTGAGAAGCATGTGTATTCAGCTCCTTCAGGGTGGAGTGATCTATATATGTCTATTAAGTCCAATTGTTTTAGTTTTTCATTCAGCTCCACTATTTCCTTGTTGATTTTCTGTCTGGATGATCTGTCCATTGATGTGAGTGGGGTGTTGAGGTCCCCTACTATTATTGTGTTGTTTTTAACATCTTCCTTTAGGTCTGTTAATAGTTGCTTTATGAATCTTGGTGCTCCTGTGTTGGGTGCATAGATATTTATAAGCGTTATTTCTTCTTGATGAAGTGTCCCTTTGATCATTATATATTGTCCCTCTGTGTGTCTCTTTACCTGTCTTATTTTGAAATCCACTTGGTCTGATATGAGAATTGCAACACCTGCCTTTTTTTCCTTGCTATTTGCTTGAAGTATTGTCTTCCACCCCTTCACCCTGAGTCTGTGTTTGTCCTTGGGGCTGAGGTGTGTTTCCTGGAGGCAACAAATTGTTGGATCTTGTTCTTTAATCCATTTTGCCACTCTGTGTCTTTTTATTGGAGAGTTCAATCCGTTCACATTGAGAGTGATTATTGATGCATGTGGACTTAATGCTGTCAATCTGTCGCTCATTATCTTGTTTTCCTGTGTTTCTTTTCCTGTGTGCTTTAGACTACCCATTTAATACTGCAATTTCTTATGCTGGGTTTCTTAGATTTTTCCTTATCTATGACTTGTGACTCTGTTCTGTACTTTATTTTAGTGTCTACCTTGAAGTCTGTATTTAGAATCTCGTGTATAATATAGTCTATTCTCTGGTGGTCTCTTACTTACTTGACCAATACTGATTTAGACCCTTTGCTCTTCCCCTCCTAAATAATTATTTTCATTTTTTATTCCAACTCATCTTATTAATTTGTAGTTAGAGTGCTAAGATCGTCCTTGTTTTGGTAGTTTCCTTATTTTTACCCTAATGCTATAATTGAATATTTGCTATCCTGTTCTGGTTCTATCCATCGGTCTCCCTAGTCTGTGGATTGTGTCCCCTTTCTCCCTTTTTTCTTTTTTCAAGTATGAGAGCCTTCTTGAGGATTTCTTGTAATGGAGGGCTTTTAGTTACAAATTCCCTTAACTTTTGTTTATCTGGAAAAGATTTAATTTCTCCCTTATATCTGAAGGAAATTCTTGCTGGATAGAGTATTCTTGGCTGAAGGTTTTTATCCTTTAAAGCTTTGAATATATCACTCCATTCTCTCCTAGCTTGTAGGGTTTCTGTAGAGAAATCCGCTGACAGTCTGATAGGGGCTCCTTTATAGGTTATTCTCTTTTTTTTTCTTACTTCCCTGAGTATTCTTTCCTTATCATTCCTATGTGCCAACTTTACTATTATGTGCCTTGCGGTGGGTCTTTTTACATGGACAAATCTAGGAGATCTAAAACCCTCCTCTACAGACATTTCTCCGTTGATCCCTAGATTTGGGAAGTTCTCTTCAATAATTTCGTTAAGCACACTTTCTGCTCCATTTTCCTTTTCCATATTCTCGGGAATTCCTATGATCCTTATGTTCTTACTCCTCATTGAATCCATTATCTCTTGGAGATTTTCCTCATTTTTTTAAATTCTTAGTTCTCTTTCTTCCTCTGTCTGGTGCCATTCAGCCTGTCTGTCCTCGATTATGCTGATTTGCTCCTCTATGTTGTCTACACGGGAATTCAGGGAATCCGTATTCTGTTTTATCTGGTCCATTGTGTTTTTTCATCTCAAGTAATTCTGTTTGATTCTTCTTTATGATTTCAATCTCTTTTGTGAAGTAACTCCAGAACTCGGCTTGTTTCTCTATCTTTCTCTCTACCTCATTGAGTTTTTTGATTATAGCTGCTCTGAACTCATTATCACTTAGTTTACCTAATTCCAAGTCCTCAGGACTTAATTCTGTGTTTTTATTGTTTTCCTTCTGGTCTGGGGCTTTTATAAATTGCCGGATGGTAGAGGAGCGGTTTTTTCGCATGGTGGTAGAATTCAGTTGCAGTTACAGCCTGTCGCCACTAGATGGGGGCCAAGAGCGGCGTGTTAGCTCTCTGCCTTCGGGGCAAGATGCCTGCACCCACTGGCTTTGTTGGGGGGGAGGGTCTGTTACTCACACGGGCCGGTCTGGGTTCAGATCAGTTCTGTTCTCTGGTCTCCCAATGCCCTTGATTTATGGGATCCCCGTGGACGGAAGCTTTCCCCCCATCAGCGGGTCTCCACTGAATCAGCCGCAGGAGTCCTGGATGATCCCCCTGGTCGTGCGGCCCCTCCCCCGCTCCTTCCCGACCCGCGCCGCAATGATGGCAGACTCTGGGGGAGGGAGCGATGTTCTCTCCTACCGTTCCGGCGCCTCCGAAGGTGTAAGCAAGGTTATGATCTCCGCCTTCTTGGTATTGTAGGTCTCTAACGAGCTGGCATTATGTTTATTTTCTGAAATTCAGTTCTTCCAATCTTTTGTTGTATATTGGAGGGGAGAGAATCCCGGGTCAGCTCACCCCGCCATTTTGCTCCGCCCGCGGATCGGCTCCTGGCCTTTTCTGAGCATGGTTCCCGACCACTCTGTGAGCTACTCAATATGTTCCCAATAAATTCTTGTTCTGGGTAAGTTAGCCAGAGTTGCTCTCTGTTACTTGCATCCAAAACCTGACTGATACAGACTTAAACCACATGAACATTCCTAGAAGATTTTCCAGAGGAAGAATGAGATGGTGCAGCAGAGACGGCCAGTTGTCTCTCAAGATCCACTTTACCCTGATTTGCTTTCTTCTTGCTGCTTGGAATAGAATACGGCTGAACATTTCCAGGACCCTCTTGTGGCCAGGTGTTGAAGTTCTGGCCAAGGAGATTTAAATGGCTTTGTGTGGGACTTTCAGGAAGATTCTTGGGTGCACAGACATAACCTTACACAACCTTCCTGCTCTGTGCTGTCTAGAACGTGGTTGGAAGGTGCCAGGAATGGTGAGAGAAGGACCTGGGGCCTTTGATGATGACTGTGGCGCTACCATCCCAGCCCTGGACTGTCTTCCTCCAGGCTTCTTTTATGTGACATAAAACCAATTTGTATCTTGCTCATGCCTGCTAATTTGCTTTTTGCTCTTATATCCAGTCAATCCTAATCTTAATTCATACAGTGGGTGAAGATGGAATGTGGGATTCTGGGGAGATTTTTAGGGTCCAGCAGTTTCTTAGGCTTAAAAAAAAAAAGTTGACTTCAGCCTCTACGCTCACATCTACTTTGAAATTACAGTAGCTACTACACCTGTCAATAGGTGTTGTTACTTAATATGCTAATGCATCTTGATAACAGTATTTTGAAACAATTGGTTTCCTTTATAATCTTATTTATTTCCCTTTCTGCATTTAAAAGCATTACTCGGAATGGAGGTCTGTAGGCTCCACCTGACTACCCAAGGGATGGATCACAGATGCCAGCTCTGCAGTGTCGCCCAGCAGTGTCAGAGCACAGCAGCCTGCAGTCCCACACAGCCACACGTGAGCAGGAAAGCTGCCATATTTCTAAAGCTCATTCCTTGTCTTAAGATCATGTGTGTGAGGTAACTTGCCTGGGACAATGCCTGGGACACAGAAGGCCCCCAACAAATGACTGACACCTCTCCCTTTCTGGGGAGCCAGAAGGGAAGAGTTAAGACCTGAGCCCCGGGGTAGCTGGTTTCATGCACGACAGAAGAGGCAGCTCCTCTGCGTTCACTATTCAAACCTCAAAGGTTGGAGTGAGGATGTTGAAAAGCGCTTCGCAGACCCTGCAGAATGCTTGATCCCTTGAAGAAGGAGACACGTCTTTTGGGAGTGGTCGGGGGAGCTCTCTGCACCTTAGCTGATGAACACGCTTCCCCAGGGGACACAATTAGGATGAGGACAGAGACAGGAGGGCTGGGGGTGGGAGGGCTGGCTTGTGGCTGTGCTTAAGAACAGAGATTTCTGAAACACATGAACAGTGAGACATACTCAAAGAAGCAGCTATACGCATAGACATAATGTCTTCTTCATCTCACGTCCATTTCTTAAGCCCTTAAAGACTTTATCATCATTGCTTGTTGGGTATTTTGGGCTGATTTATCTTATTACTGAGAGGGCAAAACTGAACCTCAGAGTGAAGGAAGTCTGAGCCAAGGGTCATTCTATTGAAATAAAAGATCGGCTGACCCTAAAATGGACAAATTATGAGATCATGCTGGCGTACATGGATGTACAAAATTGATTCCCCTTGCAGTGCCCTACTCAGACAGTCGAGCATAAAATCTTCAGGGCTGTGACATTCAGTGAAATACGGCAAGGCTGGGAGGCAGGGCTCAGGGGAACCTGGCTCCTGGCCCCTGCCTGTTCTGGCTGGGCTGGTGAGGGGACCCCAGCTCTCCCTTTAGGCCTCCCCTGGCTCCCTGGAGTGGAGGCAGAATACTCTGGCATGCCTCAAAGGTTCCTTCTCCTTTTTATCCTCTCTACAACCTTCAAAGGATAAGCTAACAGCTGAGAAAACAAGGTTAGGAAAAGGTGAGTAAAGTCTTTTCATCATCCAGTTCCTTCTTCCTTGCCTCGCCTCAACTTCAGCCCCATTTGTGGAAAGAAAAAGAGTACACTTAATGAACATTTGGCTCAGGACTGGTCTGAGTAACCACTTTTTGTACATAGTCCCTTCACACAGCAACCCTATGGGGTATTATGCCCATTTTATAGATGAAGAAACTGAGGACCAGAGAGCCCAAGGAACTGTCCCAAAGGTGACAAAGCCAGAGAATGGCAGAGCTGGCTTGGAACTGGGCCTGTCTTCCTTCTAAGCCCATGCCGTTAAGCATGGGGCCGGCCGCCCGTGTCCAGGTGTAGGCCACCCTGCTGCTGTTGCCATAACCGCAGGGTCGGCTGCGGACGCATGCCAGCAGGCGAGGGTCATCAGGTTCCCTCCACCTGGGGAGAGAGGCAGCTGGCCTTTAGGATGGGTGTTTACCCAGTATATGCCCTTCGAATATTAATTCGCCCAACAAATAAACAGATGGAAGGTTCTGATTCATTGGTTCCCTGTAATCAAGGTTTTACAGTATTACTTTTTCCTTGATTCTCTCATTATCTTAACTTTTATCCTATTTTTCCCTTCCTCTGACTCCTCTGTTCTTCTCACCCTCCAGGTGACGTTTGCACATTTTATGCACCTTAGTCAGCTACTCCCTCTTTTCCTGCAGCTCCGAGCTCACAGAATTTGGAGGGCTGATGCAGGATACGAACCTCATAGCAATAACAGCTACCATTTCTGAGCAGTAATTATGCACTGGTGCTCTCACATGATCATTACACTCGTCCCCACCACAGTGCTGACCAGGAGAGTGGGTGTGTGTGGGGGCATGGGGGAGAATGAGAAGCTTGACAAAGCTCACCCACCCGGAAGCAGCTGGGCTGAGACTGGACATCAGCTCACACCGCCTGCCTTCCTTTGGCCACAGCACCTTCCTTCTCACTAACAAACCTACACAGCCTGCCCTGTGTCCTTCAGCCAGCCAGCTCCTGGGCTCTCCCCTCCTCCACACCCCGGTTTCACCATTAGGAAGAAGAAATTCATCAGCCTCACATGTCTCGTAACTAAAGGAAGTAGAGACATCCCAGTAATTCAGACAACCTCGGAATACGAGTATTTTTAAGCGCAGACATCTCACCGTGGCTGCAGGGGTGGGGGGTGGTCTCGGGCTGTATGGGCGCCCCGCTTGGCCTGGTGGGGTCTGCAGCACAGGCAGCCCCCAGGGAGGCCGGGGCACTCTAGCGCTGAGCGCAGCCCGGGTGCTGGGGGCATTCAGAGCTGAGATGGTCTTCTGAATTGAGAAACTTCCCACTTAGCTAAGTGAATGTCCTTGCTGCACATGGTCACACTCCCAGCAGGGCACACCTCCTCTGATGCGTATGCAGATTTAAAAGGGAAAAGGATGGCAGAGGGTTCAAGGGAGCCAACAGCGCTGCAACCTGGCAGCGGCTCCAAAGCCTGGGCCTGAATGAGTGCTCTCAGCCACGGAGGGAGAGGGCCCGTGAGGCAGCTCCCTACCCACTGTCCCCTGGAGGCACCTGGGTGCCATTAAATGCTGAGGTGTCCTGATTACTAGGAGTAGGGGAGAGAGAGGGGGAGAGGCACGCCCTCTGTTCTCAGACACAGCACTGGTCCTTTTGTGAACCGGCAGCCAATGCCCACTGTGGACTTGAGAAAGGGTGTGGGGTCAAGAAGACCCACACTTTGTCAACACCTGCTCTCCGCAGTTGCAGGCACCTGGTTTTTGAGGCCAGGGCTTTCCTTCTTTATGGGGACTGCCCCTTTGCCACAGGGGGAGAAACAGCCCAGAAACTCCTGAGTGGAGGGAGCTGGTCACAAGGGAGGTGGCAGGCAGGGAAGGTGCCCGTGTGATGACCTCCGATACTCTGCCTCCTCAGGTCCGTCAGAGCCGGCGAGGTGATTTTACACTGGAACCTTCACCTGCTTCCAGGGAAATTTTCAGCCCCAGAGCAGTGATGTGAAGGTCCAGAACCTCGTTCTCCTATGCTGGTACAGAAACCAGGCCTCGGCAGGCCAGGTGGACCCCACTGTCCATCAGGAGGCGCTGGCACAGCCCATGTCTTGACTCGCCAGCCCCCGCAGCACCCCAAACACCCCTCCTGGTGTGGCGTCTAACTTCATAAGAATCCTTCCAGGCTTCCCTCCAGCATCCTTAGTGACCAGCTCGAGGGCTGCTGTGCAGCACAAGCTTGTCTGGAGCCAGAACTCAAGTCTCACGGCATCAGGGTCAGGGCTTCAAGCACTGACTGCTCCATACAAATGCAGAAAGGCAACACCCAGGACCACGGAAAGGCACCTTCTCTCACCATGCCTCCGTGCATCATTTATCATTGGAAATACTTGCCATGTGGAGGCCAACTATTGCTTCCTTCTCTCCAGATCGAATGCTGTTACCGGTGTGAGAAGGGCCAGGACCTGGCTATGAGTCGCTTTATTATGCCCTGAATTCTTTCCTTGCTGGGTGAAAACTCAATGCACAGGTCTGGGTGGCAGCGCTCAGAAGTCTCCTGAATGACAGAGGATGGAGGGGCAAGGACCTGCATGCTGTTGTGGTTTCTACAGGCTGCAGCATCATTTATACACGGCAGAATTTCAGAGGGAAAATAGAAAACTATTTTTTCAGAGGCTGCAGGGAAAGTGGACGGACTTTTAGCCCCTCGTCTATTTTAAGTAAAGTAAAAAGATGTGTCATGGAAAAGAAGAGCTACCCAGACGTCAAAGTTATTTTTTAAGTGTGATTCGAAACCGGATGGCAGGAAGCACTTTAGCCTGGATGAACCCAACAATACTGAAACTCAGACACTGACTGCATACGTCAACCAGGCAGGTCAGGCTCGCTCCTCTCTTGGTCCCACTCACAGCCCTCCCTGGATACACTGAGGAAATCCCAGGGGCTCCAAGATCACCTACTGGCAGAGGTAGAGAGCTGAAGAACGTCAAACCAGGCTGCAGGTGAGAACCTCCCGGGGTGCTTTAGAAACTACCGACGCTGAGTCGCCAGCCCATAGAATCTGATTTGATTGATCTGGGGTAGGACCCAAGCACGGGCGTTTTCAGGGGGTGGAGGGAGGAAACACCTTTATGAGAGGGACCAGCCCTGTGGCCAAGTGGTTAAGTTTGCACACTCCGCGTCGGCAGCCCAGGGTTTTGCCAGTTCGGATCCTGGGCGCAGACATGGCACTGTTCATCAGGCCATGCTGAGGTGGCGTCCCACATAGCACAGCCAGAGGCACTCACAACTAGAATATACAACTATGTACTGGGGGGCTTTGGAGAGAAGAAGGAAAAAAAAGATTGGCAACAGATGTTAGCTCAGGTGCCAATCTTTAAAAAAAAAAAATTGTTTATGAGAAAGCGTAACGACCATATAGTGATGTGTACAAATCTTAAGCACCCAGCTTAATGAATTTTTACAAATGCATACCCCTGACCACCCCCTGCCCCCCGGCTCATCAAGACACAGAACATCATCCCCCAGTGCCTCAGCACAGGACTTTTTAAATTAAACTCTTTTATTTTAAAAAAATTAAAATGCTTCGAGTTGCAACCACGAACTCAGCAAGGGTATTTAAAAATTCTTCCCCCTTGGTTTTAATACACAGACAGAATTGATTGTAATAATTTGCTGTTTTTGCCACACCCCTGGTCATGGAAAGCCTTCAGTGAAGCATGGGCATAAGGTTTTAATATGCTGTTACTGATTTCTTAACCAGGTCCCTATTCCTTAAGGTCCCTTCAACACAGAAATTAACGTCAGCCTCAGATACATGTAATTTTGTTGTACTGTGATGGGTTTTGTAACTTGCCATGCATTGTTTATGACCCTCCCCTCTTTCCAGTTCTATATGGTTTAGGCAGCCCTTTTTGCCATAAACAAGAATATCTTATGTGTGCCTGAGAAAAATAAAGGTGGGGATCATTCTAATTTTTTGTGGGTCAGCCACCAACGGATGGGTGGCTAGGCCAGAGACAAAATCTGGAGCTGCCCGCAGCTCAAGGGTAGGGATGTGTGAAAGGCAGGAGTCTGAGGAACTGAATACCCAGTGAGGAAAACCCCCAAACAAAAGCCATGCCCAGGCCTGGTGGGAACGCACGGACTGCAGAAGCCGACTGAGTTTTGAGTTTGGAAAGGCCAGGAGGAGATATTCTGAGATATATGGGAAGGTGGACCAGGAAGGGGACAGCAATACACCCAGGAGCCAAAGAACTGTGCTGTCATCAGAGGCTGAGACACAGAGCGAGGCTGGCCTCAGAAGGAATGCGGCTGCCGAGTAAAGTTGCCGGGTTGTGCCCTGTGAGTACCCGGCAGAGATGGCCAGTGAGACTGTCACTGTGCCCACCTGGACAAGGCACCTTAATTTAATTTGCACACAGGATGCATATGGACTAGCGGCAGCCCCGGGAGCGATGCTGGGTAAGGCTGGACCCGGCCCAGGCTGTGCATCTCCTCTCTGTCTCCTTTCACATAGTTCCTAACAAACAATTCCTTACACAGCAGCTAAATGGCTTTTCCCTTCGGAACAGCCAGTGGAGTGGGCCGGGGGTTAGACGCCACCCTGCAGAGGAAGGTGCTGAGGGAGGCCGAGGTCCCACACGAAGGAGGCGCATCTCCTCTAATTCCTCGGATGGTGGCAGAAGACAAGCTTAACGGTGGACTTAGGTAACTGCCTGGATGAGGGCATCTCTGGTCCAGGAGTGACCAAAGAATCTAAACATGAGAAACCCATCACTTGAGCTTGGCACTCGGAACTCAACTTAAATGTCCGGCAATGAAAAGTGCTCTTCAGTCCAAATAACCAATTCCTTGTGGCTTCTTTTTGTTGTTATTGCTATATACAATTTGGTTTCCATGCAAATTTTTAGGTTTATTAAAAGAAAGTGTGACAACAAGAATTTTGTAACTCAGTATGGTAAAACAAATTACAATGCGTCTGAATACCAAAGGTTGTTCCCTAACAGAACAATGCTTTATAGTGAAAAATTGCTCTGTTCTGAAACAAAAGCAGAAAAATAGAAAATAAGCAAAAACGGGATTTTTGAAATCTAATTGTTTAGATCTATTAGATTTTGGATAGAACAATGAGTGAGTTTTTGAAGTCACATGTGGTTTTAATTTATGCAGTATTCCTGTTTTGCAAACTTCAGCCTGTTTGCAGTCATACACACATACACACACAAACACACACACACAAACGTGACCAGAACACCTCCCCTCCCCTTTCCTTATACAGTGAATTCAATTCCTGGATTCTATCAACCTTTCCCTGCATTTCACTAGCTGCAGGTGAAGCAATTGGGGACGTCTGGCTTTTAGGTAGCTGCTCAGAAACAGGAAACTGTCAAGTGCTCAGAGGTGGCAGGAATAGTGAGCACCTGGGAGAAACTGAGGAGGGGGTGTGGGGAGAAGGACAGCAGAGTCACCTCTTAAGTTTTGCAGATGGACGGTCCAGGACCATCAGGATTCCTCCTGGCCTCCCCCCAGTTCTGCGTTGCTTTGGGCTGATGGGGTGGGGCTGACGAGGTGGGGTGACGTGGGCTGAGCTTTGCACTGGGCCCAGAGGGGGTGAACAAAGGCACTTGTGTGTGCCTGATGCATGACAGCCCCAAGAACAACTGGAAGTCATGTTGCCTTATATGTTAATTATGACCTGTGTGTCCTCTCACCTCCACCTGCACGAGACCCCAGAGTTGATAGCACATCGAAAAACAATGAAAACAACGGCTTTCAAAACAGCAAAATGCAACAGGATTCATAAAGGACCATTGGCACAGTGCTGCCTAATACACATCTCTGTGCTGGGGGAAAAAGTCCCAGGCATTACAAAAGGGAGAAACACAGTGAGGACAGTGCTGTTCTCGCACCAGCATTTACAAGAGAGGAAAGGGATGGAATGGAGGCTGAGGTAAAACAAGGCCCCGTCCGGCTGCTGCATGGCCAGCCTCTTACCGTAGTGCGGGATGATGGCCCAGGCCATAGCAGAGGCGTAGATGCCGCCAATCATCCAGAACATGCAGAGCCAGCTCAGATGCTCGCCCCGCTTCTCTCGGGCCAGCACTTCAGCAAAGTAGGAGAACACGGTGGGAATGGCTCCTCCAATCCTGCCGAGAGGTACAGAGAACACATGAGATCAGGGCCTCTACAGCCCACGTGAGATACAAAGGCAGGAGCCAAAGCAGGCTCGAACATCACACGCTCTCTTTCTATCCCGGCATATGGAGGGACACACATTTTCTAACATCAGAGCCTCTGTGTTTAACACAGGCTTATTATCCCTGCCCAATCTGGAACCTGCAATTAAGCTATGTCACCAACAGGTGGCAGTGGTGCCCTAGTCATGGGATTTCTAGCGCTTAGCTTAAGATTCCAATGGGCATTCTGCTCAGGATTAAATCCTCTACATGCTATTTACCAAAATTTACAACATTTGGTATGATCTCGTGAATATTTTAATTTAACATATTTTAAAAAGAAATACTATGCTATGTCCCCCATGATGTGGCGAGTTTGGAAATAGCTTCAAACACTTCTGGGAGGCGGTCTACGACGGCACTGTGCCACTGCTACCCCACAGCAGCTGGTCCCGCAGCCCAACCAGGCTGACGTGTCGACAAAGACAGGACCAGCGGAGCTGCTCCCTAGAGTGGCTCTGGCCCCAAGCCAGTAGACGTCATCCTGAATGAGGACCTGTGAAAGGGGCGCTGGGAGACTCCAATAAGGAGCTGCTGGCTTACATCTCAGCAGAACGGGGCACAGTGCTTCCCTCAGTCAGGGTAATTATGAGAGAGGCTGGCCGAGCTCTGCAGATGACAGAGGGTCGCCTCCACTCAGGGTAAGTTTCCCCAAGGAGGGTCCATGGAATCAAAACTTTGTTCCTTCTAGGAGACGGGCCACAGATTTCATCAGGATCTCAAATAGGTCTTGACTCCCAAATTTTAAGCAGCACTGCCTAAGAAAGTCAGGTAACATGAGGAAAGATTACTTACTATCATTCCAAACAACATATCAATTCTCAAAATAAATACTTTTTGACAAGTTGTGCAACAATATAAGCAAGGCGTAGAGACGATACCCAGTGATATAGTTTTAAAAAGTACTGATTTCTGGTTTCTTTTTAAGATTGGCCCTGAACAAACATCTGTTGCCAATCGTTTTCTTTTCTTTTCTTTCTTCTCCCTAAAGCCCCCCAGTACATAGCTGTATATTCTAGTTGTAGGTCAGTCCCTCTGGCTGTGCTCTGTGTGGTGCCACCTCAGCATGGCTTGATGAGCGGTGCCATGTCTATGCCCGGGATCTGAACCGGCAAAACCCTGAGCCGCCGAAGCCGAGCCTGTGAACCTAACCACTCAGCCACGGGGCCGGCCGCAGTACTGATTTCTTTATGTTCAGGTTTCTGTAAGGTAAACAGCTTTTGACATTTTATGTGAACTTGACGTCAAGGAGTAAAACACGTATTTATCCATTTAGCAATAACTGATTCCCTTAGAGCCTTTGATATGATAAAGAAGCGCTGGCAGTGATCTTAGCAAACGCAATTCAGAGAAAGGACACATCTGTAGCAAACTGGCTGTCCCAAATGAACTGCAGGATTCATGATGTCACTCGGCATCAGCTGGTTGGTCAAAATACAGCTGCATTTCATGTGCTCGCGCTGCTTGAAGTGAGGCGGTCGTTATCTACCGCGGGGTACAGGTGACCACTCAGGCCAGTGTTTTCCAGTCTCTGGGCTACAAAATTAATTTAGTAGCTGTAAACAGCATTTAAAAAATTGAAATAGAGATAAAATATTTGAGTATAACTCAAATAATAAAGATAAGTATCATTTCATGAAAATTTTGTCTCCGTTAGAAACATTTTTTATAATGTATAATCATATACATATGTATGTGTGTATACATATATATTTATATAAATATACTTAAAAATATTTTTATGTATATAAATGTATTATGAGTTGCAGTGTGTTTCTCAGTGAGAGTTGCTGTTCAGAGTCTAAAACCATGAAGAGAAAGCATGCGTATGTGTTCCTCTGGCTATGAAGGCAGCATTCTACCTAAAGTTCCTAGAAGATGACACCAGACGGCTTCAGCTGCAGCACATGGCCACTTAGCGCCATGACACCAGAGGGAGCCAGCCAGGTCCAAGTCCATCAACCAGACCCCTAAACAAGAAGCAAATGAACGTGGCGGGCGGTCAGAGCTGGCTCCACACCTCACCACGTCAGACTCACACAGGCTTCTTGCGGACCCCACACCATGGACAGCTAGTCAAATAAAAAAATTCAACAAAGTTTTGACAGATTTAAAACAGCTTCATTACAATGCACAATTTTAATGGGAAATAAAATGTCTGTGTCATAAATCATTTAACGCTACTCTTTTTTTCCTTTTGACATGAAAAGTCTGTTTCTCTGCACCATCAAGTCCCTGGGCCCTAATCTGTGCCTTTCCTTCTCAAGTCAGGTTTGACTGACTTTTCACGTCTCATTACTGTCGCATCAGGAGTCTGGCCGTTCCGTGTGTAGGAGCTGTAACTCACACTTCGTGACGGCTCAATCGCACATCAAGATATGTCAGGCCACTCGGAACCGAGATCAATGCACTCCAGGGCGGCTAAGATGGCAGGTGGAAGGCTCTAGACTTGCCTGTTAGTTTTAAACAAATCACAAGTTGATCTTGTGCAAATCTCTTGCATAAGAGAATCCCAACTTTTAGGGGCTTCTAAGCATCCAGCTGGTTTTTATTGAGTGCTTCTTTTTAAGGGGGTTATTTTTGCATGGATCTCTCTCTCTGTTTGTAAAGCAGACTGCAATGTCAAGGGATAAATGAGTCTGAAAAGTCGGGGAAGGAATCTATTTAAATCCTTTGCAAAGTGCTTCAGACTCAGAGACCTACGAAACAAGCCAAGCATTCACATCTTATTGCGGGTTGACCATCCGTTTCCGGGAAAACATTCCTCCTCATCTAACTGTGACGTCCTTCAGGCAGAGAAAAACCACGGCAGTGTGCTGTAATGTCAACCATGACTAGTACTTCCTACCCCACGAGAGGGCTTATCCCTGTTTACGCTGACCGAAGTTCTCCTTGAAGGTGAGGGCTACACTGTGTTCATCTTTGAATCCTAGTACTTGGTCCAGTGGACGAGCACTAAGTGTTCACTCAGAAGAACTGAATTTCACAGGGACTCTCCAGGGATGGAGGTGGCACTCGAGCCTCCTGGTTCATCTGTTCTGACGGCCTCAACATTTCAGTGAACAGAAACACGTCTTACGTCCTGGGTCGGTATGACCTCAAGAGAAGTCAGACGCGCTGGAATGGAATTTCTGAGAGCGGGGGAGCCCCCAAAGGGTTCTTGAACCACTCCATGTCTTAGTTGCCATACCCCTCCCACCAAATTTTCTAAGTTAAAAAGAAAAAAGGAAGTTTCCCATTATTAGTCTACCTCAATATTTTGTATGAGGGGCTAAGACATTTCCTTATTTGTTTTATTATACTGATACAATTTCTGAGAATACAGGAAGAGATACGAAATATTTAAATGGCAGTTCTCAAATGCCCACGTGTCAGCGGTTGTTCAATGGGGCTGCTGCTCTCCCCTCTCCCGACAGACGTTTGGCAATTCTGGAGACATTTTCAGTTGTCACAGCTCAGGGGGTCCTATGGGCATAGAGTGGGCAGAAGCTAGGGATGCTGCTAAAAATCCTACAGTATATGAGACAGTCCTTCACAACAAAGAATTCTCCACCCCAAATATTAGCAGTGCTGAGGCTGACGAACTCTTGCAATGGGGATTTAATATGGGAAACGTAACTTGTTTCATACGAAAAGTCCATAACATAAGGCATAAAATGGTTATCTTTACATCACTGATGGGTAACAATCTCTAAATCCAGTTCACACGGAGACCTTTCTATCGTTCATTAGACATCGATCAGTTAGCTACTGCTGAGATTTGCTCAAGTTCATTTTTGACGGAATATTTATGTAAACGAAGCAATCAGATCAGGGTGGTTTATAAAGAATTTTTCTCAGGATAAGAGATTAAGCTATTTTATTAGCTGTCAAAAAGGGTCAGATCTTAATTATTCTTAGTAATAGGAGGCACAAAGGGAATCACGATTGAAATCCACTCTATGTAGGTAGAAGATTAGCTGGATTCAAAGTAATGGAATTGACACAAATGAAACAGAATGTTGATATGTGGAATTTCAGAGTTGGAGTTATTCCCTAAGTAGCATTAATTTTAGGTTTTTACAGCTTTAATAATAGAAATGTAGACTAAAGGAACTGCATTAAACCCTATTCTTAGAATAAGTTGGGACCCCTCCTCCACTCCATGGCACGTGCATGTGCACGTGTTGGAAAACACACACACACACACACACACACTCTACCTCAAAAGGTCTGACTCAATTCCAGGCATCCAGTACATATCATGAAACATATTTATTTTCCTCAATAATCTAGGATGAATTCACAAATGAGATATTGTACAAGGCAAACAGTGTGTCAGATTTACAGACAAAATTTCTCCTCTGTTGGGCACATGAGACACGTAACCTAAATCAGGTTAGCACAGCAGGACCAAGGAGAACACCGAGTGTTAGTCTGCACAAACCTCACGGAGGCGCTGGGAGCCTGCCTGGTGTACGGCCTGCGGATTTCACAGCCCTCCTGGTATCACCCCAGTTCGGATGATGACTGGCGGATCACGTGGGTCCCTGCACTCATCACACAGCTTCATGCTGGCTGAGAGGCAAAGACGGGGAGGGGGTCAGGTTTCTGCAGTGACAGAGGGAGGCTGCAGCGAAAAAGGCTAATTGTACTTAAATTCGCTTGAAGTATGACATTTTAGGGGAGAAATTACGGAATGTTTGATGGCTTCTTGTCCTGGGGAGGAATTCCACTGAGTAATTCTGTTCTGCTTTCTAACTTATTTCCCCAGGCAATTGTCAAACAGGCCTCGGCCCCTGTCTCCCACGGGAAGTGGTGCATGAGGCAAGAACAGGACTGAGGAGAAAGGTGCATAACCATTGTGAAGCCACGTGATCCACACAGAAAATAAGCAGAGGGCAAAGTCCACCAAGAGCTGACTCTGGCAGCTTTTATTAAGACAAGTATTACAGGTTTATAAAAAGAATACTGAATGGTGTAGTCTATGCAGGAATCACAATGACTATGAACTCACACAAAAAAATATCCTTTTAATCCTCACTCAGAATCAACAAAAAAGGAAGGAAGACACTGAACCGCCAGGCAAATTGTACAGTGATTTGGAGCCAATTCATTATGTTTTAAATTGGACCCAGAAATACACAATTAAAGCAGCAGCCCCAAAGATGGATTTTTCAGTGATTTCCTTTTCATGAAACTAAATCGACTGTCACAGACTCCGAGGAGGCTGCTCAGAGGCTTAGAGGAAAGAGCACAGATCTGACGGCGTCTGAATGGGTTGGGCTGGCACAATGAGAGTGCCGTATTGATTAGAAGGCACATGTCTATTATGAGAGATCAGATGGAAACAGGAAAAGAACACTTACTGGCAACCAAATCAATCATCAAATCAAGAACGGGACTCTCCTGTCCCCAGCGACAGCACTAAGGTGGGTGTGCAGGTAGCTTTAGTCTTCCAATCTCCAAAGCCAGTTTAAAAAATAATATTCTTTGATACGGGCAGTTGTTATTTTCTCAATATTATATAAACTATGAATAGAATATTTGGTAGAAAACTTGACTATTTTAAAAATATTGAGATGGAAACATATAATTTGGCTAAAGTTGTGTTTCTAAGAAAACATAGCTTTGACCCAATTCCCATAGTCCTTGTCTGCATTTGAGTTGGTGCCCTAAGTGCCAAACCTATGGAAGTCTTTGTATCCACAGCAGCAGACCTGGAGCCCTGGGGGAAAAGGTATAGTCACAGGTCAGGATTCTAACGCTGTCTGGAAAGAAAATTAATCTAGCTATTGAGAGAGCTGGAAGAATGCATTCCCACAGCACATAAGAGGTGTCATGAGTAAAGATGGTGATGCTCATTATGGTGATGTGTAAGAAATGATGACAAAAGCATGCAGACTTTGCCAGCCACTTGCTGTATATATCTACTCATCCATTCCTCCACTCACCCTCCCACCAACCTGCCATTTACTCATCCATCCATCATCTCTCCATCCATCCCTTCACCCAGCCAAACTGTGGGCCAGACACATCACCAGTTGCTGGAGGTACAGGCATGAAGAACACATGTTCCTGCCCTCAGAAGCTCACAGAGTCAATTCTAGAGCACCTATGGCTAATTTTTCACAATTATACATTGCAACTCTGGAAGATCTTTTGCTCTCTACCTTTGCCAAAGGGCGCACTGGGAAATAGTGTGTCTAAAAGGTCAACCTTATGTCAGAAATTCTTGTAAAGGGCACTGTCTAAGATAGTGCTTTCCAATAGAAATAAAACGTGAGTTTCAAATATAATTTTAAATTTTCTACAAGAGCTATTAAAACAAAGCAAAAAAAGTGAAGTTAATTTTAATATATATTCTGTTAATCCAATATATCCAAATATTATCATTTTATCACATAATCAACATAAAAATTATTAATGAGATATTTTGCCTTCTTTTATATGTGGTAAATCTTTGAAATCCAGTGCTCTGTATTGTGCATTTACAGCACATCTCAATTTGGCCACATTTCAAGTGCTTGGAGGTACATGTGGCCTGTCAGACAACAGAGACCTAAGAAAACACTGACTCACTGTTTATAATTTGGTTTGCGATTATTTTTGGATTAAAGATAATTTAGTCTGTTCTCTCATTTTCCATATTGGGAAAGGTCTTTCCATTCCATTCTCTGTGTCATAAATCTTCCTGAACTGACCTATTCAAAACATTTATTTAGTGATTATCATGTATCAGGCATTGTGTCGTATGAAATCAGAGACATTTCTCATCGAATCTGAGGCAGCACAGCCTGGTAGTTACGAGCATGGGCTCAGACTGCTTGGGTATGACTACAACATTTATTGTGTGACCTTAGACAGTTACTTAACCTCTCCATGCCTCAATTTCCTCACCTATAAAATGGGTATAATAAATAGTATCTTCCTTATAGGGTCACTACAAGGTTTAAATGAGTCAATATTTATAAAGTGTTTAACAGCATCTCTCACAGGGCAAGCACCATATAGGGGTTTGATAAAACACATTTTAAAACTTTTGAAAATTTCAAAATGAGTTTGCATTTTTCCAACATGATAAGGAAGTAAAACATCTTAAGAGAAAGACTACTTTGAAGGGAGAACCTTATAGTTCAGACTGAGACTAAAAATCAGAAGACCTGGGAGAGTCTGTTGAATACGTGGAAGTCACTTAATCGATCTGTGCCTCAATTTTCTAATTTAAAAAAGGGATAATATTTTTGCATTCCTAATAATAAAAGAGTTGTGGGAATATACAAGATGCTACATATAAAACACTTTGAAGCATTCCAGTGAATGGTGACCATTTCTACAAAGCCAAGGCAGGCTGGTTATTGTAACAACACAGCTCATGGACGGATGTTGCAAATAGCTACGAAGTATGCATTTGCAAGGCTCCATTTGCAGAGGGACAAATGACTATTTGTTCACTTACGATACCCAGACACAGTGAAATTTCATTTTAATTTCTGCTGCTGGTACATTTTTCTCCTGACCTTCATGCTTAGCAGTGCCAGGCCCTCAGTGAGAAGCTCCCGAGGCTGACATTGCCCAGCATCAGAAGCATCATCATTCCCATAATTAACAGTGACTGGAAACAAATAATTTAATTCTGCGGCAAATGAAAATGAATCAGTGGTGTCAACTCCATTGCCCATCTTTCTAATTTTCTGCAACAAAAGAGGAGAGGGAAGTGTCTGTTCCCTGGTGTGATATCACTTAGGCAAGTGAGAGACAGATGAACAACGGGTGGTACCCTATCCGTCACTCCCACAAAACACAGTTGTCCCCGGCAGGAAAAGCATCCTTTGTAGTGGATAAATATTTAAAGTCACATGGAATATGGCAGCTGGACATATTTATGCTTCTAAGAAGATATACTCATGACTTGGTGTGGTGAATTAAGAGGAAAGCACATTTAGAGGCAATGAAACCATAAACCCAGGTAGACCTCAGGCTGACACCAGAGCTCCTTCCCATCTCCCTCATACGCAGAAACAGGAGGCTAACACGGTGCTGCTAGTGGTGCCTCAGCAAGGAAACGACACAGAACAACAGAAACCTGTGGCATTTGCAGTAAAATCAATACAGAGGCATCTTAACCGCATATTCCGAATGCACAGTTTACAGAGTTGCTAGTTCAAAAGGACTTAATAGCAATTTAACTCCTAGCTGTGACATTCCTGGCTCCATCACTGACCCTTAATCTGCAAAATGAAGGGTTTGGACTGTGACCCAGAAATTCTCTTCCTTCTCTGAAATTCCCAGTGCATGGAACTGGTGGACAGATGCTGCACCAATGTGGGGATTCTGTCATTTGTGACGTCTATTTGAATTATGCATTCCGGAACTGGGAAATAACCACAGGATGGACTCACGGACCCATCGGATCCACTGTGAGATGGACCTGAGCTAAAACTCCATTGACGGCCAGACCTCCATAAGCCCCTACTCTGACTGGTGGACGACAGTGACATTGGGGTCTCCTGGAATTCTTGTCAGTCCAGACCTAGTGCCTAGTAACCCTCAAAAAGTCTGATTATCTCCTTTTCCTTCATGCACAATTACCCTGGTGAAAGGCCATAGGTCCCCTGGGGGAGTCTGGGAGAAAGATGAACGGTATAAATTTTCATTGGTGTACGGGGGTTCCTTCCTCAAGGGGACCTGGCCTCCATTCAGGGAGCTCTGGGTGTGTAAACTGGCTCAAGTCTGGGAATTGACTGAGGGGCCACGGCTCTCTGTTTTTATGCTTCAAGTTAAACTTTGTTCACTTGACCTGGAAGTCTTCCACTTAGATCAAGCGAGACTCTAGCAAACTTCCAATCCATTTCACTTCTAGGAACACCACGATCACATAAGGCCAATGCCACAGGTCCGTGCGACTCAGACTCTTCCCACTGCCACTGTGACGGTGTCCTGTACAGCGACTGCCTTGTCTTGGGCCATTAAGCAGTGAAGAGCAGACAGAACCGTCTGGTCAATCCCCTCTCTCTTGGAATTTACATGCTGGTGGAGGAGAGAAATAACCACATAAAAAGGAGGTATTTTCAGGCATGGATAGGTGCTCCCAAGAAAACAAAACAGGCTTCTGTGATGGGAGCCACTGGGACAGGTCGTGAGTGCTGAGGACTCTGGGAGAAGAACCTCAGAAGTGGAAAGGATGGCGAGAGCGATGCTCCTGGGAGACACGCGGAAACACATGGAAATACGTGGAGTGTTGATGGGTCTGCGCACCAGAGGCCCACGAAAGAAAAATTCCCAACATTCTGAAACCTTATCTCCTTGGTCATCTAGTTTTCTCCACCTTAAAAAGTGGATCAGACGTGGATGGAGGCAGCTGCTTAGCTAAGTAGCTATAACAAGATCTCTTATTTAAGGTCTCCAGGATGAAAGTCTTAACTCTTTGGCTTAAGTTTTAATAAAGAATGTTTAAGTTAAAAGGGACTATATCAAAACTTCAGTTGCTTGCATACTGAGTTCGTAAGTAATGGGAGTGAAAGGGTTTAAGTATTATATGCCTTTAAAAACAAGACAAGCCTCTAAGTGCTCATTCACAATTGTGTCACTGCTTTCTCCTTCTTCCAGGGAGCCTTGCAGTCCCCAGCATTCTCCCTCTTCAGGGAGTGACTAGTTCTCAGCAGGTGGAGAATGGGGGAGCTGCCCGTTCTTCCCTCCATGCCCAGCCGGGAAGCATCTTGGGGCCCAGCCTCACCCACATCTGTGAACTGTCCAGCATCGTTTCAGGGGTAGAGCAGGTGCTGAAGTGTGTTTTGAGTTGAATTGGAGAAACAGAGTCTTGGCTGAGACTTCCCAGAGATTCAGAGACCAGGTGTCCAGATGAAGTCTAGAGCTGCTGAGAAAGCTCTCTGTCGGGGGTGGCACCTCACACGTTACGGGTCAGTAACGTGGCCCGTAAACTCAGCCAAGGAAGAAAGATAACTGCTCATTCTCCTTAACAACTTCTTCCCTCAGGTCCCCTCAGCTGCTGGATCCCATAACACTCTGGGTTTTTTGCCACCTGGGCTCAGGTGAGTAAGCTCCCGCCGTCCCCCGGCCCCGCCCCAGCCTCAGGAGGCTCCGTCTGTTCTAGAAGCAGGGATGCTCGACTTTATCACCCTGCTTTCTCCCAGGTCTCTTCCCCATGACGAGTCCTTTCTGTCTCCCTCACGGGCAAGACTTGAAATTTCAAAGCCAGAAAGAGGCCTCCTTCTCTCTCTCCCTCTGCTGTTGCCCTGAGGCAATGAGCACGGACAGCTTAGCTCCATGAACAGGAGGAAGAACAGAGAGCAGGAAATGCCAAACATGGGGAGCGTTTCTTGACATGATCCCACACTTCCTCCACTGCCAGGCACTTTTAATCAGTCATCTCACTTGATCCTCTCACTCCAAGGGAGGAATGCAAAGGACTGGACCTCCCTTTTACAAAAGACGAAGCAGGCGGGGGGCCCGAGGGACTTCCCAAGGCCCCACCATGAAGGGCAGGGACAGCTTGGCTTAGATTTCTGGAGCCCAGGCCTGTGCCAACTTCCAAAGGCACTGCACGTTAGCCTCTGGTATCACAGTTTACAGACTCGGGCTGGGTTAGCAACACGCAGTCTGGCTTTGCCAGGTAAATCACGTTCTTTAGAGGTCAGCGGCCCTGAGCCGCTGGCTAAAGATGATTCGTCTGCCACATGGAAGAGGATGATAGCGTGAATATACCCAAGCGTCTCTCCTTCCGTCCTGCCCTTGAATTAGCTTCTGCACAGCCCATTAGCGTAGAGTATTTGGCAGCCGCCACAGCAGCCCTTTCCCTGCAGTCACTTGGGTTGACCACGTCACAATCCAGACTGGCAATTAAAAGTGCCATCATAATCGTACCACAGTCAGCACTTCCGAATCTGTGGATATATCATTGAAATTTCCTGGATAAGATTGCAAATGGAAAGGACTGGAAAGTTCAGAACTTAGGCTACTGGCCTTCTCCTGACAGGCTAGGGGTATAACACAGGTAGCAGAAAGAGGAAAGCAGCCTTGGCCTTTTCTGGTGGCAAGAATCTCTTCTCCTATAGGCACTGAGAAGGTCCTTTAACAAACAGCCCCAAATAACACCTGTTCTTCCTCAGGTATCTCAATTCACACATTAGGGGTCTGCTGCAGCCCCTGAATCCATGATCCAAATTATCCCCCCACGTCAGCAGCGTATGGAGCCAATCCACACAGAGCCCTGAGCAGCGAGGTCCCCTCTTCCTCCATCATTACAAGCCAAATGATTGATTCTGAACGTGTTTTTCCAAGGAAAAAATATTTTTATGCTTTCCCAAACTTTCCAACCCTCTTGGTTTCCTGGAATGGTGTACTGGAATGTCGTCACTCTGAGGAAAGCTCCTGAAATTTGTGCAACTGAGTCACATACTCGCAAAGTGCCCACTGTGTGCAGAATGTAACATATGAGGAGCTATAAGAAGATAAAAGGAAGATTAGAAAAATCTGTGGATAACCCATCAATCTCAATATGAGCACAAATTTTGTGGCAGAAGATGATATAAAAGTTTTAAAATATTTTGAACGAATTATAAAAGTGATCCATCGGTCTGCAAGGGGAAATCTTTATAGTCTTGAAGTAACGCACTTACACAGTCTTTCTCTCCGATGCCTTATATTCCTGTCCGTCCTGGCTCTGATTTTTAAAGCACCACAATATGGAATTAAGAAGGGCATGGTGCAGTCCTTTGACCTTCTCTTTTGGTAAAACTGCGTTTTGCTGTTTGGATACCAATACCATCAACAACCACAACTGATACGGTTCTCAAATTCATAACCCAGCACTGTCTCCTTTCCTTTCTTCATTTATTTTATTTTATTTTATATTATTTCTATAGATTCATCTTAGGCTAGACACCTCATAAACAATGTCTCTAATGAAAATATAGTTCTCAAGCATGAATCAGAAATTTTATATTTTTACTATTTTTTTTTCCTTATCAAAGCAGAGTTTCTTGGGCTCTCCTATGAGCTATTAGGTTTTCCCAAGTTGTGGCTTCACTTAGTATAGTAATAAGTGCTTCAAGCTCTTTTACAAAAAGTGACTATACCACTGGCTGTACTGTGCCATTGCATTTGCCTAATAGCGCATCTCCTGTTAATTCAACAAAAAGAACCTACTACATCTCAAGAGGCACGCTTCCCACCTAGTTACATATGCTGTTAACACAGATCAACAAAACAATATTTGCTTGGACACTCTCACCCTGGACTTCAGAGCATACTGGAATGGGCCGAATCTTTAAGGAGTTCACCATAGGGAGGACCACAGCCATTTCTTGTTTAAATTAAATTTTCAGAAGAAAAATACATTTATGAATGTGCTCTGCCATAGAAACAGCATTCCACTTAAAACAATCCTCATCTCCTAGAAGGAAAATACTGAAAGAATCATCCACGAGAACACAGATGTGTGCTCCCTTCTCTTCTGGATTTAAAGGCTGATCATAATATTTCTAAGAACCAGCATTGTGGCTCCTAAGGGTGACATCAAGATAGGGAAGGAGACATGGTAAGGGATAATTTCTTGGTAACGAGGTCTTCTAGAGTGGAGAACATATAGAATTACGAAGAATAAACACATTACTATAAAATATGAAGGAGAAACCTTACCCGAATCCAGAAAGCAAGCGACAGAAGAGAAAGAAGCCATAACCTTGGACAAATGAAGAAAGGAAGGCAAAGAATCCGTTGACAGACATGCAAATCAGAAGAGACTGCTTCCTTCCCACTTTGTCCGCCAGGCCTCCCCAGAAGAACGCCCCCACCATCATCCCGAGGTACACTATGCTGCCTGCAACACACAGAAAACAGAGAAACAAGTCAGAGATCGGGAGCAAACGACACACGAACAGCAGATGAACAAGAGACAAAATACATTCCAGCATTTTGCATGGGAAAAACTTCCTTTAAAGACATATCCTTCAGGACACACGCGTCAGCTTCCAAGTTGGAAAGTCAGCCCTGTGGGGACCTTTGGCTGCATGACCAATGGCAAGAGCAAAAGACCAAGCGGTCACGTCCTCCCCAGCCTCGGGGGGATAGGTCCGCAGAGGGCAGGCATCAGAAGTGTCCACACAGAGCAGTCCTGTAGTGCGACTCATGGTCACATCACCTTCGGTCCAAATGCCCAGCTTAGCACCGTGACAAGGCCAAGATGGAAGACTGAGTCAAGGGCTCCCAGGTCAATGCAGATCCCCCCACCTGTTTCTAATCTCTGCCTATAGCAGATGGCCTGGGCCAAGGCCAGACCCTTAGGAACCCTCTAGAGAATTCTACGGGTTCTTTCTCTGTTGTCCCTCCTGAAAGAAAATTTGGTTTAGAGATTATGAGAGTTAATCTTAAAATAGTCTCAAACTCTGCTCCAGAGAAAACCTCTTTTTGAGTCAGGAACTTAAGGAGCCTGCAGAGAAGGGAAATAGCTGTGAGTAGTTTGAGAATTATCAACCTTATCACGGTTGGCTTTGCTTCCATAAGGGAAACAAACGGCAAATCGAGAGTTAGAGAGATGTCGCTCTTGGTGTCACTGTGAGCATACACTCGAATTTCTTAATTCCCTTGATTCTTCTAAAAAACTAGGCCCCAAAAGCCCCAGCCAGAATCTTTCTCAGGATGAAATAATATTAGGTACGGCAAACCCTCCTCCAGGGAGGTGTCTGAAGGGTGGGCGATATCTAAGGGAAATGGCATAATTAGTAAATGAAAGTCGCTAGATCTGCATGTGGTGTTAAAAAAGCTGTTACTACATCTCTCATCCATTGCTGCTTTTTCACTCGCTTCACCGAAGCACCATCTGAACGGTCCCTTTCAAAGGCACATTTATGATACTGAGCGGCATCTAAGCAACAAGATAAAAAACACCGGTTCATTTCTTGCTTTTAGATTAGGTTGGGAAATACTCTATTTAAACATTCAGCCCAAATTCATTTGCTTAATATTCAGTGAATGGATCAATATGAGACCCAGAAGGAGAACATCTGGCGAAGTCCAGTGACCGTCACATCAATGACACATGCACGCTGCCTTGCAGATGGCCCAACACAGACAGCTACGGTGAACGGCGAATGCTGGAGCAACTGTACAGCAAGACAACACAAAGGCTGTTTCAGTTTGACTGTGGTACTGCAAGGAGGTGGGTGGTCATTCTTTGTCGGGGTGGGGATGGCATGTTCTCCTCTGTACTATCGGGCTGAGCATGCAAAGATCATCCACCCCAATAAAGAGATTCCTCACAGCATGAGGCCCAGTGCACATCCAGAAGATCACTGAAAGACTGTACGAGCACGAGGCCACGGAATTCCAAAAGCAGAGAGATTCGCCCAGGAAATGCATGTGTAGCATGTCTCATTTCTAGCATGAAAGGCTCAGGTTTGCCACGCAGCTTCTCAGGAGAATAATGAGCAGCTAAGCTTCTTCATAACAATGTCTGTGTCTTTAAAGAGACCTGCAAATCAGAAAGCGAGCCCCTTAGAGCAGGAGTGGCCCGGGGCTGCTGCAATCTAAAGCTTGGGAGTCTTTCTTGTCGCTCCAGCCTAGGAACAAAGAATGGTCACCAGCACTTGCCGAACCACTCCCAGTTCTAAGCATCTGTGGGAATTAACTTATTTAATCCTCACGACAACCCTTTGGGTCAACACCGTGGAGGCCCGCTCATTGGTGAGGAACCTGGGGTACAGACATGTGAACGATCTGACCACAGAAAGGCGAGTGGGGCCTCCCTCTGTGAGCAGATCTTTGTGTGATGTCGTTATGACTCCTTCAGCCATCCCGGCTGCTCTCCCGTGAAAACATCCCAGTTTGTCCAGGCCCCCGTGTGGTGGTGCCACCTAGAATTGGGAGCAGTCCCTCAAACGTCTCTGAGGTGCCTTTTCCCGGGGCACACCCTCACGGCATCAGAGCCAAGTCCGAGGTAGCAGAAAATGATAGACGGGAGCCAGGGAGCATGCTGCTTCGTCCTACCCGAGCAGCGACAAGAGTGCGCTAGTCGTTCTCAGACACTCCGAATGGGCACAGTCCCGACTCTTGGTGGGGACAGGGGGGTGAGTGTTGAAAACAGCCAGGTGGCGCCAGAGGAGAAATGAAAATCCGACCTCACTGAAAAGAACAGACTCCGGCACCATGTTTCACAGGAGGGGGACTCTCCTGCTTTTGGGGGGCAAGAGGGACGATGCTCCTGCTGGGCTGGGCTCTGCGTCACTCCCGTTCTTCTGGGCTGTCACCGGCAGCCTCGTCTAAGCCAGATCGTCGCTGTGTGAAGCCATGTTCCAGCAGTTCCAGGGCTCACGCCCGATGCCAGATTCCCCCCGCCCCGCAGCAGCGTGAGGACGCAGCCCCACCCGGGGGCTTCGCACAGCTCAGAGGCAGTGAACGCGGAGCGAGATGAGCTCGCCCTCGCCTTCTGTGATGGTGGTGACTTGACAAGGGGCAGAAACCCTCATTTATCATCAGCACCTTGTACTTAAGCCACTTGAAAATAAAACTTCAGAATAATGCTTATTAAGGGTTTTAATATGTAAAAGAGTGAAATAAAAATGGCCTATCCTTCAATTCCCCTGGATTTCCTTACTAATATAGACATATTTTAAAAACCCAAGGATGCCTGCGTGGCCAAAAATTCAACCACATAGAAACGTATAAAATGAAAAGTCTCCTTGTCTGCTACTTCCCAAAGGTAAGCGTTATCAATTTTTTTCTAATTCTTCCAGAAAGTTTATACATAGAAATATATAAAATGGATACCCTATAGGAATTTTCTGTTAAATACAGGGTTTTTTTTCCCCCGTGTAATGTTTATCTTTTCTCCTCCGTGTTTAGGATTTCTAAACTAAGCAAACCAGAAATAAATCTCTGTCAGAATTTTAATAACTACTTCAAAATACATTTCATATATTTCAGAAGAGCATTCACTATGAGCTATTAGGGGAAAACCAAACCAGTTATTTGTCCACCTCGGATTATTTCTATGCCTAAAATAAATACACCCCAATCTCCTTAAAAGAGAGGATATGAAGTTCAACTTTAAACAATTTATTGCGCACCCACTAGGCATGACTTTTTCTGAAGTGCCAGAGATATAAAGATTTATAAGTCATGATATCATGACTTCAGAGAAGGAAAAACTTAGCAAACCTTTATCCGAGGCCTACTCGAAGCCAGGAGAGGAGGGAGGCAGCTTCACACCCGTTATTTCACGCAACCCTCCCAACAACCCCATCTGATCACCGCCACTACAGAGGAAGGCATCCAGGCTGGAACCTTCCATGGCCTCCTGGGGACATATGACCAGGGCAGAACAGTGCTGAATTGTGCACTCAGGAACCTGGGCTCCGAGTCCCTGAACTCTCTTTCTACTCCATCAAGATGGTGTAAGGAGCTCATAATTCAGCGAGGGAGACAAGGCATATAAGTGTATGAGCCCAACCATGAGGTGCGCGCTCTGATGGAGGCGTAACCGGGAGCAGAGGGGCGCGGGGGGGCTACTATTCTGTGGCTTCAGGGCTGGTTTCACTGAGAAAGGAACATTTGAAAGGATTCTGAAGGACAGGAAAGATTTCAAGGTGGTATGAAAGTCCTCCACAACTGACAGGTTTAGCAAAAAAGAAATGTAGTATCAAGCTCTACCTTCACTTCTACTCTGGTTAAAAATACGTTTCAGATCTAATGGTAATAATCTCTTGTGCCTACCTTGGATTATTATTGCTAATTAGACTGTTCTATTGGGCAAGCTATGGGCAGAACTAAGCCTACCCAATAGCCTATTTGAGACAAGCAGCACAATTACAAGGTTCATTTGTTGATCGTGTGATCTAACTGAAGCCAAACCTTTGAATGTAGGCAAGGCATGATGTGAACAAACTGGAAACGCTCCGGGATTGTCCGAATACCAACTGTATTTTATGCCTGGTTTGTTTTCATATGTCCATTGGTCTTCCCTTGTTACCGTGAGGAGTCCTGAAAAACTCAGAGCAGGAACACGCTCTTCACACGGCCCCGAGTCTTCTGCTCGCCTCTCCATGGTTAGAACTAAAAGGGAGTTTAGTCCAAAGTCCCTTATTTCACAGGTGGGAAAACTGAGGCTGTGGGAAGCCAGTACTTGAAATCATGTCTTCTAGATCCTTGCTCCTCAGGGTATGACCCCTAGACCAACAGTCCCGGCACCCTGGGGGAGCTTTCTAGAAATGCAGACCCTAAGGCCCCACTCCAGACCTCCTGACTCAGAATCCGCATTTGAACAAGATCCCTAGGTATCTGTGTGCACCTAGGAAAGCTCTGTTAGGCTGGTGTGCTTTTCCATTAAAGCACATAACCTCTCTAATACATCTTTTTTTACTTAACGTTTGTATTTGTCTAATACACATTTGAGGGGATGAGATGCAGGCTACAGAGTATTTTAATCCCAAAGACACAGAACAAGCAAGATCTCCCTCCAGGAGCTGGAGATCTATCTCCACAGGGCAAGCCTGAGCCGTGCGCTTGGAAGCTCTGCGCCTCTCCTCCAACCTGCCGTGCTCAGGACTGGAGGCAGCCCTCCAACGTTGAGGGAGGCCAGCCTCTGATTCTCGGACCCTTCCACGAATTTGATGAAGATTTTAGTTCAGCTGGGCCTCAGGAGGTTGAACCCGGCCTGAGAAATAAACACAACCAAGGCTCACTCTACTCCTCCCACCACAGCCCAGGCTCCGGCTTCTCATAAAGACCAACGAGGCCTCAGGCACGACTTTCCCTTGACGGTATTTTCTAACATGGGGCTGATTCTGTTTTATTTAATCACACCCTCGTTTCCCCTGATAAATATCACATTTCCATTCTGTCTCTTTGCTAAGTTGCTTTTGATTCTTTCTGACAATCCCTAAGGGGCACATCTTTTCCCCCAACACCATTTTAAATCACATTGAAACTAAACAGAACAATTTTAACAAATGGTATATAGTGTTTTTCTCACACTAATTTTTAGGCAACAGGTTTTTAAAAATTATTTTAGGCACTATAGTTATCCATGGCTAACACATTACTCTATAATTCATTGCACCATTTATTTACAAATTGATTTTCAATGAAAAACATTCCGTGGTGGTGTTCTGCATTCAGTGATAATCTCCATGGGGCGATTGTGCTCCCCTTTTATAAGGGGATTTTCTTAGGTTAAAACAGATTTTTAAGTCAAAGTTAAGTAAAAATAAACTTTTAAGAAAAATAGTAACAGTTCTGGAAATGGTTGTTGAAAGGAATAATATAAGATGATCTAGTGTATTCACAGAACTAAGAAAAAATGCTTTACTGCCTAAATTATGCTCACGATTTTTTAGATATTACTCCTTTCAAAAGAGGCAGGTGAATTTATTTTCCCAAAGGTAGGGTTTTCTCCCACAAACTTGAGTTACACTTACAGTAGAAAACCACTCAGCCAATTTTTACCTAACCAGCTCAGTGGATTAACCAACCTACCCACAAACGCACTGAGGGCTGTTCCTTGAACTCACCATCCATCTTCCTTCTGCTTCCACCAGCAGCGCCTTAGGCTTGCTGTTTGTTCCCAACCTGTTTATGTCAGTTCTGCTTGTTATTAATTATGTATTTATTAAACATCAGCCACATAAATAATGAAATATGAATGTGAAAGGAAGAAGAACTACTTCTATGAAAACTAACTTAAGAAAGACGAGTCGCGAAAGTAAATTTGTGCTATTAAATAAATGTGGGCAATACAACTCTAAAAGACTGAGAAAAATCATAAAGATGCAAGATTCTGTGCTCAGACTGAGGCATATGTGTCTTTAATTGCCCTCACTCCACTTTAAAGAAATTAAAACTGAAAATCAAAGTCACATACTGGCTGGGGTGATGCAAGAAAGATGACGGGGTACTTCAGCCTGAAGATCTCTACTCAAAGGAAAGTCCTTGCTCCTGCAGCCAAAAATGGCCAAGCGAATGCATCCTTACATGTTAAAACACAGTGTTTCAGTCCATTTTTTGCATGTTTTCCTGCTTTTACCAACTTTTCCATTAACTGACCAATTACCAGTCTACATTTAACTAGATAATGGGGTTTCTACCTTCCCTCAGGGGACCCTGAAGACATGTTTTATGCTTAAAGAAATCAGGTTGCATGGCCGCTGGAACAGTCAGCAATGCCCACTAGCTGGTCTATCCTATTACCGACAGCAACACCGAGATGAGCACCTCCTGGGGACCAGTTCCAGCACCCACAACCTCCCTCTCCCCCATTTCCTCAAAGATTCCTTTTTCTTTACTGTATACCGGACAAACCCCTGAATTGAGGGCCAAACATCCAGTCTGCCTCTAACTGGTTGTAGATGTCGGGCCAGTCTATCAGCTTCCTCCCGGGTTAGATGCTGGGGCTGGGTTAGGTGCTGTCAGCCCTGCAAAGCTGGCCCCACCTTTTCCTTCTGTCTGTCAGGGGAGGGAACCTCTATCCCTTGCTGGCCCCTCATGGAGCCTCCCCTCTCACCCAGTGCGGTGGAAGCTTTCACAGCTGTTGCTCTGTGGGCGCTGCTCCAGGACTGCCAAGATGGCTGGCTTTGAGTGTGGCCATCCCTTGGCCTGACCCCACTCCAGTCCATAAAGGCTGACTCCAGGGACCACTGTCCCTCTGCAGCTGCCCCTGCACCCACTTGATGTAAAGAAGGTGGCAGCATCTCCCTCTTTATCTACAATTTGCTATTTCCCATCACTACTGGTTTCAAATTCTGTGCCTGAATTAGAAAAATCTCATAAAATCTGAAGTTCAGTTCTTGTTCTGTTGGATTCTTTCATTGAATGTGCTGAGAAGTGGACCCATTATTAAAGCCATGGGGTTGTGGGGGGAGAAAGAGAAATTTTTCTCTTTCTAACCAAATGCAACATCCTTCCTCTTCATTCCCCCAGCCCTTACCACTCTGAACCTTGGGTCAGCACCAAAAAGGCAGGAGCCGAGGCTCCTGAAACACATGGAGCCTTGCTCTACTATTCACAAGCTGTTTGATCCTGGGTAAGTGACTTCATTTCTTTGTGCCTCAATTTTCTTCTCTGTATAACGGGGTTAAATGGGATAAAGCACTTAGCACTATGTGAAACACAGCTGTTCAATAAGAAACAGCAACTAACATCACCGCTGGTGTGAGGGAAAGAGAGAAGAGGAGAGGACAAAATGGCGATGGAAAAGAGACAACAGGAAGAAAGGGAGCGGGCTCTGGAAGGGTGGAGAAGGTGAAATTACAGCTGTGGCCTCCCTCAGCTCGAGTTCTGGAGAGAAACCACCTGAAACAGAACTGGAAGAGTAATCTCATTTTTTTAAATCTCAAAGAATTATTGTTTTGCAACTTGAAACTGTTTAAATAAATAATTAATAGGCTGCTCCTAAAACCGACCCCTCACTTTTTCCAGTCACTATTTTTAGTAGCCCCAGGGAAGGGCCATTATGTGTTCAAATGCATCCGTGGACCTCCACAAAAGCAAAATAAAGGAAAAGTAAAGGAGGTAATAATATCAAAGGCATATGCACAAATGAAAAAAAAAGCTCCTCTAATTTGCAATGGAGAATATTTGCCACAAAAGTCAGCTCACCTTTGCTAGAAAGAACTGTAAATATCAGATGCAGTCGACAGCACATCTCTGACTTTTACATTTGGAAAGTCTGACATTTAAGTCCGTCGGTCCAGGCAGAGACGGAGGGAGCCACTCGTATAGGCGGTAATGCCACATCAAGCAACATCACTACTTGTTACCGAAGTCCACCTGGCACTAAACAGCCTCTGCAGGCTCAAAGACACTTCCACTGATCCAGTGAGCCAGCTGCCGAAGGAGAGTCGTAAGAAGGAAGCCAGTCTCTTCTCCAATATCTTTCCTCCAATGACTAGTACACAGCATGCCCACTGGATAGGGGAAGAGATATTAAAATATTTTTTGCACATCCAGCTCCGCAGGCTCAAAAAGGGCAGTTGCAGCCCACCTGGTGTTCAAAGCAATAAAGGAAAGAGTCTTAGGAAGCAAGAGCACCACAGCGAGCCACTCTGTCGTGTGCCACTGATACCATGGGTCGGTTCCACACCAGTGGGCTCCCCGTCTCTGCAAACATTCCCCACTCCAAGGCCTGTGCTGAGGGCGAGAAGTGGCACCCGACTGACCCCTTCCTTCAGTAACCCCAATCACTGAGCCAACAAGCAAGGCAGGTGACCAACAACACCGCAGCTCCTAGTTGAGCTCCTGCTGTGAGCCAGCATCTTGAAAGGGGTGAGGGGAGGGGGGGGGACGGAGAGTGTGGAGCAGGGAGGAGAGGTCCACAAAGGTGAAACGGACACGGCCCTTCCTCTCAAGCAGCTCACAGTCGGTCCAGGGCAGTGGCTGTAGACAATGGCTGCACACTAGAAGCATCCGGGGAGCTTTAGGAAAAAGAACGGTGCTGCCAGGTCACCCCCAGAGATTCTGGTCCCGGGGGAGCTCAGGCAACAGTACTTTTAAGCTTCCCAAACGATTCTAATATGAAGCTGGGGGCTTTGAACCTTTGGTTTCCTGGGAGATTAAAAACGTGCAAAACATTAATTACCACAAAATGAAATACATGCTATAATTAAGGTGAGCACATTATGCTTAAGGGGAAAAAAGGAAGGAGTGACTTAATTAGTTCCAGGGAATTCTGAAAGCTTCCCACAGAAGGTAATGGTGGGTTGTGCTGAGTTTTGAACAATGAATAAGAATCCTCTAGGTAAGAGGGGAAAATCCCAAGTGAGGGAAGAGGATCATGCTCCAGGTTTGGGGGTGTGTCACAGCACAACACAAAGGGGACTCTAGGTAGCTCAGGGTGGGTGGAATGTGGAGTTTGTGTGTGGGCTGGGAACAGCAAGAGATGAGGCTGGAAGGCAGGGAGGAGTCAACCTTGGACTTTATCCTGTGGGAAACTAGAAAGCAGACTGGACATCACCCACACCTGAAAAGGTTGTTTCACCAACCACGCGGAGGATAAACTGCAGGGGAGTAGGACAGAGGGGCGGCCGGGACCGGGTGAAGCAATCGAGGCCTCAGGTGCCTGGAGCACACAAGTTAAGGAAACACTCAGTCCCGGGAGCCAACTGTGCACTTGCACGACCCTGAGGGTGAGGGCTTCCTTAAATTCTGTGCTCCAGGCACCTGGCTCTCCTCAGCCTGGTCCGCCCTGGAAGGCAGGCCAGCTGCAGGAACGTCACCGGGAAGGTAACTCCAGCAGCCCAGGGAAGCGATGATGGCAGCTGACCCAGGACGGGAGCAGCAGGCCTGGAGAAGAGGGACAGGCCAGAGGTGCTCCTAGCACTCAGAGTCCGCAGGGCCTGTAAACCAAGGTGAGGCAAGAAAGAGCGGACATGGACACTCTGGGTCACGAGGGTCACAAGGGTTCTGCCTTGGGATAGGTCACGATAAAATTAACAAGGAGAGGAATACAAGTGGAGGAAGTTCTGACAGGGCCAAGGTCTCAAACAAGTGAGGACAATGTTCTCATCAGCAACCCTCATCCCACTGTCTGTGAACAGGGCAGAAGGGCAGCACAGGCGACACGTCCAGATCAATAAAGCAATGACCGATACAGCTGATGGTCAGGAAATGCTTCATGACGGGAGCGGGGCTTGAGCTGAGCCTCAAACAAACAAGGAGAATATGCATACGAGGACAGGCAGGGTGGCATTTTTGCTGACTCTCAGACACACACAGCAGCCCCCAGAAACGTCTGGAGCAGGAATGAACCCGAGGAGGTCGGGAATGTGGGAGAGCAAGGAGCCTGCGTAGCGTGGGGGTGGGGCGTGTGGAGAAGGAGAATTAAGCTGCATAAGTAAGAAAATCCTTAAATATGGAGCCAAGAAAGTTTTAAATTAATTACAGAGACAACGGGGAGCCACTTCTGGGTTCCTGAGTGGGGGACTGACGCCATCAAAGCCCTAGTGAGAAAAGACCAGGACACTTGAGAACAAGAAGGGCAAACCTCCTCGGAAGGGCCAGCAATAAACACCCGAGATGCAGGCTTCGCACTGCACGAACCGCCCGCCGCGGCCGCTGCACCGTGAAAACAGCTGGAGGACACAGAAGCCAGCGGCACGGCTGTGACCCTGTCAACTGTCTACAGGAACAGGCCGAGGGCTGGGTTTGGCCTGTGAGTGGTCGTTTCAGTCCCTGCTTCGAGGAGAAGTTGGCCTGCAGCGGTGCTGAGGGCAGGCAGGTAGTGACTGAACAGGAGAGCGGCTTGTCTGAGAGGCAGGACAGAGCTTAACACCGAGGCTGGTGTGGGGGACAAGAGGAGGACGTGCTGGGGAGGCGGCTGCACAGCAAGGCAGTGGAGAGCCTTGAGACAGAGGGGATTTCTCTGCCAGGATGAATGGAAGAGGGGACAGAGACCCGAGGAGCCACCCTTGAGGAACAGCCACATTCAGAGAAGGAAAAGAAGTCAGAGATGAGAAGTGTGGGCCAGGAGACAGGAAGAGGGTGCAGACACAGGAGAGAACACCTCAGAAGAAACGGAGAGGAGGGAAGGCTGCTCAGGTGGCCCGGAGCCCAGGGACCCGGGGAGACCGTCCCACAAGGGGCACTCTGCACACAGCAGTCCTGACCAAGCAGAGACCCGAGACCCCTCAGAGCGGCCGTGGGGACGTGCGGGCCGGGGGGTAGCTATGCACCCCTGCAATTCACAGGGCCAAAGGGGCACAAGGTGCTGGGCCAGAAGAAAAACCAGAACAAACACACCAGCACGGGGGAGCAGTGAAGACAGAAGAAAAGACAGAAGAAAAACATCACGCATATGAACATGGACATGAAACCACAGCCACAAATACAATAGAGCAAAAATAAACAGGGCTCTGCTCCCAAAAGAATGGGCTATTTTGGAAGAACAGTGCTATCATGTGTCTTATTTCCAGAAAGGGCATGAAAAACAGGCTTATGAGAAAGCTATTAATCTCCTCAAGTTTAAGTAGAAAAACTTTAAGCAATAAAAGGATTTTTTTTCCCCCAGAGAAATCTCTTTTATGTCAGCACAAATAAAGCATAAAAATCGACAAGGGACTGGTATTTTAGAGGAACAGAACAAGAAAATAATCTTTGAACTAAGTCCATGTTACATCTTTTGATATTTTAAGCAGCAGAAGGCCTGGAGGGAAGGGCTCCTACAGCTTAACTCAGGCCGTTTCCAGACACCGGGGATGTGACCGAGCACAGCAGGCAAACAGGTCTGAAGATGGACTCGAAGATCACATGGTGCTTGATCGATACTGACTAGAAAGTGACTACACAAATTCTCTCCAAGACCCCTTTTTTGGGAAATTATCTGTAAGTTTTTTTGTCGCTACTGTTTTTTTTTTAAGTTTAGGTGGCAGATACCACAATAAAACCAGACTGGATCATAACAGATCCCAGTAAATGTCTGAAGAGAAAAATCAGCAGCCCATTTCGGATGCTCCAGCAATGACCTTTGGTTTCCCCAAACAGGTAGATCCCTAAGCTGGCAGCCCAGAGTACCGAGTGAATAAACATCGGGATGGGCCTCGGACTAATGCATGTTGGTTCTAACCCATCAGTGCTGGCGAAGGCGAGGTGAATTCAGGGCAGCACTTCTTGACACTTGAGATTTATTTCGTCATTAGTGATGAAGCATCAATGCAAGGGCTCCTCAACCCCAAACTGTCAGAAGTACACCGAGGTATTTCAGGGAAGGTCATCCCAATATTCAGGTGCTGACCCACAGCACTGAAGCTGGTATCTAGCGGCTGATCATTCTTATTATGATTATAAATGACTTGTGCCTAGCATGAGCAGTAGCCATCTGCTTCTCAGATTAGGAAGGAAAAAATGTGATCGCTCTGAAAGTAAGGAAAAGTAGAAATTTTAATCAATTATTATATTATGGCTCAAAACAAAACAAGAATGTTGAATCCATTTTGTTTTCACCTCTAAATCCTAAGACAAGGCATGTTAAAAATCACCCACCTCCAGATTCGTCAGTGTTCCCTAAACACAGCACAGGCATCTCTGAATCCCTATTCAATTAACTTGACCTGGAGCACCTTCTCTTGCTTTTCCTCCAAATTCTGTCCTTGAACTTTGCCTCCACACTCTTCGTGAGGACACCCCAGACTACTCTTGTTGTCACAAGTAACCTCTACACATTCTCATCCACATTCTGACTTGTATTCTTTGTTGATATTTCATATGTATCAGTCTTTTCTCTACAACCAGTTTGCAACTTGACCCCCGGTAGGCACCATGTCTTATGGCGTCTTATTCTGAAACTCCATGAGACTATACTGTTCTAGGCACATTTTAAATAATCAGCAAAACATAGCTAATTTAATTTGAATTTAACCTACGAGGTTCAACTCAAACCCTAGTACCTCTCACATAAACCTACGTAATTGATGGAAGTAACGTAAATCTGAAATTCTGACCACGAGATCTTGAGTGTCCCCAGAAAGGGTGTTAAATGGCATCCTTGAGACCTCTTGTCTAGAAGAGTGATTCCCAAATGCTCATCTACAGAACAGGCTTCATGAGAAACTGTCCACAAGCCTATAGTGAAATGAGAAAAACAAGGAAAATAAGATGCCTTTTATGTAAAGATAAATTTATTCAATTTAAAGGAAGTTTAAGGATACGTCCTCCCTATTATTTTGATGTGAACATGCCTTTTGTTTTATGAAATGATAGTGAGTATAGAGTAGTGTACGTGTTGTTGCAATTATTGTTATTCTTAAATGACCTTCCTTAGTAAAATAAAAAGTTGCCTCCCCTATGTGAATCCTCCCCATTTTTTTAAATTGGACTTTAAAATCCAATAGACTGGGAGCCACTAGTATAAAACTCCAAATGGTGGGAACAATATTTTGGAAATACCGCACTCTGAAAAAGGGCTAACAGAGGAATATTAATTTACTAAAACATGGCTCTTAAATGAATTTCTAACATGGAACAGAATAGAGATGTCCACAGGTTTGGATCCTGGGCGCGGACCTACACGCCACTCAACAAGTCACGATGTGGCAGTGTCCCATATGCAAAATAGAGGAAGACTGGCACAGATGTTAGCTCAGGGCCAATCTTTCTGACAAAAAAAAAAGAGACAAATTTGTCCCATCAGCAAATCCAGGCACACATGATGTTGTCTAGAAAGTGGGGAAAGTTTAGCACTTCTGTGTTAGATCCAATTTTCTCTCTGCACTTTTAATTAAAACTATATATATATATATATATATATATATATATATATATATATATCCTCCTACTTTAAAGGACAAATTCTCTTATACCTAATCCCTGGGCCATGTGAGTAAAATCTACTCATAGTCAGATTTCCTTTTGTTTTATAACAAAGGGTAATAGGAGTTAATCTGTGTTTTGGTACCTAACTGTCTTTGGCCAACTCTAGCCTCTAGGGGGAGCCAAAGACTCCCCCTCATGTCATCCAACAAGGAAGAACTCTTTCTGTAAAGGACAAAATGGAAACTTTGGAGGCTTAAAAATAAGGCCGGTGTAGCTGGGGTGGGACGTGATCTCTTCATTTGGATCATCTCTCGTCCCATGTAGTGTTTTCTCTTGTATCATCTCCTGCCCCTACACTCCTTTCCCTTCCTCTCTCCCTCTAGCTTCTCTCAAGAGCTATGAGACTTCACCTTGCTTGAAAGCTAAGTTAGCCTGCCAGTTTCCTGGATGCACATGGAAGACGTGAGGCTCCTGGCTCTGAGACAAAGGACTTCCACACTCACAGCACAGCAATCACCAGGGTCTCAGCATTTGTGCTGATGAAGAAGGAATGGAGCAGGCAGCTGGAGCCTGCCTCTGGCCTTGGCTAGACGGAGAGGAGCCCAGCTCATCAGGGGAGGAGACCACATCCAAATTTGGAGACATATCTTAGCTGGTAACCAAGAGCGTACAGATCTATAGCAGGGGTTGACAAACTATGTTTTTGTACTGCTAAGAACGGTAAGCTAAGGATGTTTTTTACATTTTAAAAGGGTTATAAAAAGGAAGAATATGTGACAGAAACCAGAGTTGGCCCAAAAAGCCTTAAGTATTCACTATCCGTCCTTCACAGGAAAAGTTTTCCCCGGTCTATAGCATCTTCTCTACTTGGGCCCTGTGGGAGTGGAGGGTGGCAGTATGGCAAAGAGGATTCTAGATCTCTCCTTCCTGCTCCATCAGAGCCACAAATGGCAGGCCTCATGGAACAAGTGCATTATTATCTTGCTCTCTCCTTATTACCTCCCATCACCAACATAAACGCCAGAGACAGGTAAATTTCATAAGGAGGAGTTGAGATGATGGTTGATTGTCACATCAACATTTTTGTCAGCAAGGGTTTTTTGACCAGTATCCCTCCTGTGCAGCTGATTTCTAACAGCTGCCACCCAGCCCTCCACAATTTATCTCTGACTCTCTTTTGGAAAACCACTTCTTTCCTACCAGCCACAACATTTCTCCACAAATCAACACCACTATTCCACCAGCATGATTTCATAGCCAGACAAATTATCTGGCCACCTAGCAAGCTGATTCAGCTAGTGCCACCTTTCTGAAGGCCCTCAAATTCCATGTGCTGTCGTTGCTAGGACTGCTTTCCCAGCAGCATCAGCAGTGTCTGGTAGCTTTGTTAATTGGTTCCACGTAAAGGAACCAGTTAGAGACACTATTATTGCCAACCTTCAGTCGATACAGGATTCGCCCACACCTTTGCTAATCGGGTAATGGTTTGCTGCGGTTGATGGATTCCCTGGTGCTACTGAGGGACTTCCCAGTTTTGCTCTATCTTCTTTGATCCAGTCATTCTCTCAGCTTCAGAAACAGAATCCTAACTGACAAGCTTGAGATAAAACGGACCTACTTAAGTCTTTGTAATACCCCTAATTCCTACTTTTTCACCACCCTGCCACAGTTTTCAGCCCCAACCAGGAAGTTTCCTCTGAATATTATGTCATGTTTAGACACTAAGTACAACACACTAGTCACAGAGATCTGAGCCAATCCTGTCACAGCAGTAAACTGGAATGACAGCCATCATTTTGCCACAGTAATTCTGGGGATCAGAATGCTTGTAAATGGAATCACTAGCTGAATCTCACCAGCTACTGCCCATCCCATGTTCCTGGATTAATTCATTTGTAGCACACATTCAGAATCCCCCTAAAGGGTTTGATGGGATCATTGTTCATTCTTCATCTACTTTGCCCAATAAAATGTATTTTATGGTTTTATTTTGTCACACTTTTCTTTCATGCCCAGTTAGTAGAACCGCCTGACGTGGGAATGGAGTTAAGTCAGCAATACTTTAAGTAACAGTCCATTAATTAAGAGTGAAAAATAGAGGGAGCCTTGCTAGAGTACTTGCCACAGCTACATTAGCGCCAATGAGTTCCTCAAGATGAATGTTATACCGGAAGAATTGATTAAGCCGCGGCGTCTGTCGGGTGGTCATAGCGACAAAGGAGCAGAGCAGGGGGTTTTCTCTTCAGGGTTAAATTCATCCCTAGAGCGTCCCGGACATCACTTCAGAACCACTAGACCTCCCAGAGCCTATCTATTTTCAGAAAAGGGAGACTGTTTTACATTTTCTGAGAAAATTGGTGAGAACCTTTGTTTTCTGAACTTTACCGTGTACACTCATTAGAATGTAATTTAGGAGGAGAGGGGAGGGTTGACAAGGGAGGGAAGAGGCACTCACCTCAGGGCATCATGAGGGCAAAAGCATGCTGTGAGAGAGCCAGGAGGCGGCCCAGGAAAAGCCGAGGAGAGACCCGCCCGTCCCGAAGGCCAAGTGTGGACAGGGCCCCGGGTGTTTGGGGAGAGAGCGCCACCCCCCTGCCTGACACCATCTCCAAAAGGAGATGAGGAATTTAGTGAATATTTTTTCTCTTAATTACTCTTTATGGATCTGTCACACATGAACATTTCTACAATTTTATAGAATCTTCTTATACTTTCTGCTTTTTGGCTCGCCTGCTTTTGTTTTTGGCCAATGTGAATACAGACTATAAAGGAGTTTTAGCCATTATTATCTGACCCAGATCCAAGGTGAGGATGGGATCCAGGGTGAGTAGCTCCAGTGGGCAGGAGGGGTCACAGCTCCTGCAGCTGGGCAAGCGGGGTGGTGAGTCAGCTAATGCAGAGAGTGACAGGTAGGGTCGTGGGGAGCAGAGGTCTGGAGTCCGGGCCACAGGGCTGCACCGGCAGGAACCCTCCAGCAAAGGAGAGTCAGGACCCGGAAGAGGTGACTCTGGGCTCATGGAGTCTGCGTCTACCTGGAAGAGGTCCGTGGTTTACGTGCAGGGTCAAGAGGTCCAGGACATGTGGACACTTGAGCATTTATGCAGGAAACTCAGGGACCCTTTCCCCACCACATCCTATCCAGGACTTACAAACGATTGCCTTTCATCGTAAGGAGAAAACAGTTAGAGGCTGTGTAACAGGCGTTCATCATGGGTCTGGATACCGTCAATGTGGATTCCATGAATTCTGCCTCAAAATTAGAAGCAGTTTTCTCTGTCCCACACACTGAGCTCCTGTCTCTCCTATGCCATTTTAGGACCAAACAGTGGTGTAAAGTACATCCTCTAGGTTGGGATTTTTAAAAAAAAGCCTAGGAATAACTCAGTTGATAAAGATTTTGATTCCGATTCCTGGGTCTGAAGACTCTTCCCCCCCAGCCACTCCACGGAGCAGGACTGCACGCCTTCCATCCAGACTGACACTTACTAGTCAGGTGACCTTGGACCGACTAATTAACCTCTCTGGGCATCCGTTTCATCATTTGCAAAATAGGGATAAGAGCACCTTCCTCTTAGGGTTGTTATTAAGATAAAAGGAGTGAAATCCTGTAAAGCGCTAAGAAGTGTTTCTGGTGCGCAGTAAAACCTACAGAAGGGGTCCACGGCTTACATTCTTCACTTGCCTCCATTAGTACCCCGGCTTCCCCATTTGTAAAGACAAGCTATGCTGTCTTCCTCACGGTCACAACAATCATACAAATGCACACACTCAACTCGGAGAGAGTCACGGCAACTTGGGGCTTTTCCCTTCATTCTAATCAGTCACATTCAAGGCCACCAAGACACAAAGCCTAGGAGGATACAGAGCTAGAAGGGATATGAGATATTGAGTCAAACCCCTCATTTTTCAGACGAAAAACTTAAAGTGAAAAGTTACTATGGTCCTAGAGTTAGTTTGACAACAGTACCAGGAATGGAATTCAATAAAGTGAATTTGCCAGTGTCTGAAGGGGTGGTTCACATGCTGCCATCAGGTGCCTGTCAGGCAGCATTGCCATTGTTTATTGTCAGCCCCACCTGTTTTCCTTTCAGTGGCATGATCAATGGGGAAAATGCCTCGAGCTCTGCAGAAGAGGGTCACTATATAATCAGGTAGGGGTTGGCTAAGGGTGGGGCACAACTCATTCGAATAGAATCGACCGGGCTTGACTTCCTCTCAATGTTCTACTTCTGCATCATGTATATCAAGCAGAGAGGGGCCCTTCTGTGTTATGGAACCCCACGCCCAAGCATCCTCTCTGAGGAGAAGAACCCTTTACACTGGCAAACTTGACCTTGAATACTGGATTCTATTTAAATGGGAAAAGAGCTCTGCTGGAGAAAGTTTGGGCCTGTGGTGTTGAAGAGAGTGAGGTCTGTGAATGATAAACAGGGCTCTGTTGTCAGTCAACATAATCCGAATCATTTCTGCTGTCTTGCGGAAGGAGCATAAATGGGGGCCCACACACTACCATATTCCCAGACTTGAAGGTGAGGGGAAAACACCACAATGAATCCTGTTCTGAGGCAGCACTTCATAGGTGCGGCTATCTATTGGTTTGACCCCAGCTCATAGATATTTGTAGGATTTATTACCGTAATATCAAATGATGACCTCTACAAAGGTGCCTTTTATTTTAATTTGTCGTGAGTCCCGTTCCTTCCATCACTTTAGAATGGATCTGGGCTAAGCAAAGATATTTAACTGCTGAAATAGGGCTTTGTTGATTCTAATTATAAACTTGGAACTAAAAAGCCCAGTTTCTTCTTCCCTCTTCTCTGCCTTTAAAAGCTTTTGGAATTCAAGCCAAATCACCTCAGACTCCATCCTGCAGGGATGTGGGCTGCTGCTCATCATTACCTGCTAAGTCAACTGAAAGGATTTCCCTCACTTTGAAAAAATGCCTAAGACTCTTGTCCATGAGGGTATCGCACCCCTACCCCTTGTCTTCATTTCTATTCTGGGCGTGATATCAACACAAGATGTCACAGGCCAGGCACAGCATCAGGAGACTCAGGGCTTGAGGTCCTGGGGTAGCCAGGGATGGGGAGGAGACGTTAGGTATTTATTAGCCCCCTACCTCCCTCTGCTAGTCTTTCTTTCTGGCCACACACAATGCTGGACTGTGAGTTTGATCCTTGGCACATCTCTGCCGCAGCTGTCACTGTCCTGGGCTGGGCTTCTCTCTCTCTGGATCTCGAGTCCATTGCCACCTTCCACCCCAGTCTGTCCTGCTGCCCCTCCCCCTTCCCCTAGCCTCACCCCATTTCCTGAAGCTACTCAGCTATTGGCTTGATCTTTCTGACTTTGGTCTTCACCTAACAAAAACCAAACAAAATCCCCCCTCCTCAGTAGGTACTACTCATACTACTCAGCAACAAATAGAAACAAATGATTAATACACACAACCACAGATGGATGTCAAGGGCATTAGGCTGAGTGAAAAAAAAGCCAATTTCAAAGGTTACATACTGTATGAGTCCATTTCTATAACATTCTCAAAAAGACAAAATATGGAGATGGAGAACAGATCAATGGCTGCCAGGGGTTAGGGCTGGGGAGACAGTGTGACTATAAAGCGGGAACACGAGGCAGGTTCTCCGTGGTGATGGAATAGTGCTGGACTCTGACTGCATGATGAGGTTATATAAATCTATGTATGTGATACAACTTATTAGAACTATACCCCACCCCCAAAAAAGAGTGGATGTAAAAAAACCCTGATGAAATCTAAATAAGGTCTATATTTGAGTTAACAGAATTGTACCAATGCTAATTTCCCAGTCTGACAATATACTAAGGTTTTGTAAGATACTATCATTGGGGGAAGCCAGGTGAAGGGTAAACAGGAATTCTTCACACTATTTTTTCAACTTCCTACAAATCTTAAACTATTACAAAGAAATATATATATATATGTATCTCCTCAATAGCAAGGTCATGAGTTCCATCCCTAGCAGCAGCATGCCCCAAGAAAGGTCAAAAAATGACAAGCAGAATGCCAAAACCATAACTCATTTGTGTGGAATTCTTAATGAAAATATCATATAGAATTTAGGGCCAAGTTTAAAAAGCACTGGTATTTAAAAAAAATATAAAAACAAAACAAACAAAACTGGATAAGTCACATGATTTAACCTGTGTTATGTCTTCAGCTGTCAGAACTCAAACAGTGGGCACATAAAACGGAGATGACATTCAATTTAAATGTGTCACATCACTCAAATCAGGCTGGCTTTTCTCGTGGCAATTGTTTTCTGTCACGTAGTTCTTATTCTACTGTGCTGAGTATTAATTTCTTCTTACATGAACAGCAGTCCCTAACCTACACGACTATCGTGCGGAATATGACCCTGAGACCATCTGGAAAAGGAACAGGGAAATTCTCTAACAATTCATGCATTCCAGAAAGGTATCAAATAAGCCAGTAAAATAACCCTTAATGTTCTCAAATAACATGAGAATATTTAAAGGAAACATGGCACCTTAAAAAAAAATAACTGTTCTCACATGACTTGAGCACTTCCAGGGCTTTAAGAAAGGAGGCGTTTGGATTTTTCTACTTTGACTTGGCAGCTGAGTTAAGGCGTAGACAATCCCCATCTTTATCTGCTGAGAAAGGGCAAATATGAGCGACCACATCTTCCCAGCTCTCCAAAGACAGCAGGGTGAAAGCACTGAGGGCATACCCACGGACTGCGAGGACGGCGGGAGGGCCCGTGCCGGCAGGAAGCTTTCCAGCATCAGCGTCTGCCCTGCTGAACCTCACTCGAGGCTCCCCAGGCGTTTTTCTTTGCATTTGTAGAGATTCCTCCCATATGCTCTGAGCGTGAGTTTACAGAAAATCAAAATGAAGATGCATTAGTTCATTCCTCCTTCCTAGGACAGGAAGGAAAGCACGAGGTTTGAGAGTCCAAAGAAGGGGCTGGCCTTGCAGCAGACACATTTATAATGATGGTTATCCTAAGTCTAACTTGGTTTTCGGCATGGAAATTCTTAGCGTTTGACCTGTATGAGAGAAAGAGCTTGAAGGGCAGAAGGATGTCTGCTTGTGAGGCTGCAACTGCGGGGCTGATGGAGAGCCAAGGCGGAGCTGGGCAGGTCAGGCCAACAACATAATCAGGTACACGGTCCCATTAGAGAGGGTTATTGACTGGCTGGGGTGACAGCACCCTTCAGATCGCAAACCTGAAACTCACGGGGAAAATCATTAACAGCAGAGCTCACTTATTTCATGCAAGCTTAATGCATAACTATTGATTAGAAGACAGAATAGCTGGGGATAGCCTTCCACGTATACCTTCATTTGTTCACTCAATCACTAATTCTACAAACATTTTTTGAATAGTAGCTTTGTGCCGGGCTGCGGTGACCCAAGGATGAATAAACACAGAGCACTCCAAAAAGGCTTCCTGGAGACGGTGAATTTTGACACTGGTGCAGAGGTGTCCAGGGCAGAGGCCTCTAAACCACGGTCCTCTGAACTCTAGGTCAGTGACGTTTTACCATGTGCTCCATGAACTAAGGGTTTTGTAGTCAAATCACTTTGGCAATGTTGTATTAATTGTCTCAATTTTGCATGTTAAAGGTGCTGAGAAGTCCTACAGTAAAGACTTCACTACCTCCCAGGATCTAGTTTGGGAAGCACTGCTCCCGGGACGACGGACTGGGAAGGAGGTGGAGGGAGCCCCGGCACACATGGTGAAATGACGGGGTCCAGCAGGTCAGACTTCACGTCCCTGAAATGTCCAGGGCTCAGTCCACACAAGGCAGCCACTCTCCAGAAATGGCACTGCTATCCAGTCACCTGATGGGAAGCCGTGTGATATGCAGGCAGGACACTTACCAACTCTCTTCTGCTTCAGACACAGAGAGAGAATTCCTCTTGCACAGAATCTCAGCATCACAGAGGGTGGGAGCTGAGAAGACTGCTGGGAAAGCCCCGGTACAATCCTCTCACTCCACAGGCGAGTCTGGACAAAGCTCTGAAGAAACCCTGGGCTCTGACCCCAGCCGACGCCCTAGTGACCAGCGCCTGCATTTCACGTTCTAGAGAACAGCTAGAGTAGTGTCGGTGCTAAAAGACAATTACTCAGTCGCTCACGTCAACTGCAATATTTCTAACATCACTACATAAAAATAAGAACAATGATAAAATATACAGCCATTTTCTTGGAAGCATTCATTGAACACTTCAGGGAAAATAATATAAAGTTGTATGAAGGCTAAAGAGTTAGCATGGCCTCAAGAACATCATTATCTGACAGCACCTCCTCCCACCGCTATGCCAATGAAATGTTTTTCTATCTCTGGTGTTCCTATAATCTTATTAACCTCTTGGCTCATAGCGCTTATTACTCTGGAAACAGCTTTTTTTTTTTTTTCCTTCTAAGCCCAACTTATCCAAGACTATCAGTCTAAAAACTATAAATAGCCTGAGTAAAATGATCAGTGACAGGAAAATGTAGGCTACAGCTAACGAACTGAGGAACAGGTTTAAAATAAAATGGGAGAACCAGGTGATAAGATCCCACCACTTTCTTGTTTCCGTCCTGGATTTCATATAGTCATTAAAATGGCACTGCACAAAAGGAATATATACAAATATACTTGGTCTGGTTTTACAAAGCAAGCCAGTCAATTTTCCAAGCAACCTGACATGTCTGCTCTTTTTTAAAAACAGCTTTATTAAGCTATAATTCACACACTATCCAATTCTCCCATTTGAGGTATAAAATTCAGTGGTTTTTAGTATATTCACAGATTTGTGCAACCATTACCACAGTCAATTTTAGAATGCTTCATCACCTCAAAAAGAAAACCCATACCCTTTAGCTATCACCCACATTCTTTCATTCCCCTTAGCTCTAAACAACCCATAATCTCCTTTTATCTCTGTAGATCTGCCTATTCTGGACATTTCATATAAACGGAATGGTATGTGGTCTTTTGTGACCAGCTTATTTCATTTTGCATAATATTTTCAAGGTTCATCCAGGTTGCAGCATAAATCAGTAATTCATCTCTTTTTATGGTCAAGTAATATTCCACTGTATGCATACACTAAATTTTATTTATCCATTCATCAGTTTACAGACATTCAGGTTGTTATACCTTTTAGTTATTATCAATAACACTGTTATAAACATTCATGTCAAGTTTTTGTATGAATTTTGATTTTCATTTCTCTTGGGTATCTACCTAGAAGTAGAATTGCTGGGTCATAAGATAACTATGACTACCCATGTGTGGAACTGCCAGACTTTTTACCAAAGTGGCTGCACCATTTTACGCTCCCATCAGCAATGTATGAGGGTTCTGGTTTCTCCAAACCCTTGTCAACATTTACTATTACCTGACTTATTGATTCTAGCCATCCTAGTGGGCGTGAAATCTCTCTCATCTTGTTTTGATTTACATTTCCTTATGACTGATGATGTTGAGCATTTTTTCATGTGCTTATTGGTCATTTGGAAATCTTCTTTGGAGAAACATCTATTCAAGTGCTTTCCCCATATTTTAATTGGATTGTTTGTCTTCTTATTATTGAGTTATAAGTGTTCTTTAAATATTTGGACACAAGTCCTTTATAAGATATATGATTTGAAAACATTTTCTCCCGTTTTATGGGTTGTCTTCACATTCATGAAGGTGTACATTGAAGCACAGCTATGTTTAATGTTGATAAAGTCTAATTTACTTTTTTTCTTTTGTCGTTTGTGTTTTGGTGTCATATCTAAGAAACCTTTGTCAAATCACAAGTCATGAAGATTTCACTTTCTCTGAAGAGTTCTACAGTTTTACTTCCTACATTTAAGTCTTTGCTCCACTTCCAGTGAGTCTTTGTATATGGTGTGAGGCAAGGGGCCCTCTTCACTCTTTTGCATGCAGCTATCCAGTTGTCCCAGTACCCTTTGTTGAAAAGATATTCTTTCCACATTGGATGGTCTTGGCACCCTTGTCAAAAATCAGTTAATCGTAGATGTACGTTTATTTATGGACTCTGAATTCTATTTCACTGATACATATGTCTAAGCTTGTGCCAGTACCACGCAGTCTTCATCACTGTTGTTTTGTAGTAAGTTCTGAAATTTGGAAGTGTAAGTCCTCCTAGATTTTAAGTAACAGTTCATTAAATAATTTGCTGTTCTTTTTTGAGATTTTTTTGGCTATTCTAGGTCCCTCGAAATTCCATATGAATTTTAGATTTGGTATGTCAAGTTCTACAGGGAAGACGGCTGAGATTTCAATAGCAATTGTGTTGAATCTGTACATAATTTGAGGAATACGGCCATCTTAACAATATTGTCTTCTAATCCATGAATGTGGGATTTTTTTTCCCACTTATTTAGGTTTTCTTTCTTTTTTTCAGCAATTTTTTTAGTTCTTAGTGTACAAGTTTTACACTTCTTTGCTTAATTTATTCCTAAGTATTTTATTCTTTTTGGTGCAATTACATAAATGGAATTGTTTCCTTAATATCATTTTCAGATTGTTCCTAGTAGTGTACAGAAATAAAATTAATTTTAGTATATTAATCTTATATCCTGCAACCTTGCTGTTATGGGTTGAATTGTGTCCCCTAAAAATATATATATTGAAAAAAGGACATGTTGAAGTCTCCCAGTAGCTCAAAATGCAACTTATTTAGAAATAGGGTCATCGCAGCTGTAATTAGTTAATATGAGGTCATACTGGAGTAGGGTAGGCCCTTGATCCAATGTGACTGGTTTCATTATAAGAACGGGAGAGAGACGCACTGGACAGAGACGGCCGTGTGATGATGAAGGCAGAGACTGGAACGATGCATTTACAAACCAAGAAACCCCAAGGATTGCCAACGAGCACCAGAAGCTAGAAGAGGCAGGGAAGGATTCTACTCAGAGTCTCAGAGGGACTGCCAACACCTTGAGTTTGGACTTCTAGCCTCCATAACTGTGAGAAAGTATATTTCTAGTGTTTTAAGTCACCCAGTTTGTGGTACTTTGTTACAGTAGCTTTAGGAAACTAATATACTTGCTGAATTTTCTTATTAGTTTTAATAGTTTTTTAGTGGAGTCCTTAAGATTTTCTACATACAAGATCATGTTATCTGTGAGTAATTTTACTTCTTCTTTTCAATCTGGATGCCTTTTATTTCTTTTGCTAATTTAACTGCCCTAGCTAGAAGCTCCAGTATAAAATTCTATAATGTAATAATTATAAAAATGCAATGTTGGGTTTGTTATACATGTAATACGTACAACAATATCACCAAAAAGGGGGAAGGGAATAGAGCTATACAGGAGGAACATTTCGATATCTCACTGGCATCAAGTTAGTGTAAATCTGAAGCTAATTCTAGGACAAATTACCAAAACTGACTCAAGAAGAAATAGAAAGTATGACTAGATCCATAAAAATAAAGACAGGAATTAGTAACTAAAAAAACTACCCACAAAGCAAAGCCCAGGTCCATATGGCTTCACTGCTGAATTCTACCATTTAAAGAAGAGCTTTGTTTTTGTGAAGAACCTGTTTCGTAAAGAATTGTTTGTTTTTGTGAATTTGAGTTACCATCTGAAGTCATTTTCTTAGCCCAAGACGGCTTTGTCCCACGCACATCCCTTGTGCTGTTATTGGCAAATATGTTACATTTCTATAAGTTATAGGTCCAAAATTATATTATATATATATAGTTTTATACAATTATTTTTTAAATCAGTTTAGAGAAGAAAGGAGAAGACATATGGATTTCTACTATGTTTTAAAATTACTTTTACTGGTGCTCTTTGTGTTTCTCGTGTGGGTTCAAATCACTTGCTTTCAGCCTGAGGCACTTGCCTTAGTGTTTCTTGTAAGGCAGACTGTTATCAACAAATCTTCTCTTTGCTTTTGTTTATCTAGGACTATCAGTATTTTGCTTTCATTTTTGAAAGACAGCTTTGCTGGATATAGGATTTTTGGTTAACACGTTTTTCATTTATGTACTTTGAATATGTTGTTCCACTGTCTCTGGCCTCTGTCATTTCTTTTTTTTTCTTTTTCTACTTTTTATTGTGGTAACATTGGTCTATAACATTACATAAATTTCAGGTGTACATCATTATGTTTCCATTGCTGTGTAGATTACATTGTGTTCACCACCCGAAGACTGATTACAATCTATCACCACACACATGTGCCCTGTCACCCCTTCTGCCCTCTTCCCTCTTCCTTTCCCCTCTGGTAACCACCACTCTAATCTCTGTCTCTGTGTGATTGTTTGTTGCTGTTTTTATCTTCTACTTATGAGTGAGATCATATACTATTTGACTTTCTCCCTCCGACTTATTTCACTTAGCATAATACCCTCAAGGTCCATCTATGTGGTCACAAATGGCTGGATTTCATCATTTCTTATGGCTGAGTAGTATTCCATTGTGTATATATATTACATCTTCTTTATCCATTCACCACTTGATAAGCACTTTGGTTGTTTTCAAGACTTGGCTATTACTAATAATGCTGCAATGAACATAGGGGTACATATATCTTTACGCATTCATGTTTCCATGATCTTTGGATAAATACCTAGTAGTGGAATAGCTGGATCATACAGTAGTTTTATTGTTAATTTTTTGAGGAATCTCCATACTGTTTTCCATAGTGGCTGCACTATTATACATCCCCACCAACAGTGTATGAGGGTTCCCTTTTCTTCACATCCTCCCCATCACTTGTTATTTCCTGTCTTGTTAATTATAGCCATTCTGACGGGAGTGAGGTGATATCTCATTGAAGTTTTGATTTGCACTTCCCTAATAATCAGTGATGTTGAATATCTTTTTATGTGCCTATTGACCATCTGTGTATCTTCTTTGGAAAAACGTCTCTTCAGATTTTTTGCCCATTTTTTAATTGGGTTGTTTATTTCTTTGCTGTTGAGATGCATGAGCTTTTTATATATTTTGGATATTAACCACTTATCAGATATATGGTTTCCAAATATCTTCTCCCAGTTGTTAGCTTGTTTTTTCAATTTTTTTGATGGTTTCTTTGCTGTGCAGAGCTTTTTAGTCTGATGTAGTACCATTTGTTTATTTTTTCTTTTGTTTCCCTTGCCTGGTCAGACACGGTGTTTGAAAATATGCTGCTAAGACCAATGTCAAAGAGCATACTGCCTATGTTTTCTTCCAGAAGTTTTATGGTTTCAGGTCTTACATTCAAGTCTTTAATCCATTTTTGAGTTAATTTTTGTGTATGATGTAAGATAATGGTCTACCTTCATTCTTTTGCATGTGGCTGTCTAGTTTTCCCAACACCATTTATTGAAGAGACCTTCCTTTCTCCATTCTTGGCTCCCTTGTCAAAAATTAGCTGTCTGTAGACATGTGGGTTTATTTCCGGGCTCTCGATTCTGTTCCATTGATCTGTGTGCGGCCTCCACTCTTTCTGATAAGAAGTCAGATGTCAATCTGGATCTTGTTTTTTCTTTTTTTTGGTGAGGAAGATTGTCCCTGAGCTAACATCTGTACCAATCTTTCTCTATTTTGTATGTGGGATGCTGCCACAGCATGGCTTGGTGAGCATTGTGTAGGTCTGTGCCCAGGATCCAAACCCGCAAACCCGGGGCTGCCAAAGCAGAGTGCACAAACATAACCACTATGCCACGAGGCTGGCCCCTGGATCTTGTTTTTTTATTGTCTGATATCTCTGCCTTTTGATTGGATTGTTTAATTCATAAATATTTAATGCCATTGATAGAGTTGCATTTACTTTTTTGCTATTTTGCTTTTTGCTTCCTATGTCTCTTGTATTCTCCTCCCTCTATTCCACCTTCATTCCTTTCTTTTGCATTAAGTTAATATATTCTAATGTAGCATTTAAATTTCTTTAATGACTTCTCACATTTTTTGAATTATTTCCTTAGTGATTGCTCCCTTTAAGTGGTGAGTTGCTTTTCTCTTGCTGCTTTCAAGATTTTCTCCTTGTCAAACATCTGCAAATCATGTATCTGATAAAGAGTTAATATATAAAATATATAAGGAACTCCTACAGCTCAATAGCAAAGATAAATAAACAAGTTGATTTTAAAAAAGGGCAAAAGACCCAAATAGACATTTCTCCAAAAGGACATACAAATGCCAGCAGGTACCTGACACGGTGCTCACCATCACTAATCATCAGGGCAGTACAAATCGAAACCACAATGAGATACCATCTCACACCTGTTTGGATGGCTATTATGAAAGAAAAAGAAAACAAATGTGGGTGAGGATGTGGAGGAAAAGGAGCCTTTGTACACTGCTTGTAGGAAAGTAAACCGATATAGCCATTATGGAAAACATAATGGAAGTTCCTCAAAAGTTAAAAATAGAACTACTATATGACCCAGCAAACCCTCTTCTGGGTATATATCCCAAATCATTACAATCAGTATCTCTAAGAGGTGCCTGCACTCCCATGTTCATTGCAGCATTATCGACAATAGCAAAGACACGAAAACAACCTAAACGTCTACCAACAGAGGAATGGATTCAAAAAATGTGGTATGTACATGAAATGAGATATTATTCAGCCTTAAAAAAGACAGAAATCCTGCCATTTGCTACAACATGAATGAACCTGAAATACATTGTGCTAAGTGAAACAAGCCAGACATGGAAGAACAAATACTACACAATCGCACTTATATCAGGAACCTGAAATAGCCAAACTCATTGAAGCAGAGAGTAAACTGGTGGTTACCAGCAGCCGGGGGAGGGATGTGAGGAGGTGTTGGGCAAAGGGCACATAGCTTCACTTACATAAGATGAGTAAGTCCTAGAGAGCAACTGCACAGCATGGTGCATATCGTTAACAACACTGTGTTGCATACTCAAAGATTTGTTAGGGCAGAGGTTGACAATGATGGGGAGATGGGTTTATTAGTACTCTTCTAGTGCTAGGTGCTTTTCATACACTGTCTCTACTCCTCGCAGCGACTCTCTAAGGTGACATTTTGTAATTCCAACTGGCTGTACGCCATTTTCAGCTGCCTGGTACAAGGACAGAAGACACATTTCAAGGCACCTAACGTCAGCTTTAAGTTATCCATGACTGCAAGCAGGTCACTAAGAGTCTGAAAGTCTTCACCACACTTATTCTTGTCTGCTTGCCGACACCCACCAGATCAGGAACTGAGAATAAGAGACTCTGGAAAAGCGATGATCACCATTTTGTTTTTTTTTTTTAAAAAAACAAAACTACAAGATAAAGATACTATTTTTTTTTTCCGGATTAGTTAACTGAAGCTCAGAGAGCTTAAGAAACTTGCCCAAAGTCACACAACGCCTAAATGAGAGATCTATGATTCAAACCCAGCTTTGCCTGGAGCCTTTGTCCAACCTGTGCTTCTTTCCTGCACATCCTAACAGGAATATACAACCAGACATTTGAAGCCACAGGCCTGGAAATCATCAGAAAAGCCTAGGCTGCCTCTGTTAAATCTTTCCAGCCCCGATCTCTCAGAGCACTAATCATCCCTTCTTATGAATCTCCCTGTTGTGGCATCTGTAACAATTAGGCACCCTGATCTGTCACATGTCTGTCTCCCTCTCTGGCCTGTCAGCCTCCGAGAGCAGGGATCACATCTTTGCAACTCCAGCACCTTGTCTGGAACCTGGCACAGAGAAGGCACTAAATACGTGTTTGCTGGAATGACTGCATGAAGAAAGGCAAGCTGAGTCACCAAATTCACACAGACAACAAATCCCCAAGGGCTAAGTGTTGGGAAGACCCTCTTTAGGGGGCAGAGAGAAGAACGCAGAAGGAGTATTGGCAGAGCTGAGAGACATCCACAAGCATGATGAGCTGCTGAGGTCACGGGAAGATACAATTTCAGGAGGACGGGGTGGTTAACATTTTGCGGGGCTCACCCTCCAGACTCAAGTCCATCCATTTGATATGAGGAAGCTTAGGGAAAGACACCCCTCCTTTCCGGATCCGAGCCGGGGAAGTGCTGGGAACGCTACCAAACTGCAGCAGCTCAGGACACTCCGAGGGGCCAGAGGAAGCACCCTCCTCACTCTGAGGAGAACCTGGAAATCTCCTAGCCTCTCCTAGGCTTTCCCATGGGCTTCACAGCAGTCCATCCAGGATGCACTCTCATGTCACAGCTATAAGAATACATTTCTCCCCAAGGGAGGAAAATGGCATCTCTGGGGGATCAATGCATTGCCTTGTGACTCTGAGAAAAGACGATCTGGGATCCTACACACTGTGTGGTGGGCAGTAGGAGTCTTCAGGAGCCACCACCACATGCCCAGGTCCCTGCATTATAAACACAGTGTGCCCAGTGTGGGGAAGTGGTGGGGGGGACACGAGGCTTCTTTACTGATCAGCAGAAACCCAGGGGGTAGAGTTGTAGTGTGGTCTTACAGGACACGCTGATTGAGTCAGCTCACCCCAAGGGAGTGGTCAGCTGGGAGCTGCTTGTCCCCTCCGCACCCCTGCCCTGGGCAATTCTGCGCCACTTATCATTGCTATTAGTCAGCTTAAACACGAACATTTCAACAAAGTTTATTTTATGGTTAAACCAGAGGTGCCAGTCACTGACACAGTTTTCAATTTGGAAAAATAAATAAAATGAGATAGTAGCAGCTAACCCAGTCCTCTCCTGGTCTGCCAATTTATCTCCTATATGTATTCCGGATGTGATTATTGGCACATAATGACACAGAAGGATTAGATAATGGCTACAAATCTGTAATTTCTCCCTTGCAGAAGATGATGAATATTTTTTCAGCTGCTCCAATCAATGGTATAATTACGTTATTAGAAGTATGAGCCAAAACAAATATACCACACTACCTTAACACCCATTTGCTTCCTTCCCTTTAAAAATATACATTAAAATTCAGTTTCGCAGTTAATGTGACATCTGTCCTATCCACTCTCTGGAAGAGTTTTCTCATTGCCGTCCCTGAGGTCCCCTCCTCAGTCATGGCCCCCTGAAGTGCTCTGAGTTGTGACCACTCCTCTGTCCTGGGACCCTTTCTTCTTGTGGCCTCCAGGCAGCCGAGACCTCTCCCACCCTTCACCATTTATTTTCTGACTTTCCTCCTTTCACCCCCGAAGCACGCACTAAAGATCTGTCGTGGGCCATCCCCTCTTCCTCACGCTCTCCCCTCCAACGCACCATCTTCTCATATGGGCTCGGCATCTCTATTCAAGGTCCCTCCGAGGCCCGTTTCTAGGGCTTGTTTCCCCATTAAGCCCCAGAACCCACTTCCGAATGCCCTCCTGGACAGTTTCTCCTGAGCAGCCTGGTGGGCACCTCAAACTCCACAGAAATTCACTGGGCACCTACCACCCAGGCTCTGTGCTACCCGCTAAGGGGAGTGTGTGAATAAGACACTCAGTTCTTGTGCTCACAGTACATGTAACCAAACTCATCTTCCTTCCCACACACTGGCTCTCCCCACCTCCCCACTAATCCCAGAACTCCAATTTATATTTAAGGCACTGCCACCCAACCCAACACCTGGGCGTGAAGCCTCAGTACCACGTGATGTGTTCCTCTCCCTTGCTCCCAGGGCTAGTCGGTTGCGAAGGTCCAGGAATTCACTGGAAAACACCCTCTCCTCCACAGTCCCTCTGCCCTCACCCACCTACTGGCTGGATCATTCAAATGCAAATGAACCTTAACTGACCGCCAGCTTGCTCCACTCCCATCCATTCCAAACATAGCAGTCTACCGAATGAGAGTTCTGGAAGCATGGATTCTCTGCTACCTCCTCAAGGGCTCCCCACCCACACCAGAATACACTCATATAAAGCTCTCTGGGAGGAGGTAGCCAGCCCCTCACCCCTGCACCTTTCCAACTGTTCCCGTCTGTGTACGTTCCACTGCATCAACACCAACCCACAGTCTATTCCAAGGCTGTCCTGCCTCTGTGCCTTCGCTCAGTCTGTTCCCTCAGAAGCGCCGTTTCTCCACCCTCATCTCTGAAAAAGTCCAAACTCTAACCACAGTTCAGAGCCTGGCTCAAACACCACCACCTCCTGAAGCCTCGGCTAAGTCCATGCCTCCCTCAAACAGAAGGAATCTCTCGGTCCTGGTTCCCAGCCGCTCTGAACACAACCGCCTCGTGCACAGGGTTCTGTCTGGCTGACCTCTGTGACGGTCACAGAGCAGAGTGCAGTGTCTCGCCGGACTCAGTAAGGAGTGGGGGAATGAATGAAGTGGATGAGCCCCTGCTGGTGCTCTTTCCGTGTGAGAACTGCTAAATTTTGAAAGGTGGCATTTCACAAAGACATCTCCAATCTATTAATTAGAAAAATAAACAGATAATTAAATAAACAGACAGAAGGCGGTGAGAAGCCAGCCACCTCTCACATACAAAGCCTGCCTTCCCTTTGGGGGTGTGTGTTACGGCTGAACTGATTCCCGCAGGACTTTCTTTTGTCTCTGTGAGCACTTTGGGTAATTCTTCCAGTTTTCAGTTCTTTTAACACAGTGGTAGTTTTAATATTTCTGATTTAACTAGTTTCTGCTGAGAAAACCAAGTTACCCTCAGAAAAGCCATTTAATTTCATGTAGATAGGAGGGGAAAAGAAACCTGACAGAGTCACACCATAATTGTATCACCACGGCTCTGGCACTGAGAAACGATTTCCACAAAGCAGAGTCACACTGTGCCCTGCACAGCTGGGGTCCATTCTGGGATGCAGGGCTGTAAATGTGGTCAGAGACTGTGAGGCCCCCCACTGCATAGGAGGAAGACTGGCGTACAGAAGTCAATACCCCTTGCAGTGGAATAAAAAACAAATGTGCATCTCTCAGCTGTGGATGAGATTCACTTTTTGGAAAGAAAACCTTTCCTCAAAAATGGCACAGAAAGCTCCCTTTCGATGCATGTTACTGTATGTTGGTGAATAAGGAAAACACTCCCACTTACATCATCGTCCCCCCTCCATTGTTTAAAATCGTAATATCATTTCTAACCTTCGTGGTCACAGTTGTTGGGGATGCTGCTGCTTCATGGCTGGGGTCCTAAGACAGTGCTGATCAAAGGGGTTCAGAAGCACCAGCTTTAGCATCACCTGGGAGCTTGTTGGCATGAAGCAGCTCAGGCCCCACTCCAGGCGTGCCGTACCAAAACCTGCACCCTCAGGGGGCTTGTCTGTGCATTTCCCTCTGAGAAGCACTGGTCTAGGTCACGGTGTTTCTGAACCTGACTCTTTGAACAAGAATCGCCTGGGATGCTTATAAAACATACACAGTTTCCCAGGGCCATTGCCTAGCATGATTCAGAAGGTCTGGGATTGGACGTGATTTGGACTAAACGAGATAGTGAAATTAATATAAGTGACATGATGCCTGACACACAGAAGGCAGAGAACAGACTCTAATCCCCCTGCCCCTGCTGTCATCACCACTGCCAGCAGGGTTGTCAGATTAGCAAATAAAAACACATTCTGCTCAGTTAAATAGGAATTTCGGGTAAACAAATAATAGCTTAATATAAGTATATCCCAAATATTATATGAGACATTTATACAAAAATATCTCAAATTCAAATTTAACTGGGCATCCTGTATTTTAGCTGGTGGCTCTAATGACCCAGATTTTGCACTACTGCAAAAGGGGAGTGCAAAAGGGGAGTGGGTGGCAGATAAGACTGGAAAAATAGATCAGACGCAGATCACGGAGAGCTTCAAATGCCATTCCAAGGAGTTGAAATTAGTCTATACACTAACTGGCAAGCACTGTGAGCAGAGATGCGATGCGACACAGCCCTCCACCCCTTCCCCCGGAGTGATCAGAAGAGCAATGTCAGGCAGGGACAAGAGTCTCCATCCCAAAGACCCTTTAGGAAGGGAGCCCAGAGAGTGAAAGATCATAGTCATGGCCAGTGACCATGTTACACAGAAGAAAGAAGTCAAAATTTCAAAACCTTAAATTTACTTTACATTTATCCTAAACTCTTAAACCACTTATTTATACCCTGCCCTAACCCGTAACAAAAATGTAAGCCGGCTCCCTGACTTCTCTTTTTCAAGGGATAACTGGTGCACAGCGGAGCCCAGCCTTATCCACAGACAGCTGTTTGCCACTGGAAAAAAAGATACAGAGTAACAGACCAAAAGCCAAACTTCCAGTGTGCTTCCTGTGCATACTTAGCCAGAGCCCTGAACGTGGTTTCTGGACACCCCGAATATCTGGTACAAAGCCCCAGCTTTTGGACACCCTGAATATCTGGTACAAAGCCCCAGCTTTTGGACACCCTGAATATCTGGTACAAAGCCCCAGCTGTCAAGTGGAGCCACTACTCGGGGGCTCTCGGCTCCTCCTCATGGTCTGTTTGCTCACCTGTAACATGAGATTCTTAAGAAGCCGAGGTATCTAGCTTCCTCATCCACAGCACAGAAACCTCAAGGGATGATTAGAGGCAGGTACAATGGCAGCAGTGACAGGATGATGGAAGGGGGTAAAGAAAAAATGAAGTATTGTATAAAGAATAGAAATAGACGCCCTGAATCATCTGGAAGCATTTAAATTGTACATGATCCATTTAGAAATAACATAAAACATTTTGATTTCCACTTAAAAGATGGGCTTAGACAAGAAGAGCGCTTGACTTTTAGAGAGAAGCTTTATCCATCTAAATAAATACCTCACTTCTCAAAAAAGTTACATAAGCGAAATCATACTTTCTAATCTAATGACTGTTTATCAGATTCCCAGTGAACTAAAAATTGCCTACAGAATGTTCCAGGTTATATATTCGTTCCCCTCTGGTTTTTAAGTAGAATCACTTGTCCACACCCAAATCTCTCCCTCTACTCTCAAACATTCCCCAAGAGGCTCAAAAGGAATTCAGCAATCCAGAACATTCTCATGTGGGAGGCCATTACAGCAAACCCATGACCAGAATTACTCTGGAATCCCTGAGGAAGCTACAGGAGCACCTACTATTGACAAAGAACTGGAGCCCCATCAGGACCCTGATCCCTGTGGAACTGCAAGAAACGGGGCAGGAAAAGCTGCTCTGTTCTCTCTCTCTTTGCTTTTTTTTTTTTGGTGAGGAAGATTGTCCCTGAGCTAACATCTGTGCCAATCTTCCTCTATTTTGTATGTGGGACGCCACCACGGCATAGCTTGATAAGCGGTGTGCAGGTCTGGGCCCAGGACCCGAAACCATGAACCCCAGGCCACGAAGCAGAGCGTGTGAACCTAACCACTATGCAACTGGGCTGGCCCCTCTGTTCTTACATTTTTATCTGTCCAGGACTCACGGCCAGTTCCAGTATCTCCTCCAACACAGGAGACAGGTGAACGCCATCCATCTCTGAAGATGGCTCGGAGCACCCAACCACCTCCAAAAGGGCTTCCTTCTAACTGTTTTCTCTCTTTCCTTTTTGTATTCTGTTAAAACTTATATAACACAAAATCTGCCATTTTAGCCATTTTTAAGTATAATTCAGTGGCATTAATTACATTCACAATGCTGTGCAAGCATCACCTCCATCTCTCTTCAAACATTTTCATCACTCCAAATAGAAACTATTAAGCAGTAACTCGCCACTCTCTCTGCCTGCAGCCCTCGTGTTCTAACCCTATCTCTGTCTCAATGAATTGGCCTCTTCTAGATAATTCACATAAGTGGAATCATATAATCTTTTGTTCTTTTGGGTCTGGCTTATTTCACTTAGCATGTTTTCAAGGTTCACCCATGTTGTAGCAGGTATCAGAATTTTTTCTTGTTTTAAAATTTCTTTTTTGGTTTATTATTTGGTTTTTCTTGTTTTGTTTTACCTTTTGCTTTTTGCTATCCAATTTCTTTATCATCCCTCCTTCCAATTTTGAACGTCACTAACCATCACACAGCTTGCTCCTGTCCGTCGATTTCCCTCCTTTACAACGGACGAAGCATCTTCCTTACGCTTTAGCTCCATCACTGACAGGAGGCATTTGCTGAAGCGACGGCAGCCTTGCCTTCCACACCGAGTGAACACACTGTGTTTTCCTGTTCCACCTGAATCTTCAGAGGTTTCTCCTGTGTGTGGTAGAAATCTCTTTGCTGATCCACCCTGAGTGAGCCTATAGAAGCCAAGGATGGTGACATAGAAGGATATGGTCCCAGAAGGGTTGGGAGGAAAGAGCACACACAAGGCCAGAGAGGTAAGCGGGATTCTTGAATCTGGAGATAACAGCCCGCTCCCTGAGCCTCTCCTAATATGCCCCCTCCTGCTCTCCCACTGACAAGGGCACCACCACCTCCCAGGAGGGCAGGAGAGGCCCCTCGGGTAGAGCTGGTTTCACTTAGTCATTGGGAGGGCAAAAGGACCCCATCCCGAAACTAGCTTGGGAGCTTAAAACGTTAGCCCTCACACTGGCTCTCTCCTCCCTTTGGTGGCACGTTATATTCATATTAACTAGTTAGGGGCGGCCTTCCCGCCACGTGGAGTCAGCCTCTTTGAAGAAAAGGGGACATAGATTTCATCTCACTTTGGTTCATGCAAATCCCTCCCCAGGACAAAGATATTCTTGGTTAGGATTTTACTTAAAACAACTTATTCTCTTCTCTTTGGACACTATAAATACCCAAATTTGAATACCAAAAGCCATCAGGAATGTATAATTTATTTTCTGTATTGATCTTTGGTAATTCAAACGCAACAGAAATATTCCCCAAATGCTTGTTTCTCCGAAGAACAACAAAAAATCTCAGACTCTTAGAAGAAGGCTGGAAAGCATCTTATGAACACCCCATGTCATGCAGAGCAACGCCCAGCCTTCACATCCTGTCTTCCTGACTCACAAAGTGCACACCAGCGTTAAGCAGCCCCTTTAACTTCTCTGCGAAGAGCCTGATGCTGTGCTGTGCATCTAAACAGAACTCCTCTCCCAGGCACTAACCAAGGACGCTGTGGGAGTGCAAACTGCATCCTAGCTGCTCCGAGGCTGTCTTCGCTGCAAAAGCGCCTGGTGGTTGGCTCGGTCCTTCTCTCCGTGAGCAGCTCCCTGGGCTTCAGGAAAGAGGACACTCTTCTTCCCTTCTCTCCCTTTTTATGAGGTTGCTGGGGGGGACGTGATGGCACAGATGGATGCTGACCAGTCCACCACGCCCCAGCCTGGCCACGTGTAGGTTGGTGGGTCTTATCTTGGGTGAGCACTCCATCATCAGTGGCATAACCAGGACAGTCCAAGGTCCTAAAGCAGGGTCTTTTCTTTCCTTTTTTAAAAAAATGGTAATTATACTGATGTCGGTTATCAAGGACAATGATGCTAAGTTACTAGGGGAGGCAGTGTGAAAGCAAGTCTGTGAGACAAGCAGATAAAGTGGACAAAGTATGAAATCTGCATAGGCTCCATTCCCACCACCCAAGGGCACCCCATCCTGGCCTCCCCCAAGGACCCTCCTTCAGAGACTGAAGGGAGCACTTCTTTAACATGCCCACTCCGCCTAATTTCAGTTTTGGCTGCACTTCTTGCCCCTGAGATGCCAGATACAGAGGTTAGTGTTGGAAGGAAAACCCAGCTACGATCAAGATCAGAGCAGATCTGGAAAGTCCCTCCTGGGCTGTCCTGGGCTCTGAGCCTCGGGGCTGCCCAGCTCTCCACCCAGACTCTCCAGCGCCAGGCTGCCTCCGCGGGATAAAAAGAGGGGGCTTATCCTGTCTCCATCAGCTCAACACAGGGGCCAGGGGCGGGGGGTGGCTCTAGAGAAGCCATGCGCCACCAGTCCTGCTGAGCCAAACAAGCCCCAGGTGGAAGAGACTCAATCATACTGCCTTACAGGCAACGGGCTTCCCCCCGTTCCTTAGAGAGAAAATTCCTGGTGTCGGATTTTGGAATGAGTAAAATAGGAACCTTAAGACAATGAAATTTATGATTGATGAAAGTTGTAAATGTCATTTCCTGGTAATTTTTTTTTTTTTCCAAAACAAAACGCAGCAATTTCCGGGCCACAGATACACGCATGCTCCCAGGTTGGGAGTGGGACCTGAAACCCTCCCATGACACCATTTTTCATAGCCCCAGCATCCCTTCTAGATGCATTCTCTCTAATTCTATTGTTCCAAGTCATTAAAATGCAGTGCAAATATCTTCTCCCAATTGGTGGGTTGTCTTTTCATTTTGTTGATGGTTTCCTTTGCTGTGCAGAAGCTTTTTAGTTTGATGTAGTCCCATTTCTTTATTTTTTCTTTTGTTTCCCTTGCCTGAGGAGACATATTCAAAAACATACTGCTAAAGCTAATGTCGAAAAGCATACTGCTTATGTTTTCTCCTAGGAGTTTTATGGTTTCAGGTCTTACATGCAAGTTTTTAGCTCCTATTGAGTTAATTTTTGTGCATGGTGTAAGATAATGGTCTACTGCCATTCTTTTGCATGTGGCTTTCCAGTTTTCCCAGCAGTTTTTTCTTATTGAAGAGACTTTCCTTTCTCCATTGCATGTTCTTGGCTCCTTTGTCAAAGATTAGCTGTCCACAGAGGCGTGGGTTTATTTCTGGGCTCTCAATTCTGTTCCATTGGTCTGTGTGTCTGTTTTTGTGCTGGTACCATGCTGTTTTGATTACTGTAGCTTTGTAGTATATTTTGCAATCGGGGCATGTGATACCTCCAACTTCATTCTTTTTTTCTCAGGATTGCTTTGGCAAATATCTTGGGAGAAGATATTTGCAAATCATATATCTGCTAAGGGGTTAATCTCCAAAATATATAAAGAACTCATACAACTCAACAACAAAAAAACAAACAACCCAATTAAAAAATGGGCAGATGATCTGAACATACATTTTTCCAAAGAAGATATACAGATGGTCAACAAACATATGAAAAGATGTTCAACATCACAAATTATTAGGGAAATGCAAATCAATACTACAATGAGATATCACCTCACACCTGTCAGAATGACTATTATTAAAAAGACAAGAAATAACAAGTGTTGGAGAGGATGTGGAGAAAAGGGAACCCTCATACGCTGCTGGTGAGAATGCAAACTGGTGCAGCCACTGTGGAAAACAGTATGGAGGTTCCTCAAAAAATTAAAAATAGAACTACCATATGATCCAGCAATTCCACTTCTGGGTATTTATCAAAAGAACACAAAAACACTAATTTGAAAAGATATCTGCACCCCTATGTTCACTGCAGCTTTATTCACAATAGCCAAGACTTGGAAACAACCTAAGTGCCCATCAACAGATGAATGCATAAAGAAGATGTGATATACATACACGATGGAATATTACTCAGCCATAAAAAAGATGAAATCTTGCCATTTCCAACAAGATGGATGGACCTTGAGGTATCATGCTAAGCAAAGTAAGTCAGGGAGAAAGCCAAATACTGTGTGATTTCACTCATATATGGAAGATTAAAAAAAACCGATAACAACAAACAAACACATAGACACAGAGAGCAGACTGGTGGTTACCAGAGGAGAAGAGGGCAGGGGGAGGGTGAGAGGGGGAAAGGGGCACATGTGCACAGTGACGGATGAAAACTAGACTTTTGCTGGTGGACATGATGTAGTCTGCACAGAAGTCAAAATACAATGATGTGCACTTGAAACTTATACAACGTTATAAAACAATATGACCTCAATAAAAAATAAATTAAAAAAATAAATAAAGTAAAATCCAGTGCGTTTACAAACATGAAAATCCCTCATTTCTCAACATTTCCCAAATATTTTAAGCTTGCTAGATATGCAATGTGCTAAAATAAACCTCCCTCTAATCTGACTGGACTTAATATCCAACTGTAACTGCTGAGGGGGCGCCTCCTGAGTTACATCTGCGCATTAGTTTTGATCTTCTCTTTGATCTTCTCCCTTTTTGGAAGATTCTGAATCTGCCATAAGTTCTTGGAAGGGTAAGACCATGGTTTCTTTCTTTTTTTTTTTTTTATTTTCGGATGTACATCATATTTCGAATTCTGTGTAAAGACCATGGTTTCTTATCTCCCTCTTCCTTTCGAATCTCCTCAGGGTCCCCACTACCTGGTGTTGATCCCAAAGTCACAGAGCCTCCTGGCATAGAAGGCATGTTCATTGGGAAAAGGTGTTCATCTGGGTAGATGACAAATGGAGCCTCCTGGAAACAGAAGAATTAGCAAAAGTCATCCCTTCCTGAAGGCAGGTGGAAACAGCCCCAAGCCAGGGGCAATGGCTTGGTGAGTAGAAGGAGGGCTGGATTCCAGCACCCCCTCACCACCAGCCAGGTGCCTTGGTGCAGGTCACAACCTGCAGAACTGCACATGGCAGCCCCACAATGCAAGCTGGCTACGGAAAGTGCTTCCATTAGGACTTTCAGCAGCTTCTCAGCTGTCAGCTGCTCTGTTTCCAGGCGCTGCCTTGAGAATGAAAAGAAATTTAACGGCAGAAATAAGCAATCTTCCAATATTTAGAAATATTTCCTCATTCCTAATATGCACAAGTAGACTGCCTTTTTTTTATTGTGGGAAACTATACATAACTTAAAATTTATCATCTTAGGCTTTGTTAACAGAGAGATGTGAAGATAATTTAAAGATCATTGCTTTCTCTTTTTAAGCAAATTCCTTACATAAAAAAATTTTCACTGGAAGAAGCCATTGTTTCCTCATCATTTCGTATTTGATTAGAGACCTCAGTGTTGAAATTGAAGGTAAGAACTATACTCAGAGACCTCTTTTACTCTTTCTCTCACAATCTTAAAAAGGCCAACAGGAAATTCCTAAGTTTAAGGTAAGAACGTCAGTTTGCAAATATGTGGGTTGGGAATACTTACTTCAGTAATTTATCAGACTAATTCCTCAAGATGAATGTAATCAAGCAGTTTCTCAGTTTCTGAAGCCTTCCGCAGGAAGCTGAGGTCCTCTAAAAGCTCTTGTATGTGCAAATATTGAGAGGTTAGATTTCCCAAGAAAGGGTGCAACCGTGTCTTGGTGTTTGGAATTCAAACCTACACGTCTGTATAGTTTATATTTGGCTTGAGGCACTTATTAGATGATTAACAATCCAGACCACCTTATTTAAACCAAAGTCCACAATCAACCAATTATCCAACTGACATCACATCGGTAAGTTCTCCAGTGACTCCAGGGAGAGTCCCAGACTGAATCAGGACGCGAAAGGCCAGTACTCCTGGTGAATCAGAATCCTCGTCCAGGAATGTCCCAGGATGTAGGATACAGGGATTCAGGATGCAAGAATCAGCCTTCAGGTTCAAAGCCGTACTGTGACCCCAGTGACCCTTTGGGTGGCAGAAGGACATTTACCATCACACTCTCAGTCCCAGGACGCTATTTATTGACAAGTTTCAGGAACGTAGCCTGGAGTTTCTGTTCACTCCTGTCCTGTGAAAATGGATTGCTGACTCTGTGGATGGAAAAATCTTTTCAAGCTACTGGCCCAATTCCATTCAGCTGTCATAAACTTTGCTTCTCTCAGGAGAAGGTGGAACACCAGAGGAGACAGGATCCAGGAATACAATGGCCATGAATTATTGAGTCTTCGTTTCCAATTTGGCAATAATGAATCCAAATAAGATTCTGCTAGTGTTGGTGGACAGGATGTTCTCCAGGAGCCAAGAACTTTGTAATTCCGATTAGGACCACTGTGACAGCTGAGAAGTTAAACAGGACCAGAGAGCGCACACAAAACGGAGATCAAGCCTCCCTCCAAGACGCTGAGGTAGCCGTGGATGGCCAAGGGATTGGGCAGAGGACAGACTTGCGGATCCTGAAAGGGGCAGCCCATGCTTTTAGGGTACAAGGCTATGTGTCTTAAAATTGACAGCACACTCAGACGTCAAATGATCAAAATCTTGGAATAAAGCTAAAAGGAAAAACTGCGTCACTCTTTGTTATCAGCTGGGTTGTGCTGCTCTCCCTGGCAGCACTGGCAGGGCGGACACACACCCTACAAAGGCCGGCTCAACGCACAGTCAGCCAGTCCCTGCACTACGCCTGCAGGCTAGTGGCGAGCAACAGTCAATGGGACTAAAAAAAGGGAGATCTCAGAAACTTGAAGCTGGGTTTAAAAAAAAACAGACATTTAGAGATAAAGCAGTGAGAAACCCCACCAGAATATTTCTTCTGTTAATACCTAAAGGAATAAAGGAGCATATAGCAGGATGGAGAAAGAGAAATTAGGTTTGATGGTTCAGGTCAGATCCATCCAGTTCAGCCTTCAAGGAAACGACCCTTTCCATAAGTGGCAAAGGGAAAAAAAGAGAGAGGGAGAATTCTGCATGTTCCAAGGAATTCCCCCATCCAGGTAAAAACCACAGAAAGAGAGGTTAAAAGACATGCTTAAAGTCTACCAGAGATTTTTTTTTGTTTTACTTACTATTGTACCTCTAGAGTTTAAAATAGTGCTTGTCGTATAGTAGGCGCTCAATAAATTTTTGTTGAATGAACATTATAGTTGTCAATAAAAGATTTGGCTCCATTTCTAGCTAAAAATATGTCCTAAACTCACAAAAATACATATTTATTCTAGAATTATTTAGAAATATTTTTTAAAACTTTCAAGAGTTTCCAAAAATGAAAGAAAAATGTCAAGTAAAATTCCATTCGCATCTACAAACATCTTCATCTTAAAGCTTTGATGTTCTTGGTCTACCTCTGATTTTGCCCAATATGCCAATCACTCCAGCTAATATTGTAGATGTTTTAAAGGAAAACTGGGATGTACTGCAGATAGGATATTTCTCTGGGAATCCCGGGTGACCGCCGAGGTGGGCCTCCCAGGGTGCTAGCTACCTTGGTCCAGTCCTGGTCTGGACGTTGGCCCTACACATTCAGAAACTGAACATGTCACACACGCCCAGGACAGATCTATGGGAGAAGCAGACTCCTAATAGCCAACCTCACCATGACAGATGGAAAAAACCAGAATGCCAATTGGTTAACTAAAATGAAAAACTGAATTGCCAAGACAACTGGCGTCCTTGGCAGGCACATTCTTGACGGGCAAACTCTAGAGAAAGCTGAATTTGAAATCAACTTGCTTTGATGCATTAGAACGACAGGTCTTTGCTACGGGTTCATGTCTTCATGGACTCCAGGCCTAATGCAGCCTTCCCTACCATAGGGATCCATGTGGCCCCCAAACCACATAGGTTAAGTCCTTAGTTCGGGGCACCCCAACCCTGAGCAGCATTTAGAAGGGCACTGCCAACATCTGCATCTGTGGCTTTCCCTCTTGTGTTCCTCCACTACCGATGAATTCCCATTCGAAATAACACATTCTTACTGTAGATATACCTATATCATCAACGAGGTCTCAAAGTGTTAACGATCTCAGAGGCTGTCATTCATTCATTCAACCAATATTGGTTGAGATTCTATTACGTACCAGGCACTGATCTGGGCAGGGGGATACAGTAGTTAACAACACAGACAAAACCCGTGGTGCCATGGGGCTCACATTCCCTCTCTTTATTTTAACTTCTGCTGCTCTGCCCCTTTCAGACGACATAGCAGTATGGCTGATTTTACAGGTTAATTCTCAGAGGCAATCAGATTTCTCATTTGTGCCTGTTGCCATTATGTACTGCCTATAAGTAAAAAGCAGGCAACATCTTCTTTTAGGGTTTTGGAAAAGGGAGAAAAATGTGTAACTTCGACAGGTAATTACAGTTTTGGAGTCCACAAAAACTGGTGAATTTCTAGGTCATTGCTTGAAATACCAGAGCAGTCTATTTTTGCCAATAATTGAGAGTCTTGTATTCTTCCAGGAGTAAACCCAATCAAGAGGACTTTAAATGGAAATGTTAGAGACCCGGGAAGGAACGTGTGAGTGAGAGTTGGGAGAAGTGGCACATGTGGTCTACAGTCTCTCTCAGCCAATACCCAGCACGGACAAGGCACGTTACCCACACTCTCCAGGTCTCCTACCCTCATTGTTAAGATGACGGGGTTTGCCTAAATCACTAAGACACCAACAGCTGGAAAATATGATTTCCCCTGACAACAGGAACCAAGCCTTATTCATCTCAATCTTCCTTACAGAGCCTTGGGCCACACCCCACACATAATGGCCACTCCATAATTACTGCTTTATCAAACACAGAAACTATTGTAAGACCAGAGTGGCAACTGAAGTCACAGATATTCCAGATAAGATTTAAAAAGTTTTTTCTTGTTATTTAGCTACAGAATCGTTTATTCACTTTGCCTTGCACAGTGTCTTCCTCTTAAGAGCCACTGGCAGCACCAGTAACTTCTTAAATGCAGACCTGAGAAACCCGCGCCAGCCTTTCCCGCAAGCCTAAGAGTTACACAGCCCTTCCTTCTCCCAGCAACTGTCCAGACCTCCCCTCTCTCCTGCCTGCGCCTCTTCTGGCTTCTCTTTCTCCGTCTTCCTTACCACCAGCCCCATAAATAGAGTTCAGCAGGAAACCGCCCTCTCCCTGGTTAAGGTCCTCGGCAGTTTCATCTTAAATGAGATGGATCCCAAATGGCACAGAGCCCACTGGGCACTGCTCTTCAGACACCCCCAAGGATCTCAAATTGAGAAGCCTAAAACTAAACCTTTCCTCTTTCTCCCTCATGCTAAAACCTGTACTCTCACATTATTTAATTTGATGAATTGCCTTCCTTTCATTAACCACTTGCTTCCTCCCCCTTCCAAACTAAATGATGGCCAAATCCTTGCCGACTTGACCCCTGGAACAGCTCTCAAGTCCATGCCTTCTCTCCACAGCCTTAGTCAGGTCCTTACCATGACGCGGTCTCCCAGCCTGAAGTCTCTATTTACATTTCTCTCACGGCTATGGGTACTTGCTTCCTTGTCCTGGTAATCTGCAGACATTTATGATTCCTCCATCCTAGACTATAACTTCCTTAGGTGCAGAATCCTTGTCTCTTTTTGTCCTGTTACCCGCTCAGGTAACACTGTGCTTCGCACATAATAAGTGTTCCATAAACAGACTTCGGGAATAGAGAATGGAGTATCTTAGAATGACTGCACTCATGGCCCCAAAGAGCAGCTCATTAGATAATTATTTACCCTAATTTCTTCACAGCCCAATTAACAAGGTTATAGATACACACAGACCACACACACACACGGTGTGCCCTTAGCCACCTTTACGTCAATCTTCTAGCAAACACAAAGAGAGAGTCTATCTCCCAAATAATTAAAACATAAATTGGTTCACACTTTTTGTTTCTGGTCTTCCTTGAGAAAAATGACACAATGCTTAGCAGCAAATGAGAAATTTTGCAAATCTATATCCCTCAAATGCCACCAAACATGGGTCACACATCTTTCCTTCTTGCATTTTGATCCCATTGCTATGACTTAGTGTGGTAATTATATTACAAAGCTATTATTCGATGAAATGAAAATGGCAAAACAATTTAAACGCTTGTCTAAAAAAGATCGCGCTAGAATGCAATTATAAGTGAAATTACAATGGCAAAATAATTGAAATGCAAGTCTGGAGGGCACAGTTATGAAACCATTAAGATGCTTCTGTTGGGGACTCACAACACTGAGTGAAACTATGCACTCCTGGGGACACATTTCTAATTCACTAAAGCAGGCAACATTTATGGAAAGATGAAAATGTCTGTGCTCCCGTTGTTCCACAGCATTATCTACACTTCTGAACGCCACCTGGGGGTTCATAACAACATCAGGGTTTACAGGCCTACAGGACAGACTGATGAGAGAACCATGTGGGATCCCGTGCTTCCATCCAGCACCAAGAAGATAAAGGCACAAGGACAAGATTAGCTTAGACTTTTCTGAAATGTGGAAAAGTTAGGATCATAACATGGAAAGATTTTTATTCTAAATGTAAGCCTGCAATTATTAAATATTTGTGTGGATGTATTTCTAAGGATCTATCTTCTTAAAATATTCTCCTGACATAGTCCTTTAGAAAAATCTTGATAAATATTTTGATGCCTAGGCTTACAGTGGGTATACTTGCTCATTAAAGGAAAGAAACAAAAACAAAATACAGTGCTAGATACAAAACAGGTATGCTGAAAAGATCAATTTGACAAATGATTGAGGACCCTCCTGCGAATGATGTTCTGCGGTCTGATGGTTGAACACACAAATGAGGCCACCAGCAAAAACATGCAAACTATGCCCCCCCCCTCGCCCTCAGGCTGCTCTGGTGCGTTTGCGTCTTTCAGTTCAGTGATGAAGGAAACATCGCTAGGAGGGGGACATATGAAAGACACACATGTCAGACGAATAAGATGCAAATCCTTTTCTCATTCACGATTCTCTCTCTTGTGTTGTCACAGGGCAAGTTAGGAAATGGTATTTAATTTTTTTTCACACAGAAAATTTCTCAGCATCCATGATTTTAACATTACCTAATAAAGTTACTAGGTTTCCACAAAAACAGTTGTATACTTTTGTTTTTCAAGCTTTAGTTTTAAAAAGCCCCTTGGAAATAAAGATAGTAAGTTTTCTTACTCTCTTTCACAGACTCTGAAACACATGAAGATTTAATATGCTCGTAAACACGTTCTCTGAGGTATGCTTAGCAGACGGGGTTTGGAGTCCTGGTGACTTCTGGCCCGAGTGTTTGAAGTGGACTCTTATGTTATTGGGGATATTCCGCTGGGCGCATGTGTCTCGGCCTTTTTATTTTCTCTCCCACATGGGAAATAAGTGGGAGCGTTAACTACAGCTTCCTAACAATATGAACCTTGCGTGCATGGTAACTTTAAAATAAAAATCAAGTCTGCTATCTAGATATTTTACAGAGAAATCACATTATCTTTAACACATGTAATTTAAATATTAATACGATTTGAAATAGATTTTTGATTCATATGAGGAAATGAAGTTTTTCCAGTTTAGGCACAAAGGTACAAACTTTGAAAAAGACAAAAAATCATCTAGAGAAAATTCTATGAAGAAGCCTAATTGAAGAAATCAACAAGCAAACATACACATAGATGGTAGGAAAAATAAAAATAAGCAGGGTCCACAAAATATTTAAACCATAGTGTTATACATAAAATTTGAAATTTGGAATTTGAAATCACATTTGTCAGGGTTTTGTAGAATTAATCTCTGTATTTAGAAAAGTGTGAAATAAGTTACATATAATAGCCTTATTAACTTCCAAGGACATATTTCTGGAAGTTAATAAAGGAGAAAACAATGAAACATTTATAATAGTATAAGTTAAATATATTGCTCCAACTTACTTTGAAATGCATAAAAATGTAAGTTGGATTGATGGACGGATAGAAAGATAGATGGATAAGTGACAAACAAAATAACAGAAAATGTTAACTATAGAATCTATGTGGTGGATATTTACGGGCATCACTGTACAATATTTCTGATTCTTTTGCATGTGTAAAATTTTCATCATAGAGTATTGGGGGAAAAATGCAGTGCTCTAGATGAAAAGTATTTATTGCATTTGTGAACTGTGCTCAACAAATAAACCACTTTCAGAATTTGTCTACTGACATGACGCACTCACCTAGCCAGCCGGATCCTGAATCTGGTATGCATAGGTCTGTCTCAGCGCTGGGCAACACGAAGCCAACGACAAACACCTCCACGCCATCCGCCATCAGGGCCATGCCCAGGACGAAGAAAAGGGCCCACTGAAAACGACCGTGACCACACTCCTGGATTATCAGCTCATACTGCTGGGCTAGTTCCTCCTCGTCAGCTTTCCTCTCTGACTCCAGCTCCCGTCGGTCCTTGTACTCATCACCCTTGGGCTGCCCCACTGACACGATGCTGTCTTTCCCTTGGCTCATACTGGGGATGCCCTGATACTCCCCTTCGTAGATCTCATCATCTTCATCGTGACCCTCTGTAGCTTCGCTGGAGCCTTCATCATCATTGGCCTCCCCATCATAGGTTTCTCCAGGCGGGTAATAGTCATCATCCTCTTCTTCATCTTGGAACCGACTGTAGGACCTCTGGGTGTATTCGTCCTGGGCCCGGTCCACGGCTTGATTCACCTTCTTTACGGTTTGCTTCTTCACCTCTCTGGCAATGTCCTTGGCACCCTTCATCAGTGAAGTCCTATCCTTGTAAGAGTCTTCCATCTTATCTCAATGGATGGCCAACGAGAAGATGGGAATTTTTCAGACTCTGGTCAGTGGTTCAGCCCCGACAGCATCATCCACTTTGGGTTCAAAATGGAACTGCAAGAGAAGAAAAACCAGAGGAGAGATCATTCTTTTTTTCTCTGTCTTTTTCACCACACATTTCTTGGTCTCTTTTCACTGCCCCTTGGACTAAGACACAGAATTAGCCTCCCTTTCTTTGACCTCACCATACACATGCACACTGGATGCTGGTTCTCTGCTCAAGTGGATCAGCACATGGAGAATTTAGGGTTTTTACTGTTATTATTATTGTTTTGTTTTTAAGGAACTCTTCCCCCTAAGTAACTCTGCATAGAATGCACAGGTACTCCCCTGAGAATAAAACAGGGTGTCTGGCACCTTTAAAAGTACATCCGACACATGTTGAAAGTGCTATAAAGATATACTCTGGCTAAGAAAAATAACATTGCTCACAGGCGTATGTATACACACACCACAAAGGTAAAACCAGAATACAGGAAAATCCTGTCTGACCTTATTTCCTTACATTGAAAGAAAACCAAAAAGCAGGCAAGCAGCCCTATGTACAATGCTATCAAATCATATATATATTTGTGAAATGCATTTCTGCTCTGTACCTCCTTCCAATAAATGGTAACAGAGACTTACATGCACCCCAAACCGCCAAAGAGTATTTCCCTATTACATCAATCACATCTGTAGGAAACTGGCAGAGTTCACCAAATGACTGCACAGACACCTTTGATCATCATTGAATTCAACTATTTGGCTTGTCCAGTCGGGGGTCTGCCCTTTCAGAAACTACCCCCTGACCAGGAGGGACAGGTAAGCCACATGCAACCACAACCCCACCCTCTAAGCGCCCCAGGCTTTGTCTCTACCTTCTTCATCTCTGGACACACACACACACACACACACCTGTCTTCCTCCAGTTCATTGCTGTCCTGGATATGAGTCGGCAGTCTCCCAAGACCCATCTTTTGGTCTCTTTCTCACTGACGGCCCCTATGTCTTAGCTCATTATGTTCGGGGTGACCTCACAGTAACTGATCTTTCACTTGTCCACTGACCATCTCCTCTGGTGGCCCAAGGGAGCCAGTGTCAGGCCCACCCTTGTTCACAGATGACATAAAGGTGAGACAGTCATCTCCTCCATCATTCACTCCCCAAGCCCTAGGCCGTGGCCGCATTTCAAACATGGATTTATATAATAGTCATTTCTACTTTTTCCTTTTGCACCCGGTGTAAAACACTTGGTAAGTGGCTATTACAAACATATATTTAAACAGCTCATTCAGACAGCACAAACCCAGCAAGAAAGGAAAAAAACTGTCTATAAATGGACTGTGCGCCATTACCACTGAATACCTACAAATGCCCAGTAGGCAAAACAGAGCAGGGCTCCGCACAGGCCCGGGTTTGGAAGACAACAAAATGAATCTGAAATAAACAGGATTACAAGGGTTTTGGCCAAATGTCTTAATAAAGGATTTATCTGTTTGTCTTCCCTTTTCTTTCTTTTTAGAGAGCTGAGAGGCAGCAAGGGAGAGGTGGGAGCATCTTTGAGAAGAGTAAGGAAAGACAGGAAGGCAGTGAGAAAGGGGGCCGAGGATGACGTGCTCAGAAACTCGAGGAGGCAGGAAAAAAAGAGAAGCGAAGGAGAAGGGAGGTGATGACAAACGATGTGGGAGATGGAGAGAGCTTCCGACTTTAAAAATTAAAAGCAAACTTAAAACATTTCACACAATAAATAAAGCCAACTGCTCTACCATCCATAAATTGGAGATCCTATCAGACGCCGCACAGCCGCTCTGCCTGCCTACACCAGCGCCGTGCACACCAGCGCCGCCGCGCCCACCGGTGCGGGAGGTCGGATGCTGACAGCGGGGCCGCAGAGCCATCCCCGCGATGCACCCCGCTGTGTTAGTAACCGAGAGCTTCCGCGAGACATGCTGCTAATAAATGGTAAACAGGCCGACTGCATTTAGCTTTTCTGCTTTTGTTCCCGGCCACAAACATTTTTACCACATGCTCTATGGGGCTCTCAGCCCCAGAAAGGCCCTGGCATGGGAGCCGCCTCTGGGAGAGAAAACAGGCGTGGTGTCTCCATCGTCATGGTCGCGGCTGGGAAGCGGGTAATGCTAACTCTCTAAGGAATCTAATCAGGCGAGCAAGGAAAAAGATGAAAAAGAGGTTTACAATTAAACATTTCGGTTTTGAAAAAATGCTTCTTGTAAAAGTCTTAGTTTTAATTCTGGGGTAAAACAAGGACTACGTGTATATAAGCTCTCCTTTTGAATCAAGGTTTCTCATGCCAAAAACGACGGGCTGGCTGATTCTCAGATCCTGACAGGAGAGACAGTGGGTCTTGTAGTTCGCAGTCTCACTACAGCAAACCAGATTTTTCAGTGCTTTTGCATAAATAAGGGTAGGTTTAAGTACTTACTCAAAAATTCTGCTTAAAATCAGACGTTTGTAGATATTCCCCTTGGGGGAAACTGGGTCAAGGGTATAGGGGATCTCTCTGTATTATTCCTTACAACTGCATGTGAATTTACAACGACCCCAAAATAAATTGTTAAACAAGAAACACAGCTATACCATCTTTACTATGTAGTCTTGGAAAACGTGCGAGATGCTTGGCTAGTGGGCAGGGTATTCAGCGGGCAGAGGTGTACTGCATGGCTATTCCTCTCTCTGGTGAACGGAAAATGCAAAAAGGTTGGTTCATCCCAGAGACGGCCAGGAAAATAGCAGATTGGCGTTTGTGTAGAAGGCCATGCTGCACTGACCCACGGTTCTCCAGGTGTGGCCTGCACACCAGGGGTGGCCACCAGGATGTCCACGAGCAGCTGCTTATTGCATCGTCAATGTCTGAAAATAATACACCCCTGCTTCTGGGTGAATCGCTGAGTTACAACATGTAATGTGTGCCAGGCTCCGTTTTAATGAAAACCTGTTTGATTCAGTGCTTACTTTATGCCAGGCGCTGTGCCAAGAACTTTATAGCCATTCTTTTATTTAATCCTTACTTAAGATCCTACAAAATAGATATTATAGTCTCCATTTTACAGGTAAGAAAATTAAGGCTTAGTGAGATTAAATAACCAGCCCAAGGTCACAAAGCTCATCCGAGGAGATGCTGGGACTCAAGCTCAGGTGTGTCTGACCCTAAAGGCTCGCCCCGCCTCCCGTCTGCCTCACACAGTCTGCCTTACCCAGCGCTCTCCCTGAAGCCTTACTAAATGCACTAGGTTCTTCCTAGTCATTCACATAACTGGTTTTATAGCCCCGTTGCTAAATCGTCTGGTAGCTTCTGAAACAAAGAGAATTGCCGTGGTATCTTTCATCAGTAATGCACTTTTTATGGATAATAATTCAAAATATGGTCTTGTTTGTTCAGATAAACTACCCCAAGGTGGTGGCTGTACTTCAAACGATAACACAGTCGTGTTAAAGAAGATGTCTGTGGGCCAGGAGGGCAGGGAAGAAGGCAAAGCAACAACCTCTACCCACCCCCAGGGAAGGACACGCTGCCCCTCCTCCTTATTCAAGTCGGTGCACCTCTCCACGAAATAAGGGGGATGACAACCACCTCACAGCGCGGGCAGGATCCCATGAGCTGGTGCTTACACTGTGTCCAGGACAGAATTCGACATGTGTTAAGTGCTTTTCATTCAGGTTCCCCAGAGGCAGACGCTGTGATGAGGAATCAGCTGCGAATCCTTTATGAAGGAAGAACTGGTAAGGGAGTGGAGGGAGCAGGTAAGGGAGGGGGACAATGGAAGCAGGACCGCAATTTCAGGCAGTCCTGTGGGGCGAGCACCAGCCTGATCCTCAGTTATCACTCCTGATGACTCAGGAACATAAGTTATGCCCCAGAGTTATTCCCACTTGAGGCAATGCTGGGCTTTCATACTCCCACACCTGTCCACTGTGGGCTCAGGGCCACCCAGGGCGAGGATGGACTCCAGGCGCTTCCAGCTCTCTGCATCCAAAGGCAAAGCAGTTCTAGTCACCCAAGGCAGGCCTCTGAAGACGAGAAGCAATGGCACACTGGAGCCAGCGGAGGAGAGCTCGGTGACAACAAAAGGGACCCAAGAGGTTCTGGGCAGAGCATCAACCACAGCTCCTATAATTTGCATTTAACAAATACTTGTTTATATGCCCTGTTACTCATGCTGAGCAGTAGGTCCCACACCTGATTAGAAACTACATTTATAGAAGTGGTTGTTACAACTGAATAATATTTACAGCAAAGTTTATCTGATATATTTAATGATATGCAAACTCATTGTATATGTCAATCATTTTGCACAAATAATAAGTTATACACACAAATGAGAGTTATCCTGGCAAAATAGAGTTTTAGTTCTTTTTTTCTTTGATGGTTTATGCCAAACAGCACGTATCCACTATCAAACACCACACACTATTTCAAAACCATCCTACACATGTTCCCATCATGCACAACCCACACGCACACACACAGATGTTTCTCTGTTTCCCCACACTGTGCCCAACCTCCAGTCCTTCCTTCTGCTTTACCCCTCATCATCAAAAGATCTTGGATAGCTCCTCCTGCCCAAAACATTCTAGATCTTCTGGAGGCTGGGAGAGGCCATCATTTTAAGAACTGTGTTTAAACTTCTTTAAAGCCATTGTGTACTCTCAGAGTAATGAGAACAATAATAACAGCTCACCTATTATGATGTCGGCCACGTGCTAAGCGCTTCAGAGGTCTTCTTGCCCAACAATAATCCTCACCACAGACACATGTGGTAGGTACTTTTAAAATCCCCATTTTACAGATGGGGAAACTGAAACCTGCCCAGTAAGAATTCCAGCCTAGACAATCCTTCTCCAGAGCCCAGCCATTCACCCACTACATCTGCCACCTCTTAGTAGAAATGGGAGCCTGTGCTGGGGTTGGGGGTAGGGGCTTGTCATAGAACAACCCTCTTCCCCTCCTAAATTTGGACCTAATGGAGACATTCAACAAAGAAGACAAATGGTGATCAATTGCCAGCTGATGGAAAATTGTGCCCACACTTCATCTCTGATGCCACACCTTCTTCCCAGTCCAGGCATGCTGGACCCCGCAGGACTCCTTGTGTAGGCTGGCCATCCAGGGAGCTTCCAACTCTGCAGACCTGCGGGGAGCATCTCCCCCCGCGCTGAGGCCAGCAGGCCAAGGTCTTTCCCCCAATTCACCAGAGAAACCGCTCCTTCTCTCCTGGGGAGAACTGGGGCTGTGTGTGGGGGGGGGGAGGGAGAAGCTCTAAGTGTTTTCCCCACTTTTGTCTCTCCTGGGGAGCAGAAGTTCCTGTATGTGAGTGGAAGCCCGAGAAGTGGGGAATGACATTTCGCCTTAACTCAGTGCTGTATGATTTTGGTCAAGACTTTCACGGAGCACACGAGCCACACGGAGGAGAGCCTTATCACTTTCCATCTGACCATATATGATGACACTGTAGTAATGTCACAAAATAGGGCTTCGTTAAGATAAAAAGACAATGAAGTGAACATCTAAAATTTGCACAAAGTCCAGGAATTTTTTTTTTTAAAGGTTTTTTGTTTTTTTAAAGATTGGCACCTGAGCTAACAACTGTTGCCAATCTTCTTTTTTTTCCTGTCTGCTTTTTCTCCCCAAATCCCCCCAGTACATAGTTGTATATTTTAATTGTGGGTCCTTCTAGTTGTGGCATGTGGGACGCCACCTCAACATGGCCTGATGAGTGGTGCCATGTCCGTACCCAGGATCCGAACCAGCAAAACCCTGGGCTGCCAAAGTGGAGCGCAGGAACTTAACCACTCGGCCACGGGGCCGTCCCCCAGAAATGTTTTGAGGGATACTATAATGCATTACTCCAAACTAATACGCATTTTAATTTATGATTAATGTCAGGAAGAAATGCAACCTTTAATATTCGCCACCCACATTGCAAGTAGGACTGATTATAAACAACTAGATACCTTTTTATTAAGGCAATTTCATATGTCTGAAAATGGTGACTTTTTTAAAAGCTTAAAACCAATTTTATTGAGGTATAATTTGCATTCAATAAAACGCTCTGGTTTTGTATGATTATTAAAAGAACACAGTCCAAGAGATTTGGTGCAGTACACCATCTAGATTATGAATATGCTTATTCCAGAAAGAAATATTTGTTGAAAGGCTTATTTAACACAGGTTTAAAGCCCCTTAAACTAACTGTCCACAAAAAAGATCAGCATGCTGAGATCTGCACTTTGGTGGTCTGGAGACAGGCTCTGGAGAGAGCAGAAGGGTAAGAAGATGGACAGGGTCTTGTCGGAGGTCTAAGTACCTCGTAAAAACATCCGCACTGCTACTTCACGTGGCCTAACCTTGTGAAATAGTGGTGCTATCTGACGGTGACCAGCATCAGATGCAGAACCCCAGACCCGCAGCGAGAGGGCATTCTGAAAAGAAGCTCTTGGGAGGGAGGAGAGCACATTTTGAGATGAGAAAATAGAAACTGATCTATCACCCCAGCCTGTCCAAGTCTTTGACAGCAGACTTTATCATTTAAGGATGCCTCTTGCCCTCCAAACCTCTAAACTGAGGTGTAAATATGTGTAAATCCCCATTCTTCAAGGAGCAGTTCAAAAGCCGCAGGTTTCACAAAGTGATTTCCTTTCATGATTGTTTTAACCTATTCACATGTTCCCAGTGAAGCGCAGTGGGTTTCCTCCGGACAGTGAAGCATGTCCTCCTTTGTGCTTATCCGTGAATGGGACTGGTTATCCATGAGTGCGATTGGTTAACCATGAATATGATTGGTTATCCATGAGTGCGATTGGTTAACCATGAATGGGATTGGTTATCCATGAATGGGATTGGTTATCCAGGATTGGGATTGGTTATCCATGAATGCGATTGGTTAACCATGAACGTGACTGGTTGTCCATGAATGTGATTGGTTATCCATGAGTACGATTGGTTATCTATGAATGGGACTGGTTATCCATGAATGTGATTGGTTAACCATGAATATGATTGGTTATCCATGAGTGGGATGATCTTCCCTATCAGAGTGTAAACTTCTTGAAACCAGGAACCTAGTAAAATAAAACACTATAGGGGCCAGCCCAGTGGTGTAGTGGTTAAGTTCGAGCACTCCACTTCAGCGGCCCAGGGTTCACGGGTTCAGATCCCAGGCGTGGACCTACACACTGCTCGTCAAGCCATGCCATAGAGGTGTCCCACATACAAAATAGAGGAAGATTGGCACAGATGTTAGCTCGGGGCCAGTCTTCCTCACCAAAAAATAAAAAACAAAACACTAGAAAGCAATGTTATTAAACAAGGACACAAGCACCATAGGGGGGCCAACTCTATGATCTCTCCTTTCTTCATGAGGGAGTCGTCTGGATCAGCATTTCACCAAAGTGCAATCCACAATATGTGGTCCTGCCAGGTGCTCTGAGAGGAAAAAGTTCTATGGTCAAATAAATTTGGGAAGTTGCTATCTCATACTCCAGATGTTCTGCTCTAGGAGAGTCACAGCACAAAGCTTGTTCTCAAGAACCTTGTCTAAATGTTACCCAACCTTTCCTAACAACAGAAGATCCCCACCCTCAACATGACACCAACGAGCCATCCTCATTACATGCAATGGGAAATACTCATAATATAGACAATGCAAATACTACTAATAATAATGGGAAGTATTAAAATAAAAGCCAAGATCCTTTAAAATTCTAACATCTCTATTGGAAAATACCATGAAACTCGCTAATTAAAATTAATGAGGGAAGCAGGAGGAGAGGCAGAAAGTCTACATTAAAATAGGATTTCTAAAATGAAATACAGTATTTATTTCACATCTATCAAAAACTGAAATTAAGTTTTCAAAATGTAATCTCCTATGATTTTTAAATAGACTTGCTGCAAAAATAAAGTGTATTTAAGTAATAAGTCAATCAAAGAGCCTGGAAATTTTGGTTTTAAGTATGTTAATATTCTTTTCATGCAATTTGACACAATTAATTTGCTTTAAGGACAGGTCTCCCAAGCCAGGGTCAACTTGGCCTCAGGAATTGTCTAAATCTCTCCAATTCCAGATTAGTGAAATTCAAAGGCCTTATCCAAATAACTAACATGTTTACATTTAAGGACCTTTCAGAGGGTCCCAGACCTCTTGATGGAAGGAATATTCTCAAGTGAATCAAAGTGAGCAATGTTCTCTTGAGGAAGTATCTGAATTCAATTTAGTACCGCAGTATTCTTTCTGATTACAAAACTAAAACATGCTTAAGAAATAGCTGGAAAATACAGAAAGTCACAAGAATAAAATGAAAATCATACCTATTTCTACCACCCAGAGACCCCCACTCTTAACAATTAGCAATTATACTTCCAATCTTTAGGCGATGCAGATGGCTTGAACCTAGGATTAATTTAGATAGTACAGCACAGCTGGATTTGAAGCCCCTGTCAGATTCCTCGATTCTCTCTAACTCTTCAGGTGTGAATTTTCCCATTCACTGGGTTGGTGGACTATCTTCAAAAAGTTTCTCAGTTTTCATTTCTAATATGATAAATAACAATGGATATAACCCACAACAACGAAACCTCTTTCGTCCTTAAGAATTTTTAAGGGTGAAAATCGGGTGCTGAGACCAAACCAAAAAATTCAGAACCCCTGTTCTCTAGGAATCCTCTCCTGCTTGCACCTGGAGTTGTGAGCATCCTGAGGGGTTTTTTTTTTTCCCCCTATAGAGTTTCGAGTTTGCCCCTGCTAGAGCCCCATAAGGTTCACAGAGGTCTGAACTGGTTTTTCTATCAGTGGCTCCATTCTGGATTTAACGGATGTAACACTGTGCAGAGATACTGGGAGGCTCAGGGTTTCCATCTCAGCTGGGCGACACTTTCCCAGCCCTGTGTATGGAGGACAGTTGTGGACTGTCCTTTCTTCCAGGTGGAGACGTGCAGTGTGTTCCTGGCCCCTACAGTGCCCGCTGACCATGTCCTGGCCCTAATTTGGGAGGCACACTGTCAGCTCCCACCCACCGCTATGTCTTCCTGTCCTTATGCAGCAACTGAAGTCTTCTTTTTCTTTCTTTTGAGGTGAGCTACTTATTACCTAAAGAATATCTTGATATATCATCCATGTATGTGGAATAGGGTATATGGGGCTGGGGAGGGGGCATTTAGCTTGTGCTCAGTCCACCCTCTTGACTCAGGTTGGCAGTTTTATAACCTGCTTTAATCATACATTTTATATTGACAAATTCCTCACGCTTTTAAATATTCTCCCCCTGTTTTTATTTATAGTATACCATAATTGTCTTTAACTTGTCTCCTATCATTGGGCATTGAGGTTGTTTACACTATTTTAATATTATTAATAACATGGTGATGTACACGCTTGTAGTAGATCTTACTGAGAATTCATGAGGTCGAAAGGAGGATTTTTATATACAATTTTGATGATTTTTATATATAATATCAGATTGTCCTTCAGAAAGGTTATGGCAGTTTGTAACTTCCAGAAGCATGTAAGAGAGGCCCTGTTTCGTTGTGGTCTCACCTAGACTAGAAATTAGCAGTTGCAATTCTGCCAAATTAGAGAAAAATTGTGTTTTATCATTTTAAGTTGCATTTGATTACTAGTGAAATTTAACATCTCTTTCCTTGCAAAATCTTTTATCCTCTGCCCATTTTTATATTGAGGTTTGTAGTGGGCTTAATGGTGCCCCCCAGAAAGATATGCCCATGTCCTAACCACCAGAACCTGAGAATGTGAACTTATTCGGAAAAAGGTGTAATTAAGTTAAGGATCTCGACATGAGACCATCCTAGATTATCTGGGTGGGCCCTAAATCCAACAGCAAGTATCCTTATAAGAGACAGATGAAAGAAGACACAGTGGAGAAGGCCACGTGAAGATGGAGGCAGAGATCAGAGTTATGCAGCCACAAGCCAAGGAACACCTGGAGTGCACCAGAAGCGGGAAGAGGTAAGGAAGGATTCTTCCTTGTGGAGAGAGCACAGCCCTGCAACATCTTGATTTTGCATTTCTTGCCTCCAGAATTGTGAGAGAATAAAGTTCTGTGTTTTAAGCCACCCAGTGTGATAATTTGTTAGGCAGCCACAGGAAACTAATACAAAGTCTCTTTATTATTGAATTTTAAGAGCTCTTTATATAGTAAGGATCATATAGTAAGGATCTAAACTCTTGTTCTGTATATTACAAATACTTTTCTATGATGGTCTTGTCTATGGTGTTCTTGCCATGCAGAACTATTAAACTATTTTTATATAGTCTATTTAAAAGGCTCTTCTTTCATATGTCTGCCTTGTATTGGTTTATTAAGGCCCTCCTGAACTTCCAAAATATTCATTTATATTTGTGCTAATTTTGGTTTCATTCTTTAATGTCTAATTCTGGAATTTATTTTGCTTTACTGTGTGACAAAGGGATTTTAAAAAAATAGATAACCAAATACTTCAGAAACATTAAAATATCCCTTTAGTGAGAGACAAAATTCCTACATGTATTAATAGCTCCTCACCTTTGAATTCGGCTCCACTGGTATGTTCATCCACTGTTGTCCTCAAACCACTAGCTTTCATTTTTATCACTTTGTTATAGGTTTAACACTTATCAGTGAATGGATCCCTCACGACTCATCCTTTGCAAATATATACTGAGTGTTCTCATCTACTTTCTCTTCCAAATGAACTTGCCAAGAAAACTGTCATTAGAATTTTAACTGGAATTGTACTAAGTTTGTAAATTAATTTCAGGGGAACTAAAAGTCTTAAAATAACCATCTCATCCAAAAATATATCTTTCTATTTATTCAAGTTTTCTTTCATGTAACTCAGTGAAGTTAAGATCCTTTCTTCTCATGGTGCCAGTTATTTAATGAACAAGATTCGTACACACAATATATGAAAATATACATCTATTATTTTATTTTATTTTATTTTTTTGCTGAGGAAGATTTGCCCAGAGTTAACATCTGGACCGATCTTCCTCTATTTTGTATATGGGTCGCCACCACAGCATGGCCACCAGCAAGTGGTGTAGGTCCATGCCTGGGAACCAAACCGGGACCGCCAAAGCGGAACATGCCCAACTTAACCACTAGGCCAGCCCTATGAATATATATATATATTTAATTTTTTATTCACTTGTATATTTGTTTATCAGTTTCTCTGAACCATGATATATATTCTGGCCACAAACTTTAGTTTCTGTCAGATCCACTCAGTAGGCCAGCAAGTGTGCTCTCTCCTACGGCACAACATGGGCCTCAGTGGGGAACAAACTCACTGGCCTTGGATGGTGGAGCAGAGCAGACGAGCTCCCAGTACTGGGTCAGCTTGCTTCAGGGGAACGCAGGAAGAGAAGGCCCTGAACCACGCTGGCCGCTCTGGCTCAGCTTTCCTCTCCAGACCCTCCTGTGGGTCTGGGCCTTTCTCTAGGAAAGTGTCTAAAGGAGCAACTTTACAGGGCAAACAGGCAAGCAGACTCAGGGTGTCCTCAGTGGAGCCCAGAAAGGGTGCTCCTGGATTCCGTCCCCAAGTGGCCACTAGGGTCTGTCACGCTCAGGAAACCAGCTGCCTAAGGAGGATCAAACCAGCTGCACCGTGAAGCATAATCAGTCAGAAACCCGCCATCCACGGCCCCTGCTCCTGCACAGCAGTGGGATGTGCTCGTCCACGAAAGGACCAAAGACATCCCCCTGGTGTGACGCAGAGGCCGCCCGGTTTGAAGGGCCCATCTGGAGGGGAGGGCGCCTAGAGCCACTCAAGGTGCATGTGCTCAGCTCTGCTTCTTTCACTGGGACTTATGAACCATGTGAGGGAAACCGGAAGAGAGACAGAGCCAGGCCTCCTCCTGGGAGCACGCGGGCTAACGCAAAGGCTCTCCGGGATGAAGAGCAGGAGAGTGCCTGCCCTCAGCAGCTCTGCTCCTCTCCCCTGGGATTCAAGAGGCCCCCAAGATCCCGTCATCGTTCACCTAACAAGTAGTTATCAAGCACCTGTGATGTGCCAGGAACTCTTCAAAGAGCTGAAAGGAAGAGATCGGACAAAACACACGAAGTCCCTGACGACATGGAGCCTTCTTTCTAGTGACAAGACAGATAACCAAACAAATAAATATATAATTTCATGTAGTGGCAAGTGTCACAAATAAAAACAAAGCAGGTAAAGGTTTACAGCAGTGCTGTCCCGCGGAACTCTCTGTGATGACGGAAAGTTCTATGTCTGTGTGTTCAATAAAAACAGGGCAAAAATTTAAATTTAAATAACCACATGTGGCCAGTAGCCACCCTACTGGACGGTGGAGAGTTAGAGAGTGCAGGCGCCGCTAGTCTAGGGGGAGCGGTCCAGATGGGAGCCTCTGAGCAGACGACAACTTCAGAATAAAGGCAGCCATTTATGAAATGTCGTAAAAGATGGGTTCAGTGAAGGAGCAGGACAGTGGGAAGACAGGCTCCCCAGTACAGACAGAGCAATCAAAGAGAAAAAGCCAACCCTTCGATGTACCTGTGGGTGCTTAATAAAGATCTGTGATCATCTACTCTTCTCCTCGTTCCCTCAATCTCTCATCAGAGCTATTACAAAATGAGACGAGTTGCAGTTTCCTCTGCTTGCTCCTCACTAGAATTACAAGAAAGAGAAGTGATGTAGGCAATTTATAAATTAGATAGTCATATCTCGCATATTTAAAAGTTGGCTATGGAGCCAAATACTGGGGTCGGGCAATTACTTAGACCCAAAGACGGAAGACTAAAGGGGCCTGTCATCCCACCACCGTCGAAGTGGAACAAACACAGGGTCATTCCTAAATTTGTGCAGAAGCTCCACGACACCCCTCGAGCAAACGGGTGTCCTAGACATGCTAAAACGACCAAAATGATTAGACCCCAACAGGGATCTTCCTGAGAGTCACACCTACTGGGTCTGATACTGCTTTTGCCACTTCCTAGCTTTGTGACAATAGACAAGTCATTGATGGTCTTCAATCTTCAACTGCATTATCTGTAAAACGGGAAATAACAGTGCTGTTGCGAGGATTAAATAAAATAACATCAAAAGGCAACACTTGGTACATGGTACCTACTCAGCAAGTGCTAGTTTAGTTGAAATTAAAGAATAAAAGAATGTAATTTATAAATATGATTCACCGTCCGGGAGCTATAATGCTGGCAATTTCCTTTTTTGAAAGGAAAAATGGCCAGTAAACACAGGCTGGCCTGCTCGTCGCCAGCCAGGAGCAGAGGCTGGGAGTCGGGAGGCGGCTCTTTCAGAAAAGGCTCAGGGTGTTTGCGTGCTGTTTACGGCTGTTGCTGAGATACACACCCTGAGGATTTGCTGCAAGGAGAGCTCCAAGAAAAATGTCTATTTGTCTTTTCTGAGCGAGTCAGGCAATGTGATTAGCATCCTTGCAGAGTTTTAGTGCAATTTAAAGGCACAGCCAGATTCATTTTCTGAGTTCAAGTGTGCATCATTCATGTTCCACCCATAACAGCAAAACACTTGCTCCTGGACCTCAGATAACCCCCTTGGATGTCATCAGCAGGAGGGAACAGACCCCCCCAGGTTCACACTGTTCTCCCTGTAACCTCCAGAAATGACCTACTTTCTCTTTCTGCTTTGTCCACATGTACTGAGTAAGTGTTCCATTTGCAAGGCTTCTAGGGTGAGGGCTGCAAAAGCAGCCGCCTCTGTTTACTTCATTCGGCACCTCAGAGCACCATGGGACGATTATCCCCAAGGGATGCTCTCCTCACTGTTCCCCTTGCTTCTGGCCGCTAGAAGGGAGGCACCACAGACTTCCTTAACGCCTCCACCAGCGCTCTGTGGCTCAGTGTGGGAACAGCTTTGAGGCCAAGGGGTTTCAGAGATGCATAAGTCCTGTGATCCGCAAAGCAGGAGAAGTGGAGCGTTCATTTGTTCACTGAGTCTGCGGTTCAGGTTCTGCCCAGGCTTTTCTTGGTACAAAATACTTCTGTGTGCTGAGAAAGCGCCTCTCAAAGTAGCTGTCTAGTGCCACAAACCCAGGGTATGTGTGTGTGTGTATGCATGTGTGAGCACGTCTGTGGGGAGGGAAGGGCCAAGGTGTACATCCATTAGAAGGAGTAGCATTAAGGAAGAGATCAAGGTGGCCACTGGAGAATGGGTGTCCTTGTCTCCTTTCCAACAAAACCTTCTCCTTTACCTTTGCTGAGAAGAGCTGCTAGACTAATTCACACACGACACACAAACAATGGCTAAGGAGTTCCTGAAGTACCCTCCCGCCCTGACGTATTTCTCTTTAATTCCTTAGTCCAAGGAAATGTGTAAATGGTGGAATTTCAAGCTCGGTAATTGGGTTTACAAGTTAGATGTTGGGGAACAGGAGGAACTTCTTGATTTAAATCCTCCCCAATGGGCCTACTGAATATTCCACCCACATATGAGAACAGATCTGGGCCCAAGCAATAGTCACAGGCAGGACACTCCATCCACCCCACCACACTACTAGTTCTTTAAAGGAAGAGACTGTCTGGGTTCATCTTGTATTCTCAGTGCCCAAGGCAGTCCTGGACCCCCACTCATTCACCCTTTCAACTAACAGCTATTTTCCACCTACTCAAGAGCAGGATCTAGACTGTCTCTGATTCTACGCACAAAGAAAGTCAAGGCCCAGGGCCTCGCCACCAAGGAATTTTCCATGTAGTGGCACATCTAACAACTAAGCAGATGATTGTCTTCCAACGTGCTAAGAGCTATGTGCTGGGACATGGTATTATGATATTATGGGATACAGCAGGGTCCAAACCGAGGTGATCAGGCGAAAGGTGGACAAGGAAAGTATTCACAGACCAAGGACTTAGTTTATTTAAAGGACATAGTAGGAATTCAGCATACATTGAAATAAAATGCATGCAATGAAAGCCTTTTGCACACTTGCACCTGTGTCAGATCTGGAACAAACAGAAATAGAAACAAAAACGGATTTCCAATGTCTTCTCCAACTGGCACACCTCTGGGGCCAAGAGTGAGACTCAATCGTGACCATACTTGCTAAAATGAAACTGTTCAGTTCCTTCCATTAGCTTTTTGGTGTCTCACCTCTCTGACATTGTTATCCACTACGAGTTAACACCAGGGAGGAAGGTATAAAAGCATTTTCATGATTGACAGAAATACACAATCAATATCTGATTATATACAACAGTGTTTTGCAAAATGCATTCCAAGAAATATGAAAAAGCATTCCTCAAAAAGAGAGTTCATGGCCAAATAAGACAGGGAAACACCTGTCACTTTCTCACCACCTCCACTGCTGTTCATCTGGTCCCAGCCACCATCTTGTCTCACAGGGAAACTGCAATGGCCCCCTCACTGGTCTTCCTGGTTCTATCTTTGTCCCTTAGAGGCTCTTCTCCACACAGTAGCCAGAGAAATCCTTTCCAAAGGTAGGGCAGACACTACACTCTCCTGCTAAAAACCCTGCAGGGGCTTCCTTTCCATTCCCTTTGTCCCTACATGGCCTGGCCCACCTCCCCTCTGGTCTCATCTTCCACTCCACCCCTGCACTCCACCTCAGCCTGCTCCAGTATGCCCAACACTCTTCCACCTCAGGGCCTTTGCACTTGCTATTCTCTCTGCTTAGAATGCTCTCCCCTTAGATAACTGCTGGCCTCCCTCCCTCACTTCCTTCTGGTCTCTTCTCAGACGTCACCTCCACATAGAGCCCTAGACCACAATCTAAGACAGCGCCCCCACATCATCAAGCTCTGACCCTTTATGCTGTTTTATTTTTTATCATCTATCACCATTTGATAACATATTGTATATTTTTGTATTTGTTTATTGTCTGACCCTTTCCACAAACTATAAACTCCATGAGAAAAGGAACTTTTTCCGTTTTGTTCTTGGTTACATTCCCAGCACCTAGCAGAATGCCTGACACATTCTAAAATTATTTGTTAAACAAATGACTGAATGGCACACTAATTAAGCAAAATCAAATCTTTTTGTTGACATTTTTACAGGTCTTCTCGGAGCCTTAGATGTGTGAGCGTACATTGTGTGCACCTCTCCTCCAAGAAAAGGAAAGAACAACATCGCCCGAACTTATCGGACCCTGCGGCCCAAGATATCCTTCTGAACAAGCCTTCTCAGGACTAGTGTGAGGGAGCCCTCATCACGGGTGAGATGCAGCAGGAGTGAAAACATTTTTTCTGGTGCTGCCAAGCAGGAGAAGGCTCCCGCAAGACAGACGGGACCTTTTCTTGCTATCAAAGGCAATTCCCACAATACAGAAGTAGGATGAACACGCCTGCCTCTCAGTACGATCCCAGGCAAGCAAGTGAATTTTGATGTTTCTTCATCTATTCTTGGGAAGGCGAATTAGTTTGATGCTATCATTGGGTAGGGAACTGTTCTGTCACGGCCAGTGTGGTCTGCAGAAAGATGCTTGCCTTCATCTTCCAGCCTCCATCAGCAGCAACGGAACCTAATTATAACTGTCCCAGAAGCCGCTCAAATGGAAATACACTGCTGGAAATATTCAGGGTGGAGGGAGGACAACAGACATTTCCTTTCCGGAAAAGTGCCTTACTCAACCCTCTGCATCTTCTCACGTAATTCACACGTGGTAATTTTAAGTATTCATCATTAATAATCACCGTTGCTATAGTCATAAGCAAATCACACGTGATTCTTTAAGAAAGATAGGTCTAGATTCTTTAAGACAGGTCTAGATATAAAAGAGGAAGAGTTAGTGAAGGAACTTATCATTCAAAGGGTCATTAAAAAAAAACCCGGACCATGGTAATAGTTAATGTAGGACACATTTATTGAGTGCCTGCAGCATGCAGGACCCGGGGGTGGGAGGATGTCGGTAGGAGAGGGATGGGTGGGAGACCAGAGAGAAGGAGGCATAGCCTGTTCCCTCTGAAGGCACTCTCCGGTGAGATTCCAGCCCCACTACAACTACATGGCACACTGTGGGGTGTGCTGTACGCACAAAAAGCCAGGACAGGGGGAGGAGGAATGACACATCCTACTGGCCTGCGGGAAGGCAGAGCGCTCTTCCGGTTCAGTGTGGACTCCACCCTATAGGTGGTCCTATTTTAAAGCAAGCCAGCAGGTGTGTGAAGTGAACCAGACTTGGAAAGACTCCTTATGAAAGTGACCAGTGACCTGGGCTCTGACACAGTCTTTGGGACATCTGGGCTTTGAGGACTAGCCCTACATGTCTGAAAGGAAAGGAAAGCAAATGCAGTAAGTGGATTATTTTCCTCCTGGCCAGAAATGGTGTCATCGTTCTAAATTGAATTTTTCACTTAACTGAGAGCTTTTGGTCGCAGTGATATAAAAGACCCTAAAAGGTTCTCTACAGGTAAGCAGGGTCAGTCAGGCTCACCTGCTCCCTTCGTCTCTCTCCCCCTAGGTGTCCTCGATTGGCGTGTCACACAGAAACTGCCACACAGCCACACTCCACGCCTAGCCTGGGGTGTCTGGGGAGGTGCGTGCATGGCGGCTCATCTGAAGAGCACACTGACATTTATAAAGTAATTTCACACACGTTATCTCGTTCATTTGTACTTAAAGCAGATTTTATAGACAGAGAGGTTGAGGTTGAGAGACGCGTTGGGACTGGCCCAGAGTCAAAGAGCCAGCTCCAGTGTGAAGCCAAGTCAAAAACTCTGGGCTCTGAATTCTGTTCTCTTCCAGCAGCTGAGCCATGCTGAACTTGAAACACTCACGATCTCAGCACCTTTATGGCAAGGAAGCCACGCTGTGCCTTCTTTCTGATGGGTTTCAGCCCATTCTGGCTTCCAGAATTCAGCTCCTAATTTCTCCGTGACGTGCGCACAGGAGGCGGATTGAGAACAGCAGAGCTCCCGCGGCGCTGGAAGTCTGCCAGGCCGGCTCTGGCTCCCACCAGCCTCGCGGCCCTGCAGTCCATTAGCACAGTTCCTGCAAGTCAGAGGCCTGTGGGACTGCTTCCGACTGTCCAGTCCCAAAACGTGAACTCCACAAACTCTGGGGGTCAGCTGAATGAGATTAATAGCTCCTTCAGGAACACGCCTTTGCATGAGAGAGCGCCCTGCCTGCTAACTCTACCTGCAAACACAGCGATTCTACCCAAGCGCCCTCCTACAGATGCTGCCCTGCCAAGATGTTCATCCCCAACTTGCTGCAGTCACACAGGAGGCCTAAAATGACACTCCACGCCCTTGATTTCAAGCAGGGCAGCCTCCATGGCCTCCCTCCCACCTCCTCTGCCCCCTCCTAGTCCTTCTAGAGGTTTCGACAAACTCCCGCAGCTTTTCTTCTGTTCAGCAGCGTTCTCTTCATAAGATCTCAAGGAACATAAAAGTAAGTCCTTTGTGACAAGCACGTTAGAAGACACTTCACTGTTTGGCACAGAGAGACACCACGTAGGGTTGTTAGGTGCATAAAAATACCACAGGTGGTCGTTCCTCTGATGAAGAGTAGGTAACAAAACATAGGTTCTCATTCTTATTCTACTTCTATGGAATACCGGAGTTGACTTAGTCATTGTGTCTTAAAATACCATTTCCCAGGCACAAACCGTTGTGTTAGCTTCCTAATACAACATATCTTTGACAGAGAAATCCTAAGGACACCACTAGAAAACAGTTGAAACTGATTAGTCAGGTCAGAAGTGTATCGGTTTGGGAAGACTGCCGGAACAAAGCCCCACAGACCTGGGGGGCGGGGCATGAAACAACAGAAACGGATGCTCTCACAGTTCCGAGGCTACAGAGTCTGAAATGAAAGGTCAGCGGGGCCATGCTCCCTCCTGGATCTGTAGAGGAGGCTCCGTCCTGGCCTCTTCCTGGCTTCTCATGGTGGCCATCGATCCCAGCGTCCTTGGTTTGCAGCTGCATCATTCTAGTCTGCACCCTGTGGTCACATGGCGTTCCCCTGTGTGTCTGGGTCCAAATTCCCCTCTTCTTAATGAGGACACCAGTCCTATTAGGGTTCACGCCAATGACCTCATCTTAACTTGGTTATATCTGCAAAAACCCCATTTCCAAATAAGGTCACATTCACAGGCACCTGGGGTCAGGAATTCAACATATCTTTCTGCGGGACGCAATGCAATCCGTAACATCCATTCTATTAGGAAACTGACTGTATACGAAATTAACTCACATTTGATCATACTTAAGAATTATAATGTATTTCATTAGTGTTTTCCTGTAATCATGCCCTCTCAGATCTCCAAAACGAGGTTTGCAGACGCGAGTCTCAGAGAGACACAGTCCACCCGACACAGCAAATGGTACCATTCTTATAACCTCGAGATATCTAGCCCTTTACATCTCCCCCAGTATTAGATAGAAAGAAGGTAAACAGACTATTTATGAAGACGCGTGAAACCCTCCCATCTCTCTCCTTTTGTCCTTTCTTTCATGCTTCCTCATTCACTGCAACCTCCGTGGATCTTAAAGTCATATATAATAATACAGCAAGTAATTACCACTTGGAAATTAGTTCTTGAACACAAATGCTTCTTTGGAGTCTCCACCTCCAAGTGATTGACAGCAAAAAGGTCGGTTCCATAATCATAAATTCACAAAGACCAGCAGAGGGAAGGCAAGTCAGATAGCCTGCCCATGCATCTCAAGCTCTTCAGTTACTAGCTGGGGGACCCTGCGCGAATCACTTCACCGCCGATGTCAACAGGACAATGGTGGAAACATCACAAGCACGTAGTTAATTAGTCAGCCAACCTCTTCTTTGTCTACACAATGCTAGACAACCAAATCGATTTTTTTTTTCACCACAATCAACCAAATTAACAAGGTGTCTCTATTTCCTTTAGGACGGGAGGACTCAACTCACATTTTATTTCCATTTGGTCCCTAGGTCAAGCAGCAAAAGATGATTTAAGGCTTCAGCTTGAAACCAAAACACAGTCTTTTATGTCCTAAAAGGTTAAATGATTTTAAGGTTATCCAATGAAAAGAGATTTTTTTTTTCCTCTATAGAATATAGATACATAATTTTTCCAAAACAGAAAGGTATTTTTCTAATATGGTGGGGAATAGGATTTCAAGAACACCTGTGTTTAAAATATATATATAAATATAGGAATTAGAACATTTCTTTGGGGCAAGTCCTGCACAGGTTGCCCACGTCTCTAGTCTCTCATAAGCCCCGTGTCTGAACCGGAGACTCTCTGCTCCCATATTTCTATCACTGCCTTTCGATGTGACTCTTCCAATTTTTTCTCTCAATCCCTCTCTTTATGTCCTCCTTTATTCCTACGTAGGGGACATCACTCCCGTTTTATCTCTTTTAACTGATCACATTATAGAACAAAAGTGACTTTCGTATTTTCATATTCTTTTTAATTGTCTTTGTTATTACTTTTTAAAAAGCAAGAATTTCTTTAAATGATTTCTAAATACTTAAAAAAAAATGCTTAGGGCCAGCCCGCTGGCGCAGCGGTTAAGTTCGCACGTTCCGCTTCTCGGCAGCCCGGGGTTCGCCAGTTCGGATCCAGGGTGTGGATATGGCACTGCTTGGCACACCATGCCGTGGCAGGCGTCCCACATATAAAGTAGAGGAAGATGGGCACGATGTTAGCTCAGGACCAGGCTTCCTCAGCAAAAAGAGGAGGACTGGCAATAGTTAGCTCAGGGCTAGTCTTCCTCAAAAAAAAAAAAAAAAAAGCTTAAATTGCTTTCGTATCATATGATCTTTTGTTGATTCCCTACCTTCCACCAATCATGGGTCAGTGGCCCTAAAAAAAGTTTTCCTATGCTCAGTGTAGACAAACACTTCCAAAAAAGTATCCTGAAAAACAAACATCTTCCACATTTGCCTGCTGTGTTGTGTAGACTAAATGGGAGTGACCTTTTCTTGAAATGTGGTTTTTGCATACTTAGGTATAATGTAAAGTTTAAAAGGATGTATAGATATTCTACTGATTTCAAGAATTAAACATTATTTTTAAACTGCTGATCTTAACAAAACATTGTAAAAATTAACTGTATAAGAGAAAATTGCTCCTTTATGGGTCTTCAAATACTCCTCATATATATTATGTAATCAATTCTTAACTGCCAAACATAGTATCAAATGAAAATGTAATTGAAAATAATCTGAAAACTATAGGTATTATTTGCATGCTATATCTAAATTATACATGTGCAAAATCTTGCCTTGTGCCAGTCCGTTATTCTATGGCAGTATTTCCTAAATGTGTTCAGTAGGGTGGAGAAATATTAATCGGTGTTACCATATATTAAACATTTATAATTCACAAAAGCAACAAGGTCTCGTTGCTCTCAAATTGTTGGAATTAAGCAAAAAGTTCGTAATCCTCACATTTTTCAACACTCTGTTGCTCTTGAATTAGAAAACTTCAAAATTTGTTACTTATCTCATTTTTGGATCACTTACTGATTTTCTTAAGAAGCCTAATATTGGAAGTGTTTATTGTTCCATCGGATTATTTGGTCATCTCTGGCAGGATTTAATTCCTTCGTGTACTCTTTTGTGTGGTCTACTTCAACCCAAGTGTGCAGAACGCTTCTGTGAGCACATTCACCCTTTCAACATTCAGCGGGGATTTATTGCCTTTCTGCCATGTGTGGGGCACTATTCCTAGCACTCGGGATGCAACAATGACAAGCAAGATCCCTGCCTTGTAGAATTCTCATGCTCGCAAGAGGAGAGACACAAGAAATATACTAAAATAAACCACATAGTTTATTAGAAGATAATCTACGCTATGAAAAATAAGGAGGATTGAGAGCGGGGAGGGGTAGGTTGTAGTAATAATTAGGGAATTCAGGGTTACCCCAGTGAGATGACATCTGGGCAATGCCTAAAGGAGGCAAGAGTCATCCAAAAGGATATATGGAGAAACACTGTTGAGGGCAGAGAAGACAGAACAAAGTCCCTAAGTTAGGACCATGTTTCGTTTATTAGAGGAACAGTAAGGAGGCTGGTGTGTTTGGACAGAGCAATAAAGGAGAAGAGAAGGAGACGGACTCAGAAAGATAACAAAGGGTCAGACACTGTAAAGCCTTGTGGACATCTGTGAGGACTTTGGCTTTTACTGTGAGCATGATGAGGAGCCCCTGCAGGGATGTGAGCAGAGAAAGGACATGATCTGGCTTCCTTTTAAGATTTCTCTGGCTGCTATGCTGAGGATGGACTCTTGAGGACAAGAGTGGAAGCAGACACCAGGTGGGAAGCTACTTCAGCAATTCCGGTAGTTCAGACAGGGGTCAGGGGAGCAGCAGTGGAGGTGTTAAGAAATGGTCCAATTCTGGATATAATTTGAAAGTAGAGGCACAAGGACTTCCTGATGTGGAGTGTGAGAGGAAAGAGAAGGAGGGGAAGGGTGGATTTTCCATCAGCTGAGATGGGGTATGGTGCAGAAGTAGCAGGTTTTGGTGGGAGTTGGGGAGAAGGGATCAAGAGTTCAGTTTTTGGACATACTAAATTTAATGTATTGATTAGACATCCAATGGAGATGCTGAGTATGTAGTTGAAGTTCATGGAACAGAAGTCTGGGCCAAAATTATATACATTTGGAAGTCAACAACATATATAGACGGATTTTAAAGCCATAAGAATGCATGGGATCACCAAAAGAGTGAGTGTAGGCAGAGAAGAGAGGAGAGGAGAGGAGAGGAGCAGGGGAGGGGAGAAGGAAAGAGAAGAGAGAAGCAGAGGGAAGAGAAGAGAGGAAAGGAGAGGAGAGGATTGCATCCTGGGTCATTGGAAGTTTAAGAGGTTGGAGAGAAGAGGATAAACCAGCAGAGTAGATTGAAGGGTGACCTATGTGGCAGAAGGAAGCCCAAGAGAATGTAATTTCATTGGAAATTAATGATAAGAGTATCAGGGAGGTGTGTATCAGTCAGGATCCAGTCAGGAGACTGAATTCAGGGAATTTAATGTAAATAATTAGTTATGTGCTGCATAATGATGTTATAATAAGACAGTGGTCCCATAAGATTAGCACCATGTAGCCTAGGTGTGTAGTAGGCTACACCATCTAGGTTTGTGAAAGTACACTCTGATGTTCGCCCAACCACAACATCACCTAATGTCACATTTCTCAGAACGTATCCCATCCGTTAAGCCACACATGACTGTATTAAGTATGAAATTGTTAACTAGGTAACAAAAAGGTGAAAAGAGAACTCTGAGGTATGACGAAGGTAGGATCTGCAAGAAAAAACGACCACCACTAGAACTGGAGAAACAAAGGAAGGAGGTTTGAATTATTAAATAAGCTTAGAGAAAGGGCCCTGCAGAAGTGAGATCAGCCCCTGAGAAGCAGGCGCTGCTCAGCGGGTGCTGCTGTTTCTGAGCTCAAAGGAGGGACCCCAGGAGCCTGGGAACCCTTCTCTAAAAAGACGCTGTCAGCCATCTGGCGCTTATGTCTCTGAGGGGGCTATGGCGAGGCAGTGTATTAATTTCCCAGGGCTGCCATACAGTCACCATAAGCCTGGTGGTTGAAGACAGTGGAAATTTATCCTCTCACAGTCTGGAGGCTTGAAGCCTGAAATTGAGGTGTCAGCAGTGCCGTGCTTCCTCTCAAGCCTCTGAGGGGGAATCTCTTCCTTGCCTTTCTCTTAACTCCTGGAGGTTGCCAGCATCTCTTGGGATTCTTGGCTTAGAGACACATCCCTCCAATGTCTGCCTGTCATCACGCAGCCTTCTTACAAGGACTCCAGTCATTGGGTTTAGGGCCCACTCTAATCCAGTATGACCTCATCTTAACTCAAGACATCTGCAAAAGCTCTACTTCCAAATCAGGTCACTTTCTGAGGTTCTGGGGAGACATGAATTTTGAAGGCACACTATTCAATCCAGTACAAGCAGGTTCTGCAAGAGTTGGGAAAACTGAAAACTGGAATCACGTGTGGGAACAGGAAGGAGGGTCACTTCTGGGCTGAAGAAATTTTTCTAAGCCATGACACCCCCAAGAACCACATGCAGACAGGAAGCCCATGGGAAGCAAATGGGAAGGAGCAAGCCTCTTCTTCCTCCTCCAGCCTCTCAGTCTCTCTCTAGCATCTCCTACAGGCAGAGCCCAACATGGAGCTATCTCAGAAATCTAGTGCAGTCTCATCTCCAGCATCACAAACAGAATATCCCAAGATAGGTTTGGAGCCAAGAGACAACATCTTAGTGGTTAGCACAAGGAGGCAATGGTCAACTGTGTCAAAAGTTGATCATAGGTAAAGAAAGGTAAGAGCTGATAATTGCCCACTGGATTTAGCTTAAACTGTTCCATGATCAAATAAGTTCAGGAAGTGCTGTTCTAGGACTTTTCACTGGACTGGCCAAGCATTTCAGCACTTTGGCCAGTTCCTTGCCAAAAGGATTCAGCAGATTCTGGCTGAGGTTAGGACAGATTGTAGCCATCGCATCCACGTAGTCATCTACACAATGCTACCCACGGCCACCACACATCCTGCCACTCCCCTCTGCTGAATTGCATTGTGATGTTTGCAAATGAGTTAAAGGTTCCTTGGAAATGAACATATTCCTAGGGCCGTCCACAGACTACTCAGAGAGCCTTTCTAGTAAAATCCTGCAACAAGCCCAGGATGAAACGAACTTTCAGTTCTCTTCCATTTCACTCCAGCTCTGAGATTTCAGCAAGAAGCCCAGAATGACTGAAAGCAGGTGCTGACGTGCTCTAGTTTATTTCTTCAGGATGCAGCAGAAGCAAGCAAAAGTATAGAAAGAAATTGTTTTGGTAAATCTGGAGCAAACTCCATGCACATTTTAGAGACTAGGATCATCCTTAACACTTCATTTTTTTCTTGAAAACACTTTCTGCTCTTATTTAAATTAAAATTTATAAAACATGCTGATGTCCTGAATATTTACAAAATGCATCATACAAAATAAAAACAAACAGGAGACGATATAAAAACAGTGCCAAGCTACGAATGAAGAAGCTTGGATTTCAAGACTACGTCTGCTACTACCTAGTTCTATAGCTTGAGGCAAGCGTTTTCACAGCTTTGATCTGTTTTCTTCATCTATTAATTAGAAGGCTGGCATAAAAGATCTCAAAAAAGCTGTCAGCTTTTTCCACTTGTGTCACCTACCTCCTAAAGCTGGCACGTCTGGTTATTATGTGATTACCATACATTTTGATAGTGGAGATTAGTTGAGGAATTTACTTCAATATCTAAATTACTACTTTTTTTGCATTTTTCACAGAAAAGCGACAGTAGTCAACAAATCTATAAGCTAATAGGAAACTAGAACAGTGAAAGTCAAATTTGAGAGGAAATGCCCCAGTTGTCTATCACTCTTACTTGTTATTTATTCGACATTAATGACTTTCTCTTCTTTCTTAGAAATTAATCTGTTAATGTGTCTAAAATAAATAGCAAAACAGAACCAGAAGCACCTAGTGCATATCTGCTTGTGTCCAAAACTGACAACAGCAGGTAACAATGTGGAGAAGGCACGGACTAAACCCATGTAGGACAGCCATTAAATCTAATTTAGCTCTGTGAGCAAACACAGAGTCCTGACTTCTTTGTGTTGAGTTTCTTTGTGTGCAGCAATTTCATTTTTTGCAATTTCTGATTCATCTCTCAGGGTCCAAAACTGTCCAGAAGAGCATCCTATACACTGTACTAAAGGCAGAAGGTGGGGAGAAATTCATCCAACTAGAATGCCACTAGAACATATATCTGGTCACACAAAACTGATAGAGAAACAGTAACCATGGGTATTACTTAAATATTTTAATTTGGAATAGTATGTTGCTTGCTGTGTATGTTTTTAAAGTAACCATTTCTATTTAGTAATAGTTATCAACCTTCAATATAAAGTTACAACAGAATAAAGTTCATTTAATATCTGAAGCAGAAAAATATTTTCTTTAAAATTACTTTAAGAGAAACTGCTGGCAATAATCCATTAATTTTCTTTTTTGTGCAGAATGTAACTATTTCCTTCAAGCTTTCTTTTTTCTTTTCTTTTGTGAGGAAGATTGTTGCTGAGCTAACATCTGTTGCCCATCTTCCTCTTTTGCCGGAGGAAGATTGTCTCTGAGCTAACATCCGTGCCAATCTTCCTCTATTTCATGTGGGACACCACCACAGCGTGGCTTGACGAGTGGTGCTAGGTTCGTGCCCAGGATCCAAACCTGTGAACCCCAGGCCCCCAAAGCAGAGTGCATGAACTTAACCACTGTGCCACTGGGCTGGCCTCCTTCAAGCTTTCTTACACTAAAGAGAGGCAATGAATGGTCCTAGCTGCTGTGGCTGCATAGACCTCATCAAGAACTAGAGAGAGTAATTTTTTCCCACTATTTTTATTTAATTTTCACACTATTTTATTTAATTACTATGAACCAACAGGTCTCCATTTTAGTGTCTCCTCACTTGAGTGTCTAGCAATCAGATGAGCAATTAGGTGCTTTGTGTTACCAACAATCAAAGTTCCCTAACTGGCCAGTGACTTTCAAAGGTCTCCCCTGTCTTGCTCCTCAAAGGCTGGTCTGTGGACCAGCAGCACTAGGATTATCTGGGAGCTTGTTAGAAATGCAGACTCTCAGGTCCCACCCCAGACCCACTGAATCAGAATCTGCACTTTAACAAGATCCTCCCGTGACGTGTGTGCACAGTAAGACTTGAGAAGCATTGCCCTAAAGGATCAACATTCACATTCATTTCCACCTTGATAAAGCTCCTTGAGTAGGAAAAAAAGGAGCAGAATTATAGGTATCGACTAGGAATTGTAGCTGAGTATGCCCATAGCAGTGTGCCACGCAATTCATGAACACAAATGGATGAAGAACTGTTTATATAGCCACTTTTAACATAATCATCTCAAAAGCGGCTATGGATAACTATTGGCTATCTGAATAGCATATCTGTGCCATGTGGTTAGGGTCATCACATATCCCAGATGCCTGGGACAGTCCTAGTTTACACCTGACTAGATTAATTAGTTTACACTAATTACTAGTAGTACCCCACTACTGTTTAAACTAGAAAACAACCTCATTTGGACAATAAATTATATGGTTGCCCTAATTATAATCTGCTGCAAAACTCATCCATAGCAACTTCCCAAAAAGAAGATTTAATTATAAGAATACATGGTATTTGGGCTTCACGAGTCACCAAATTCTGCTCCTGTTTAACACTAATGAGCTGGAGAGAGACGTTCCACTGCTAACGACAAGGCAACCATTTCCCATTTCCCAGAACAAAAAAAGGGGTGGTGTAATCTTCTCATTTTAACTTTTGTTTATCAATTTTTTTCTTATACCACCAGTATTTGATATGGCTTATCATCACTAGAACCTGGTATAGAGTCTGACTTAGGACAAACCGACATGTCTAATTGTCTTAAGCTTAATATATCAACATGTTTACAGTGTTGCAGAGAGCATCATGGCTTCCAACTATCAGAGCTGTTTGGAGAATCACAGCTGTGGTCTCCCATGAGTGAAAACACCATGCAGTAAACTCCCCATCCAGGTATGCTAAATGGACAATAAGCACACTGTGTATACTAAAAACCTAGATAAAGAACAAGAAAACTGGACACCATCATGCAGTGTCACGGGTGAGCCTGTGGAAGCAAACAAATGTCAAGGAGAAAGATGGAGGCAATCTATCCTCTTCCAGGTAGACAGTTAAAGAATAAGAAATGGCCATTCACCAGCTGCAAGGCCAAGTGTAATGAGTTTGAAAGAGGAGTTTGCTGGGGATTAGCTCTGGGGAAGTCAATTCTGCCCGACTGATGAGAGGAGGACAGTGCCTGGTGGAGTCAGGGTCAATTAGCAGGAACTAGAGTCCATCTGGAGAGCAATGGGGGGAGCTGGGAGAAAAGCCAGTTACTGAAGACAAGGATCGGAGGCACCAAGGGCAGGGAAACCAAGCCAGAAACAAATCCAGATCATGTGGAAAAGCAACTTGGAGAGGCAACATGTTAAACTGTTTTAGAATCTTTTCTTAAGGTAAAATTTACATACAACAAAATTAACCCTTATGGTATATAATTTTGTGAGTTTTGATAAACACACAACACACCAAAAGCAAGACACAGAACAGTTCTACCACCCCCAAAATTCCCCAAGCCCCTCTGGAGTCAACTCCTCCACAGACTATATCCTTTGGCATCCATTTTTTTGCCATTTCCAGAATGTCATATCAATATAATCATACAGTATGTAGGTTCTGTATCTCGCTGTTTTCACTTAGCCTAAGGCATTTGAGATTCATCCTTGCTGCATTTATCAGTAGTTCATTTCTTTTTTATTAATGAGTAGTATTCCATTGTATAAATGAACCACAATTTGTTTCTTCATTCACCAGTTGAAAGATGTTTGGGTTGTTTCCAACTTTTGGACATAGGAATAAAGCCTATATAAACTTTCACATACAGGCTTTTGTGTGGACATAAGTTTCACCTGAGTAAATATCTAGCATGAGGATCAATGGATCATATGATGAATAGATGTTAAACTTTATAAGAAACTGCCAAACTGTTTTCCAAAGTACCATTTTGCACTTCCACCAGCAATGTTCCAAGTGTTTCCTATCTTTGTCAGCACTTAATACTGTCAGTTTGTTTGTTTTATTTTAGTCATTCTAGTAAGTGTAAATTTCAAACCATACCTGTTTTAATCTCCCATGAATGAAAACACCACACAATAAATTCTCATCTGTATGCGTAAAATGGGCAAACAAGCACACGTGTAAAAATTTGCATTTTCCTAATGAGAAATGATGTTGAACATCTTTTCTTGTGCTCATTTGTCATCCACATGTCTTCTTCGGCGAAGTGCTATTCAAATACCTTGCCCATTTTTTTTTACTGGGTTGTTTTCTAATTTATGAGTTTTGAGAGTTACTTATATATTATGCATACAAGTCCCTTATTGGATAAAGATTTCGCAAATATTTCCTCTCAGTCTATGGCTTGTCTTTTCACTAACTTAATAGCATCTGAACAGAAGTTCTTAATTTTGCTAAAGTCAAATTTATCAAGTTTTTCTTTTATGGTCCATGTTTTTTATTTCATATCTAAAAAATCTTTTCCTAACTTCAAATCACAAGTATTTTCTTATATTTTCTTCCAGAAGATTTATAGTTTTATGTTTTACAATTACTTTTATAATCCATTTGGAATTAGTTTTTGCATACAGTGTAAGGTACGGATTCAGAGTTTTTTGTTTGGGGGATTTTTTTTTCTTTTTTTTTGCACTTGGATATCCCAAGATTTGAGTACACTTGTTAAAAAGACTATTCTTTCTCCATTGAATTGTCTTTGCATCTTTTTCAAAAATCAATTGGTCATATATGTAAAGGTCTCTTTCTAGAATCTTTATTCATTTCCATTCTTCTATATGTCTGTCCTTTTGCCAATGTGACACTGTCTTGATTCCTGTAGCTTTAGAGACAATCTTGAAGTCAAGTAACGTGAACCTTCCAACTTTGTTCTTTTTCAAAGTTGTTCTGCCTACTCTAGTTCCATTGTCCCTCCACGTACATTTTAGGTTCAGCTTGTTGATTTACATATACATTAAAAAATCCAGCTGGGATTTTGATAGGGATGCTGTGAATCTATAGATTAGTTTGAGAGAAATTTACATCTTTACTATATTGAACGCTCCAATCCATGGATACAATATAATTCTCCATTTATTTAGATCTTTGATTTATTTCATCAGTGCTTTGTAGTTTTCACCATAAAGACATTGCACATATTTTGCTAGATTATAACTAAGTATTTCTTTTTGTGTGCTATTATAAATGGTACTGTTTTCTTAAATTTGATTTTCCACCTATTTATTGCTAATACATAAGAATATGACTGACTTTTGTATATTAGTTTTAGTAGCTTCTTGTGTGGATATTTTGGGATTTTCCATGTAGATAACTATATATCTGTTAATAAAGACTGTTCCATTTCTTCCTTTCCAATGTGCATGCCTTCTATTCCTTTTTCTTACTTTATTGCATTAGCTACGGCTTTTAATACAATTTTGACAAGGAGCGGTTAAAGCAGACATCCTTGCCTAGTTCCCAGTATTAGGTGAAAAGCATTCAGCCTTTCATCGTTAAGTATAATCTCAGCTGTAAGTTTTTGCAGATGCCTTTTGTAAGGAAGTTTCTATTTTCCTGAGTCTACAGAGTTTTTTTAAAATCATAAATAGATGTTAAATTTTTTCAAATACTTCTTTTGCATCTATTAGACTGCTGATATGATAAATTAAATTGATTTTCAAATGTTGAAACAGCTTTGCATTTGCAGGGTAAACTTGGTCAAGATGTATCATCCTTTTTATAAATTTCTGAATTCAATTTGAAAATATTTTGCTAAAGATATTTTTGTCTATGTTCAGGAAGGATATTGGTCTGAAGCTTTCTTTTCTTGCAATGTCTCTGTCTAGTTTAGTAGTAGGGTAATGTTGGCCTCACAAAATGAGTTGGGAAGTGTATCTATCTTTGCTATATTCTAGAAGAGCTTATGCAGAATTGGCATTATTTCTTCCTGAAATGTTTAGTAGAATTCATCAGAAATTAAAATTTAATTGTATCAACCTCACAGAATTGTGAGGGCTAAATGAGATAGTGTATGAACCTAGCCTCGGTGCCATAACAAACAGCACCCAGGCAATAATATTTGCTATTATTATTAGTCTGCTAATCCAACTTAATACAGTTAGTTATTAGCACCTTGCTAGAAGAGCATACACCTGCCCAGTGAAGAAGCTCACAGGCCACAGACTGACATGCAAACCCACCTAGTTTGGCCAGAAGTGATAATGCCAAAAATCCCAGAGATTAGTCAAGATTCAAAGGAAAAGAACTTTAGGTTCCTTTGCTACAATCATTATACATCCCTTTAAGATACGTTGTGAAAGGGCATTTATATTCAAAAAGAACTTCAGCATTATGCTATCTAAAATATTTTGTTTTACAACTGTTCTTTAAATTTCTATATGCTCAAGAAATACCTGTTACTATTCACTAGAGTCATAAAATTAGGAATAAGCTGAGATGCAGGTGAATAATATAACAAAATTCCTCTCTACTTTGTCCACTTTCCATTTCACTGACTACAAAAAGGCATGAGGACTAAATAAAGAATGGTATATAATGAACCAAAGATGCTGTGATTTTAGAAATCCACTAAACAACATCCTGAATATTTTAGTGGTTTCAATTATACATCATTACATACTCCGCAGTTTTTTCACACGTTCTTATGTGTTTTGCAGACGGACATTATAACAGAAGTGAAGCACACCAGGTACCGTAACAAAAGCACTTGAGTAAATGTCCAACAGAATATTCATGAATTAAACTAATGAAAAACAAAATCCAGCTCTTCCAAATGCTAACATTTCACTGGAAATGAACAGAGAGGATTAAAGCCTTGGCAGTCATGGGCTAGTGATGGTCACAGAAGAACACCAGTGGAAGAGACTGCTCAAGTCAGGGTCTTGTGTCCTGTTTGATGAATAATGAATGTGTATTGAACACCTCTCAGCAAGGCCACACGTGAACCAACTAAGCCAGATGACCCTCTAGAATGCTCTCACCGAGCTCCACAGAACACATAGATGCCCTTGGTGTGTGGAGAGGACCTGAGTTTTTAAGCCCCACAAACATAAATCCACTATGTATTTATAGCCCTGTAACCTTGAGCAAGTAACATTTGCTCTCTGGGCATCAGCCTGCTCATTTCTAAAATGCATTTACCCTACTGATTCATCCCACAAATATTCTATGACTGCACCAGGCCCTGTGTCACCTGCTGGATCCACAAGAGTGGACCTTCAAGAACACAGACCAAGAAATGAGCATTCACAAAACAGAGCAAGGAGTGTTGTCACTGGCTAAGGAGAAGGTATGCCAGCTGCATGATGGAAGGGTGTCTAAACTGGACCTGGGAAGATCAGGTTAAGACTTCCCTAAGGAAACGACCTTTAGTTGAGACCTGAAGGATGAGAGGGAGTTAGCTAGGTGAGCCGTGGGCTGGAGGGGGAGATGGAGAGAGAGCCCTCAGGCAGGCAAAAAGGCTCAGAGGAGGCAGAGGGAAAGCCTGGTGCCATCAAGGACTGAGGAAGTTCACTGTGACCCTGGGAAGGAACTGCTAATTGATTTTAAGGCAACAGGAAGCCATTGGGGATTTCTAACATGAAAATGGACGTGGTCTTTTGTGTTTTACAAAGGTCACTCAAGTAGAATAATGGACTGAAGAGTGAGAAGTGAAGGCCCAAGGGTCTGCTGGGAAGCTATTGCATTATTCCCGTGAGAGACAACGGCGCCTGGACGGAGTGTGATGAAAACTAAACAGCAAGGGCCAGAAGCATGGCTGGCGCGTGTGGGAACCCAGCAAACATTAGTTGCCTTCCTTCTTTTTTCCTTTGTAACCTGTCCCATTGTTTTAAAAGGAACTGTCCAAATGGCCCAGTAGCCACTCAAGTAAAATCCCCCTCCAATGATTACATTTACAAAGAAATAGTCTTCAGAACAAGTCCTTCCACACGGCCACAGGGAAGAAATACGTTGTTTTATGTCTAGGCCGCCTAGGGGTGAGATTTCTAACAAATGTTGACGTAAACGCAATTTCACAGCAACGAAATTGTTAGCATGTCTTAGATAATTAATGTAAGTTTTACCACTAATATTGGCAGCCTCCCTAGTCCCTCAAGTATTTTACTATCTCCGCAGAGTTTCAGCACTATCTCAAAATCCTTTTGATAGTTCCGTTTTTCTTAGTCTGTTGTTTGACTCCTCACCCTCTAGAAGGGAAGCTCCCTGAGAACAGGGACTTTGTCCTGCTGTCTGTTCTCCCTGCAGCAGCTGGAGCAGTGCCTCGCACCCGACGGAGGCGCAACAAATGCGTATGGGCTAATCCTCTACAGAGTGGATGAAGAGTGGGGGTCATCCAGGAAGTAGCTGATACCTCTGACATCAGCTACATGAAGAAACTGACCTGGCACCTCTCCCTCAAGGCTCTCCCCTCCTAAGCCGCTGTACACTTGATTTCAGTCATCTTTCTAAACATGCAGTTCCGATAAAGACAACTCCCGGCCATCAAATTGAGCCCAAATGCTGCATCTGACCTTCAAGAATCCCCATCCGCCTTGCAGCTCGCTCTCTCACCACCGCCCACCTTCCCGTCCTCACATAGCCTCTCTTCCAGATCAACAGGATCACTCACCACTCCCCAGCCGCCCCTAGTACGCCCCACTTCTGCCTCCAACACCCTGCATCTCCCTGGCTGCCTGCTAACATCCCATCTGCCCTTCAAAGTCCATCTCAAATGGGATGGCTTTGGAAGTTTTTCTTTATTCTTTAAGTCAGTGGTTCTCAAGTGGGGGCAATTCTGCACACTCTCTACTCCTACCCCGGGGACATGCAGCAATGTTTGGAGAAATTTGGGGTTGGGACAACCAAGGGGGAAAATACTACTGGCATCTAGTGAGTAGAGGCCCTGGATGCTGTTAACCACCCTACAGCGCACAGCACAGCCCCTACAACAGAGAAGTATCTGGCCAAACGTGAGGAGTGCTGAGATTGAGAAGCCCTGCCGTAAGCAAGCGTCCTGCTGCCACCTTGAAGCCACCAAGGATTGCTGGACTCTCTTGCTGAGCTCCCACTCCTCGTTTACAGTGTGCAGAGCTCCCCTCCCAGTCTGTATGCTTGAGATCACAGGCTGGATCCACCCATCTCATTTTTCCTAACGAGCACAGCATATCCTCTGCACAAGGGACATGATCAACTTGTTGACTGAAATTGAATTGAAATTTCTATTTCTTTAAAAAAAAATTTTAATTCTCTACTCTAGTCTACTTTCTTCTGTTTCCTGTTAAGAAGAAAAGAAAAGGGGACCAGCCCAGTGGCGCAGCGGTTAAGTTCACATGTTCTGTTTCAGTGGCCCGGGATTTGCCAGTTCGGATCCCGGGTGCGGATATGGCACCACTTATCAAGCCATGCTGTGGCAGGCGTCCCACATATAAAGTAGAGGAAGATGAGCACGGATGTTAGCTCAGGGCCAGTCTTCCTCAGAAAAAAGAGGAGGATTGGCAGCAGATGTTAGCTCAGGGCTAATCTTCTTCAAAAAAAAAAAAGAAAAGAAAAGGTAAGCACCATCTTTTGTGCATTTAACCTTTAAATACTTAGAGACTGTTATTAAATAACTTATCTGTCTTCTTATCTCCAGATAAATTCAAGTACCTTTTATGATCTCACAGGAAAGAGTGCCCTTTAAGAGGAAAAACTGGTGCGAAACTGAATTAAGTGTAGTTTTGATCATAGTTTTCATTACATACTATGAAACTGCATTTATGTCATTTAGCATATCTGTAGCTTTTGAGCTAATCAACAAACAAATAAATAGCCAACCTTGACTTCCAATTGAGTTAAAAGGGGGCTTTACATGAATCAGGACTAAATAATAAATGCTGTGATTTATCTAAAGCTTGTCCTTTTATTATTATCCTAATATTTAACAAAGCTAATAAACATTTGCTGGTTTTATAGTTAACTGACATTATAAATATTTGCTGAGCATTTTACAAATAAAATATTATGGCCAATTTGCTGATCAGGGCTGTCAATTTTGACTTTTGGCACATTTAAAAAATTCAGCTAAGAACCAGAATTCACATCTGATCACCAACTCCCAATTTTATCTTTTCTGAGACATGAGAAATCTATTAGCCTAAGAAATATACACAGACACGTGCTAGTTCTTAGAATTAAGTCTGGAATTTTGAATGGAAATTTGGCTTGGGTGAAAAGAAGGAAAATCTGATATGATCAGAAAAGGTTATCATAAATCCCTCTCGCATTCCTAGAAGGTAAGCTGAACTCTCTTGAATATAAACCCAAATGGCCTTCAGGCTGAGGACAAGCACAGTGGCCGGCCTGAGAAGCTGTTACACGGAGAAGCTGGACGTCCTGATTCCCAACGCTGTCAGTCAAAGAGAGTTTTGTGTTGTCATATGTCAGCCAGATGGAAAATCAGCAGTTAGTTATCCTGTGAGGGAAGGAGGAAACCCCTTCAGGCAGAAAAGCACAATGCGATCAGAAGACCCCAAGAAGGCATTTAACATCCTCATGGTTTCTGGAGTGAAGATGTCACGACCCATCACTACCAGCAAGAGGAAATGCAGACATCACACACACACACTCCCCCAACAGACACACACATACCACCAAAAGAAAGCACTAATACGGCCAGCGGGAAGTGCAGAAGTAACTTCAAAAGCATCACTGGGAGCCCCAGGAGCTCAGGGACACACATTAGTGCATTTCAATCTTAGGCAAAGATAGTTCATGATCTGATTTTTTAAACTAGGCAGTACCTAATTTCAAAATCATCTAGTAAGAGAAAAAAAAACTTCTAAGCCAGCAATCGGATATAGTACGAACTGTTATTTTCCATCTATTTAGGAGCTTTATTAAACGGAATATGATGTTACAGCGAACGTTTGATGTGGTAATCAACACAACAACTGTGTCATATGGTAAGAATCAGGGAGTGCCTTATGCCAAAAAGTTGGGAGGAAATGAACTAGTTATCCATCGCTAAATATCCCTTTAATCTAGGCTCAGGCCCATCAGTGAGGGATTTAGGTGGAGCTCAAATGTGTCCAAACCAGCCGCGGCCAGTAGGTTTGGTTGGTGCCAGCCCTTAAGGAGAATCATGTCATTCTCCTGGTACAAAGTAAAGCTGCAGGTACAAGATGGCCTGGGTGCCTCAGGCTCACATTCAGTTATGTTAATCACCGGCTCTCCTCCTCGGGCTTGCTGGGAAGTAGAAACCTTTATAGGTTTGGATTTTTTTTTTTCATTCACTGCCTTTAAATATAATCAAACCCTCTTGCACACACACATTTGTATCCCAAAAGGCAGGCGCAATCATTACACATTCAGATTCACAGGAATGAATGTTTGGGAAAACAATTAGCTGTAATGTATTTATCAATAAACAAGGCGAGCTCTGCCCCAGCGACGACGTCCCCTGCAAACCACAGATAAAGGGTAGGATGCCCTTATCGAGACTCCACTTTAGATGAAATGGCACACAGAGTGGCATATATTACTCAGTCCTGGGTCACTCTCTCAATGTCTTCTGATTTATTCCTTCTAAACTACCCTTACGTCAGTTTCAGTTGACAGGAAAATATTCACCTCCTTGAACTATGGACCAGGATAATCACCAGGCTTTCACTCCCTCTTTTGTCGGTCTCTTCTGGAAGCAATTCAGAGAGCTCCCACTCTCGCACACAGAAGACACTGGCAGGGGAATCACACAGGAATCGCTGTCTGTCAGTGACCTCAGAGAATAACAGGATTTTAAAAACAGGGTTAGAGAGAAACCACCAGATTCCTCCTGGGCACCTCCCACTGTTGTTGGAGCAGCCATCTTGGAACACATCTGTTTGTTTCTTCTCTCCTCTTCGCTTCCCTGTTCTCACCCATCACTAAGCAGATTAGAGCAGCACAGTAACAGCTCAGCGCCCTCACAGCCCTAGTCCCCAGACTGATCTCGTTTAGGGCGAGCCTCTGAAGTAGAACCACGGGAAAGGCTCGTGTGTTCTCCACAGACATCCCTGTGAGCTGGTCCACATCATACCCCACCCCACTCCACAACCACTGCCAGAGAGAGAGGAATGTGGCTGTCCTTACAGAAAGAGCATGGTCCCTTCCAACACAATGCTAAGACGGAAGAGCTCCCTGTGTTACAACATGCCGCTTCCCACCCCAAATGTAAATCAGCTTCCTATGCCAGGTGCTGAAGGCTAGAGAATTTAGAGCAGTCCAGTACACCTATTAATAACGCATAGTTTGCAAAGCATTATTAAATACTTTTCATAGATAAAATATCCCACCCGCACACAGAAATTTAAAATATCTATATAATACCCTAACAACAATAAGGAGAAATAGAAGAAATAATAACAAATTATGTTCTTTAAATATGTAAATGTGCCAGTGTAACAAGTCTAGAATACACGGTGAAGACATGAGACGCTTGCTTCTGAACGCAGACCCACCAGGAACGCAACCACCGCCAGTGTACACAAACACAGGTGAGCTTATTAGCAACATAAATATCACAACAAGTGGCTGTTACCACCGTGATGTGAGTTTTGGAAACGATGAACAACTCTTGGTAAGAGTTTAAACAAAATACAATCTTCCTTTGATTTCTAAGAAGTTTCACTACGGGAAAATACACCATATACAAAAAATACTTGTTTACATATAAAACAGAAAAAGTTCTAGGCTTAAATTATTAGAAACAAAATTTTCCCCTAGGTGGATATGTGACAGGACACTGGAAAGCTGTGCACTTTGTGAGGCAAGGCTTGTTATGTGGAGCTGTCCTGTGCATTAGCTGTCTTTGGGCAACGGAATGTGGGCTGAAGTGACAGTACACCAGCTCTGAGCCTGGCTTAAGAGGCATCACATTTTCCCACTCAGCCACCTTGTCCTTCTGCCATCTCCATGCCAAAAATATGAACTGAGGAGTCAATTATTGCAAATAGGATTAAAAACCTAAACCTTACCTGCAACTTGGAGAAAACTTGGTAAATCTCAACCTACATCAGCCAGCCCCCAGCCAACCCATAGAGGCACGGACGAAAATAAATGGCTGTTGCTTTAACTTACTAACTTTTGGAGCGGCTGGTTAGGCAGACACGATGTAGCAACAAATGTCTGACAAATGCTTGCCCACCCAGCACAGGGGAGGCAAGCACAGCTGAAGGAGGAACAGAAAAGTCAATGAGAAATTCACGATGGTGGACACAGAATAGATGGATATTAGGAAAAAGAAGGAATGGGTGGGATCCAAGGGAAGCGGGACATAAACACACAATGCTGAGTCACCAGCTGTTCCAGAACTCACGACAAAGCAGAGCAATGTGTACCTCAGGAGCTCACTCCCCTACAATCACCTGGACGGACAGAGATATGCGAAGTCTGCCATAGCCTGCCAGATTTGTGTAAAGGCAGGCAGAGATGTGATAAGGACCGAATAAGGCCCAAGGTTGTCACAAAATAAAACCTTTGTCATCAAAATTCAAATCATGGTTCATTTACCCTTTCGAATTATAAACACATATAGCATCAAATAACCAGTAGACTCATAGCAAGCCCATGAGTATTTCATTCTTATCAATATTTTTGCCTTCAAAGGAATTGGTATCTTCTACAAACCTGGCTTCTATCATTTAGATATTCTTAAAATTAATTAAATATCTGTCATTCTATCTAGTTACTAATGTTCTGATATTTTTAGGGTTGTTATTCAATGATAACTAAAAGAAATAATGAGTCTTTTAAAACATGCATACAACCTGAGGCAATGATTTCATGTTCAAATGAGATAGGAATATATTTTAAATAATTCATATATATTTTTAAAGATCTTCTGATAACACTACATGACGCTGTAAAGTTCTAGAATCTATACAAAAAATTGACTGAGCTTCTAAATAGCCAAAGCAATGAAGAAAATACAATTAGATACAAGAATCACAGAGTTCACAAAATAAACACAAAGCAGTGATTATAAGTAACCATGCAATAAATTTGGCAAACTGGATAAAATTGACAAACTTCTTTTTTTAAAATGTAGCTTTATCAAAACTGACACGAGAAGAAATAGAAACTCTGGAGCCTTTATCTGTTAAAAAGAAATGATTTTGTAATTAATCAGAGGCTTAAAAGCATTAGATGAAATTCTATACACACCCATCGGAAATCTTAGCAAGTTAGAAACTGAAGGAGACATCCAATTTGGTCAAAGTGGAGGTCAAATGACAGAATTGCTCATGAGGGACTCAGGGTCAAGAGCAGAGCTGTCCTGCAGCCAGAGGAGGGCCAAACAAATTGTGGACCGTTTTCTCTGCCTCTGGCATCTGTGGACTGGGAGTTTGGGCCTCTAGAGACAGCATCCTGGGCATAGTCGTGACATCCTCACATCCATCAGCAGTGGTAAGACTCTGCCAAGCAGTTTCCCAGACTGAGGCATGAACAATGGGCATCTGAGCGGGACAGGGAGGGCTTTGTGAGGCAGAGGACTGGAGGCAGGATGGTGGAAGCGGGTTATGACTGAAAGGGACATGCAAGGGGCTTCTGGGCACTGGGAATAATCTCCTTCATGATCCGGGTGTTGGTTCAAGAGATGTGTTCAGTTTGCGAAAATCAATTCAGCTATACTCTTTTAACATGTGCACTTTTATCTTTGTATGTTATCCTTCAATTAAAAAGGTTTAAAAATCACTTAAAATATTTACAGCCCCTGTGTGTCCAGCACTGAGAGTTACAAGGGTCTCAATGACCAGGCCTCTTCCCTTGAAGTTCAAGGGGCTCAGAAAACTAGCAGGAAAACCCGTATAGAGAGGTCAGGATGACAATGTGGAAGAAGCGCCCCTACAGTGGCGGCTGCAAGGGGACTGAGAGAAACAGAGACAGGGCCTGAATCCTGCTGTGGAGGGTCATGAAATTGCAAGCTGAGGCTTGAAGGGCAGGCAGGAGCCTTTCCCGTAGACAAATGAGCACATGATGGGAGTTGTGAGGAGGATAAATGATGGGAGCGAGGACACTCAGGCGCATGAGAAGAGAAGATGAAAAATTGTCGATCTCCAATTCCATCAAATACATAGTCCTAGTAAAATGAAAAATGTCCCTAAAGTATTCCAAGCATGGGCTTTTGACAGCTATTTGACACGTAAGATTTATTGAGAATGGGGGTAGGGGAAGGGAGAGGTTCTCAGTTTTAAAAACCTACGTCAGTCCTCAAGGGCCATGGTGTTGAATGTTTACAGGTGGGTTCCTTTTTACATTCAAAATGAAAATAGCTTCATTGAGCACCAAAATAATTTATGTTCTCACAACTTTGATTACCTTACCTATATTATGGACTGGAAAGTATCCACGGGAAAAACTGACACTGCTTTTTAGCCACTAAAACATTAATATTTAGATATATTTGAGAAATGGCATCAGAGGGGCATCTCGAAATTAATTTTTACCACCTTTACAGATGCCTTAATTACAAAAGTAGTATGCGCTTATTGTTGAAAACTCAAACAATTCAGAAATATATAAAGTAGAAAGTGTAAGGTCCTCTCCATCTAATTCCCAAAAGACAATCGTTTGGTCTTTATCCTTCCAGACTTCTTAATGTATCCAAATTTTTTTTAAATGTTCAGGTCAATAAATCCCTACATTTATTGTAGGGGTTTTTACATTTAAAATAATAACATATCTTCAAAATATTTCCATGTTAGTACATATAGGTCTACCTTATTCAATGGCTATGCAGTATTTCATTATTTATTTGAACCATAATTGATCTGATCATTCTCTTGTGGCCATTCAAGTTTTTCCAATTTTTCACTACTGCAAAGAATGATGCCGTGAACATCCTGTACAAAATTCTGATGATTTCTCTAAATATTCTGATACCTCCGAGCATGTCTGGAAGGGAGGGACTGAGAAGTCTCAACGGAAAGCGCTCAGCCCAAGCAAAAGGAAACTTGAGGACTATAGTCCTCCGACAATGGGCTGGTGCTGGGGGACAAGTGATTGTGAACACAGGACACCGTGTCACCTGAAGCGTCCTCTCACCAGCCCCCAAGCATTCACACAATTTCTAAAGTCTCCAGGGACATTCAGAGCACATGCAGCCTCCGCAGCTTCTACAGTGCTAGAGCCAGGGCGTTCCGGGCAGCGGAGGCAGGTGCGGCAACACGGTAGCGATGTTGCTCCAGGGAACTGGGAGCAAGGACCGCAGGAGTGAGCCCTGAGAAAGAAACTGTGAGGAGTCACTATTTCCTCAAAGAAATAGTAATGAATCTTTGAAGAAAGCTGGGAATCCACAATTGGGGTAGGACTAGAACAAGAGATTGTGGATACTACTATGGGTCTGTATTTCTACCTCCACTTTGATGTGACCAATAAGAAACCCAGGCTGCAGACTGAATTGAACACTTAAAAAAATAATAATCTGGGCTGGCCCTGTGGCCAAGTGGTTGAGTTTGCATGCTCTGCTTCGGCGGCCCGGGGTTTCACTGGTTTGGATCCTGGGCGCAGACATTGCACCGCTAGGTTAGGCCACGCTGAGGCGGTATCCCACATGCCACAACCAGAGGCATCTCACAACTAGAACATACAACTATGTACTCAGGGGCTTTAGGGAGAAGAAGAAAAAAAAAGAAGAAGATTGGCAACAGTTGTTAGCTCAGGTGCCAATCTTTATAAATAAATAAAATAATAATCTTTATAATTAAATTACTCTTGTGTTCAATGCAGCTCCTAATGTGTTTAATGCACATTAACTGGAGCATGCTGTCACATGTTGAAAATAATAATAGTATGAGGGCAAGCATGAGAATGGCCCCTGGAATTATAGGAACATCACTTCTTAAATATAAACACACATAAGCACGAACATGGAATAAAGAAAAAATGGCATGCTTGGAACTACTAAAAAGTAATGTTAGAATGAGCATATTTTAGGGGCCAGCCCCATGGCCAAGGGGTTAAGTTCGCGCACTCCGCTTTGGTGGCCCAGGGTTTCGCTGGTTCGGATGCTGGGCGCGGACATGGCACGGCTCATCAGGTCATGCAGAGGTGGCGTCCCACATGCCACAACTAGAAGGATCCACAACTAAAAATACACAACTATGTACTGGGGGACTTTGGGGAGAAAAAGGAAAAATAAAATCTTTTTTTTTAAAAAAAAGAGTATATTTTAAAACAGGCTAGTCAGAGCTTGAAATGACAAACCGGGTCACCTTCTCTACCCACTGCCAAAATGCATGGCGGCTCTCTGCTGCAGAGGCTCCTGTGCCGCATGAGTCAGCTGAACCATTTAAAGCAAAGGACAAACATCTCAGAAACTTCTCTTAGAAAAATTTCAACCCTCCAAGATCGCTATTTATCTTGTGTGAATCTGCAGACTCTAAAACCTGAATATGGGAAGAGACGGCGTCTATAACAACTGCCGGTGTTCCTGATATTCCTACAAAGGCAGACCTGGAGTGTCAAGATCCAGTGGTTCAGCAACCGCAGGAGCAATGATGGGAGGGAAGGGCCACGGAGGTGACCGAAGACTAGCAGACCTAGACCTCGTCCTTTCAAAGATGAGGCTCACTCAAAGGTCTGGGCACATGGGCGGGTGTGATCAGGTGAAGAGAGTCATGGCATACTGGAAAAGACACTGAACTTGGTTCAATCAACTCTAAGCCATGTATCTGGGGAAAATCACAAGTTCCCTGAGTAATGAGAGGCTCAGGGTCCATTACGAAGACTATAATGCTCCCGATGCACGTGCTATATACAGATATGCACAGGTTAAGAGGACCAGCGACACAAGTAGCAGGGCCCAATACAAAAGGAAAACGTGGGGCCCCTTGTTCAAAGAATTTCAAGAGGCAAGGGCAGAGCATAAACCAAACACAGGGTCCTTCTAAATGTGAGGCCCTGTGTGACTGCACAGGTCAAAGGCCCATGAAGCCAGTTCTAGGTGTTGCCATTCCACAAATGGGAACTCCTTAGGCCAGGACCTTTGTAACCGCATAGCTGAATCTCCAGAGTACTTTGCAGTTGGTAAATATTCAGGAAGCACTTGACTGCTTATAGGCTTGCATTATAATAAAAAGGAAGTAGCATGCCATTTTTTCTTTATTCCATTTTCGTGCTTATGTGTGTTTATAGTTAAGAAGTGATGTTCCCATAATTCCAAGGGCCATTCTTATGCTTGCCCTCATACTATACATTCAGAAGGAATCCTTTCATTTTACAAGACAAACATTGAGAGAAGAGAAAGGACGTCTTTTAAAGTACAGTGCCTACAAAGCAACATGCTTGGAGCTTTAGGTGTATTTTCCCTATTTAATCTTTGCACACAATCCTGAAAAACAGATATAAAAAGCATCTTCTCACAGCTGAAGAAATTAAGGCCCCAAGAGGTTAGGAAACTCATCCATGGTGTAACGACTCATTAATTCATCTGGTAATGTTTACGGTGCTCCCACTACGCCCCAGATACTACTTTAGACACTAGGGAGAGAACGAGACTAACAACAACCTACCCCGAATCGTGTCCTTGGCCTCCTGGAGTTTACAGTTTCGTCAGGAGAAAATCTCATTTTTTAAAAACAGGAAATTGTAAAATTAATGAGCTTTATAAACAGAGTTGCCAGATTTAGCAAATAGAAATACAGGATGCCCAGATAAATTTAAATTTCAAATAAACAACAAATAATGTTTTAATGTAAGTATATCCCACGCAATATTAGAGACATTTATATTTAACAATGTTTTGTTGTTAATCTGAATTTAAATTTAACTGAGCATCCTGCTTTTCTCTGATAACCTTATTTATAAGGAAAAGTACATCGTGACAGGAGAGGGAACGTTAACCTCACAAGAGAGGTCTGGGGGCTTCCACAGGGAGGGAGGGCTGGACTGAAATCTGAAGGTCATAAGGAGTTAACTTGGTGAAGGCAGGTTGGTGCAGGTGATGAGCCTGCCTTAGCAGAAGGAGACTGATGCTTGAAGGCTGCTAGGATGGGAGAGGTTTGGGGGTTATGCAAAATGAGGTGGCAGAAGTGAGCAGGGACCAGAGCATCCAGAGCCATGAAGGCCTTGAAAGTTAAGGTCTCCAGCCTTTATCCCTCTAGACCGATTGGTCATATATGATGCTCCTTCTGCCTATGCCCTTCTTTTTTTGAAACCATCGACATAACTGTCTCCAGAGTCCTTTCCCACCACCTCCTCCCTCACTCCACCTCTGACTCTTACCAAAGAAGTTAGTCATCTTTAAGTCTGTCTTGCCAGCAAGAATGTGATTTCTCCAAGGGCTTCGAGTAGATACTCAATAAACATTAAAGAGAACAACACAGCTTCGAAAGTCCACATGTTCTGGATCCCTGCCTCACTACCTAGTGCCAGTTCAAGGGCTCCTGCAAGTGTGGTCCCCTAACGATGACATCCAACCCATATTCTGGGTTGGCATATTCTGGGCCCACCTTCTGAACCTCTCACTTACAATGTCTAGGACAGGGCTCAGAATCTCCATTTGAACAAGCTCCCCAGGAAAGTATGACACACCCAAGTATCTGAGAACCACTGGTCTATTTGGCTATTTCAGGATTCTAGTTCACAGGATTTTCAAATAGTGGCAAATGACAAGAGAAAGCACTTGGCCTCATTTGTCATAAATCTCGCTGTGCTCTTGAATTGTAAGAGGGCCCAAGCGCTGTGAGAAGACTGAAGCCATCAATATAGTTCTTAGTGTTCGGTCTTACCCATTTGTATCACATACTGCCCAGGGGAAAAGATATAGCAAGCACGGCGTGCATTCGGTGGTCAACAGAAAACATGTTGTCATATTAATCAATTTGAATATCTGCTTTACATTAAGCTGAGATTATTATTTTTCAAATTTGGTCATTTAAAAATCTCTTCATATATACTATCAATGGCATAATACAAAATCTAATAGACCATTTACAAAAACAGAGTCCACAGCTCCATGTAAAATTTCAACATATTAATCAAAAACACTTCTTATATTCTACTGATAAGCAAAGTTCAAATTTGAAATATAACTCATCATATATTTCTGTATTTCATGGAGGGAAAGAGTAGAACCAGAAAGGACCAAAGCATCCAATCCACCCCTCTCCATTTATTTCACTTTCTTCAATTCTTCCCAATAGGGGAAGCCATCATGATATGCAACTACTACTGACTGTCCCTAATTACAAGGGGGTGTTTGTGATAAAACTAAATGGTGTCTTTATACCCCCTTAAGACATAGTTCCAGCAAGAATTAAAACAGTGACTTCAAACCCCATTGTTGTTTCAGCTGTGTCAAATAAAGAAAGAAGCTCCAAATTCAATCCACTGTAGCTTTTTACACTGGCTACCCAAGGGGCTGCAATTGAAAAAGCAAAGCACAAACAAAAATAAGTTTGCAATGTTGTACCAAAACTGCGCATAGCTAGGGGCTGTCTCTCCCAGGTTTACAGCCAGACTTCATCTAAATGATGAGTTTGTGTCAAATGGGCAATGACACGCATGTTGTCAACCCTGCGTCAGACAGAAACCTCAGCAACACGCAAACAAGAAGCACTGGGGAATCGTGGCTTTTCTCCTGATCCAGCGCAGAGAATAAAAAGGGCATTTTAACTTTCACTGTTCACAGAACTCTATCATGGTGCATCAGTAATGCGAAAAACAACAGAGTGAGCTGGTTAGGAAGGCATTTTGGCGAATTAGATTTTTTTATTCACGAAATATACCATCAACAAGTCCACCTCAGAGTAAGAGCTAACATCCCCAATTACAGGAAATGGATTTTCTGGTACTCGCGGTCATGTGATATACTGCACATTATGATGCCTTTGCGATAATCTCCTTGATGGCAACTGCATCCTGCTCTCCGAGGTACCTTCCACACTTAAGGAGCAGGATGGGGTTAATAATGAGTAGGATTTTAGCTAAAAGCTCCTAGGCTCGTCTGCTGCTCAGACCAAAGAAACTACTTTTACTGTCATTGGGTCCTGAAAAATGAATTTGATTTCTTTACTACATCACTAAAAACACTCAGATGTAATCCAGAGCTTTTTTTTTTTCCTACAGACAGTCAGCAGCTAATGGCATCTGATTTTATATTAGACTGTAAGGAAAAGTCTATTGTCTGCATTTTCTGACGTTGAAGGCCAAATTTCATTAAAGGAACAGTACTGGGGGAAGTCTCCAGAATTTTGTAAAAGATAAAATTGTTTCCTTTTCCCTTAAAAGGACTTTGTTTCATAATATTTTCCATTCATAGAGAATTTGTATGTCCAAAGCTCTCTGAGACCATCTCTTTTGTCCTCTGAACTACTTTGTAACGAGAGTACTCTGAGCTACTTTTCACATTTCTCAAATGTGGAGGATGAACCCACGAGGGTAGGTCACTTGCCCAAGGTGACAAGAACACAATCCTTGGGGCCTGGGGACGAGGATCTCAGTCTCAGGGCTCTGTGGCAACTGCTTTCCTCTTTCCTTCCTCGCCTCCCTTTCCCTTCTTTCATTCCTTTTGCCAGACAGACTGCAGACTTGCGCTCATTCAGTAAAGCCAGGAGGAAACCCTTGGCTATCAGGTTTCCAGAGAGCAGGGTCTTTTTAAAAAACAAATAAAATAAATAGAATGAAACTTGGTTTGGGCTTTTTATTTTCTACCAGGGAATGCATTTGTAGCACTGTTTTAACGCACATTTTTATGTTATAAAAGAGGAATGTGACAGACCGCTTCGTAAGCCGTTCTCAAGCCCCACTTAGAGGCCGGGCCTCCCGGCAGAACTCCTGAAGAATGGTGAAGGAATGGGTTAGCACTACAGGATCTCAGGAACCTCCACATCCGAGCTTTCACGCGAAAACCCGCCTTGAGCACGAGGCCCTTTGAAACTGGCCACTGAAAATGAGGGAATGCCGAAGAGAAGAACGTCAAATTCTCCTCCAGGGCTAGGGCTCGGAATTAAACCGAAACAACTTTCTCGCGCTGTCAGTCAGCTAAGAACGCAGGAAGGAGGTCCCGCGAGAAAGGAGACCATCAGGGCATCCCTGTCTTGGCGCCTTAAAAGACGCCGCATCTCTTGAGGTGCCCCGGGGAGCGCCCGGCGGCTGCGGCGCCTTCCCGGCACTGCGGCGCACTGCGGAGCCGCCCGCAGCCCCAGCCTGCCGGGCTTTCCTCGCCGCCCCACCGCCGCCGCCCGCCCCCGCCACCCCGCCAGGTCGCGGCTGTCTGCTCCGGGTGCGCAGCCGGGCATCCATCATCCCCAGAGCCTTTGACGCACACACGCGCTCTCGCAGGCAGGGACTCGGCTGCCTCCCCTGCACCTCCCACCCCCGCCTCCCCTGCACCTCCCACCCCCACCCGCCCCTCGTGGGTCTGCATTTGCATCACTCGCACACGTAGCGGGTGACGCGAGCGCCCCCCGCTAGGGCCGTCCAGGCGGCACCTCCAGCGCCTGTGACTCAGCCACACCCCCGTCCCCGCGCCGAGCGCCAGAGGTCCTGGTACGCCCACAGAGAAGCTCTGGGCTGTGCATCTGCGGGCGGGTGCCCACTGGCCCATGGCAAGTTCATCACCATATTCCGCAGTCCTCGAGGGCCCAGCCCGGGGCCGTCCCCGCGACACGCTGGAGAAGAGTCTTCCCAGTTCTAGAACCCAGGCGGAGGGGAAAGAGCTCACCCAAAGAAAGGGCCAAAGGGTTGGGTGACGGCCTCCACAGCCCCACCGCCACCTGCAATTACCCCGGTAGTCGGTCTGCTTACGGTGATGGCCCCTCTGCCCCCGGAGCCTCGCGCCCGCCGGTCCGTTTCGCCGCGCCCGGCGCACGGTCCGCGCTCGGCGGCCTTTTGCTGAATGGAGGCGTAGTGGAAGGAGGCGCGGGCACTTGGAGACGGCCTCCGCGCCGCGGGCTCCCCGCTCTCCTCCTTCTCTTGTTCTCACGTAGACACGAGACAGGGCTCTGGGGATGTGTGTGGAAGTGTTTCTAAATTCCTCGTGTTTCTTTCCGGCGCCCGCAGCGCCCACCGCGGCTGCCTCTGCTCTCCCACCACCCGCACGTCTGCAGAGGGATCCCCGCCGAAAAGTTGAGCCTAGGCTGGGGTGGGGGTACCGGTCCGACATCTGGCCGGGGGTCGCGGCTGCTTGTTTTGAATCAGCCTCCCCCTGCCCGTCGAACCACGCAGCAAAGGACCGTGGAGGTCCCGGCAGAAGGCGGGCGCTGCCCCCGACTCCCAGCTTGCTGCCCACCCGCCTCCACCGGGAATGCGAAATAAGTGCGCCCGCACCCCCTGACCTATCCCCGGGCAACCATCTGCCCTACCCGGACTTCTTGGGTCCTGCCCCAGCAAAGGCGCCCCGCTGGGCAGCTCCTGGCACCCGCGGCGGGCGGGGCAAAGTTGCGCTTCTACCAGGCAGCCAGAAGTTCCCCAGGCTGCCGCGGGTCCGGGAGGGAAATTAAGCAGCGACGGGAAATCCCGCCACCGCTGCCGGGGTCCCTCGCTCACCGCTCCGGCCGCCGGGGACCCCCTGCCCGGGGGGTGTCAGCGCCGCAGCCGCCGCTGCCGCGCGGGCGTCGCTCCGGCTCGCTCCCCGGGGCCGCCTCCGTCTGCCGCTCTCTCCTGCAGCGCGCAGAGTGGTGACTCCTCGGAGCGTGTCGGCGGCGAGAGGAGGGGCGGGAAAGTGGCTCGGGGCTTGCCCGCTGCGGTCCTCCGGCCCCTCCTCCGCCGCGCCTCCTCCCGCGGTGCTGCAGTGCCGGGCGGCGGCGCGGCGGGAGCCACGGCGCGCGGGGGAGGCGGGAGCCGCGCACGACTCGGGCGGGGCGGGCAGGCGGGCCGGGGAAGTCCGGGCGCGCAGCGCTGCGGCGGCGGGATGCGGGGGAGGGCCGGCCCCAGGGGGCGTGTGCCTTTGGAGAAGGCAGGGCTCCGAGTTTGTCGCAGGGGGGAGGAAAGGGGCACCAGTCTTCAGTGAGTCACTGAGTGTGACTCTGCGTTGCGCACCTGGGGATCGCGCCCGTGTCTGGTCCAGCGAGACAACAAAAATTCCGAACGCGGGTCCCGCTGGTGCCTGCCTCCTCCTGTCTCTGGGCCTGGGACTGAGCTGTTACCTCTGACCTGGCTTCCAGGGAGCACCAGGCGGGGCTAGGGCGACTTCCACCCGCGCGCTGGCACACCAGTCCAGGGGAAGCTTGGGGCGCAGCAGGAGGAAACTTTGCCGGGTGTCTGGGTCTCCCCAGTGCCAGGAAGGACCAGACAGCCGGACTAACAAGCAGACGTTGGAAGTAGCCCTTCTGAGGGAAACTATCGATTTTTTTTAAAAGGCCACGGGAATTTTGTTTGTATTTTTGGGAACATTTCGCCCCTTGGCGTGCTGGAGACCTCAACCTGAGCTTCCCGGTGGCAAAGCCGCGAGGCTCGGCTGCTCAAGAGAAACCTGGCCCCGCGGGGCCACACCCGAAGCTGGCGCGGCCACCCCGGGGCCACAGAGGAGGGCGACGCCTTCCGCTGGCCTCCCGCTGCCGCCCCTCGCTCTTCTCACCGCGCCTCAGCTCCACCTTCCCCGCGGCCACCTAGACGCCGCGAGGGGCTGGGCTTCCCTAGGTCGCTGGGCCCTCCTGGAACCCACGGAACCCTTCCGGGATGGAGAGCGGCCGCCCAGACAGGTGCCTTCCCCGCCATCACTGCCCGAGTGATAAGTGACCCGAAGCGACACAAAGCGAAGCGCCCATGCGGGCTGCAGTGGCTGGAATTCACACACACACACACACCGTGTGCTCTATTTGTGTAAATATGCCTGGATGATTGAATGGATGGGTGTGTGGATATAAATATAAATATTACAGGTCCATGTGCCAGAAAGAGGAGGTATCAGACACCTGGGGCAGCTTCCTGCCCGGAGAAGCCGATGGGGACAGGTTCACCCTGAGCGATGCTGTAACCGGAGCCCTCCGGCTTGGTTTGTGCCACTGTGCGTGGTACTGTGGAGAGAAGAACAGAGAGCCAGTCCCCGGCCTGTAAGGCCCCCTTCTCTCCACTAAGTTACGATTCCCGTGTCCCAGTGAGCCTGCGCTTGCTCCGTTGGTCTCTGAAAGCCCAGCGGAGTCTTGCTGGGTGAAAGGCTTTGCAGCTTGCAGCCACATGTGGCGCTGTAAGAGGATCAGGCAACATGAAAATTAGGGACCATGCTTATTTGCATTCCATGGATCCTTCTCTATAAAAGGATTACCTAAATTAAGAAATTATTTAGACTAAAATTATGTTGTTACCATGAGAAGGAAAATATACCCTGATGGAGTGCCTGTAAACCCAACATTGGAAATAAAATTGTGAAATTTAAAAAATCATAAATCCAGATTGCTTACATATTATATACAAAATTGTGAGCTCTCCACTGCAAAATGTGTGGGTAATTCATTGAGTTCCCAAATGGATATCCTCTTGACAACCTCCCTCCCCCCAAATGTCACAGAATAATGGATTGTTTCTCCAATGATAAAAGTTCAGAAAAACATGAACAAACCTTAAAAATGATCAACGTGCTCTGTGCTATGCTATCTCTTCCTTAAAGCATTCCCCTGTGCTGTCTGTGGAAGATATTTTAAAAAGTATATAAATTTTTCTAGCTACTGAATTTTCATGTCTTGATGCATTTGAAGATAACAGCTCCTTCAGGGAAATTCGTGACTGTGTGTTTGCAAGAAATGTCCACTTGAAGACTAGGTTGTGTTGAAGGAGGGTATTTTGATGTTGTAGCTTTGCAGCACAGCACATGTTTTCTCAGGATGATGTTATGCACAGCTTTCTCAGGCTGCCCTCCAGACCCGCTCCCATTCCAGGGTCCACCTGGTGCACCCCTTGGCCCCAGGCCTATTGGATCCAGCACTCAGAATAGCCTTCTTCACGCTTTCATTTAAAGATATGTTTTCTCTCCTAAAAATAGTTGTCTTATAGGAGCTGATGAAGGGTAAAGGGGATACCTGCCCTGTCCCCACAAAATCCCAGCACTCTAAAGTTGTTACCCTCCTACAAATCAGGAATTTTATTCCCTGGTGCAGTGTCTGGTCATAAAGCATGTCATTAAACACGCCTAAAGAGAATCAAAGATCTGTCATCACATCTGCAAAGTGGTTGCTATAAAAATAATTCATACTAGGTACAGATGCTGCAGTGTTTAAATTTGATAACACACACAAGAAGCATAGCGCCTAGCATGTAGTGGGCAGAGAGTAAACATGAGTCCCCTTCCCCTGTTAGTAGCCAGAGTGAGATTTCCTAAAGGCTGTGCCATGGAGAACTAGTCCTATAAGATGCTCCTGCAAGCTCAGAGTAAGGCCTGGCTTCCAGAACAGGAGTCCAGAGAGAGCCTCATGCACTTGAACCAAGGCCACCCCTCTCCATTCCTCCTCACCTCCACCATCAAGGGTCAACAGCAAAGCACAGACACCCGCCCTTCTTACGCCCGATACTCACAGCTTCCCCAACACTCCATGTCTTGAGCCTACCAATGTTAATCTCAGTAAGCCCCTAATGCCTATTTACATCAGTTACCACAATCAGCTCCAGAATCTCAAGTGCATTTCTTCTCCGGTACATTCTCGTGATCATAAGGCTTAGCACGTCCTATGTTCTGTCCCATTCTCCCTATTTAACTCCTGAAATCCTTCGACTAGGCCTTCTGGAATGCGCAGCCCACCGTTAGCAAAATGTCCTGTGTCCTCAGCCTCTTCTCTGAATGTTCCCTTTCCGTCCTGCTCCAATGAAAGCCTCCCCACAAAGAGGCTGCTTTCCGCCGGCCCTCTCAAGTGGCGGCTATTTATTTCTTCTCTAGCTCTTGGAGCTGGAAAGGTGGTGTCCTTGTTCCTCATTGCTGCTTCTAGAACATTTTTTTCCCTTTTCCCTGAAACCCACAGCTTTGAATCTTGCCTCCTCAGGTTATCTCACCTACTACTTTTAAATGGTGCTGTCATGCTCAGACCTCCCACTCTGCACCTCTCCTGACAATCTCAGCCCTTGACGCAAGGTTACACACTTAACACCAATCCTACCTTAATCCTTGCAAACTTAACATACACAAAGATGTTCATTCCAACCAGTACTGCCCTTAGTCCTCTGCAAGCAAGGTCCCTGCCCCCTCACTGCACACCCTGTGTCTGAGGGGGCTTGTGCTTTAGAATTAGCTTGTGCATAAGGTCCCATGGCATAGTGGTGAAGTTCAGCATGCTGTGCTTTGGCGGCCTGGGGTTCACAGGTTCGGATCCCAGGCACGGACATACACCACTTATCAGCCATGCTGTGGTAGCAACCCACATATAAAATAGAGGAAGATTGGCATAGATGTTAGCTTGGGGTTAATCTTCCTTGGCAAGAAAAAAAGAATGCCTTACTTAAAAAGTTTTAAGTTCCCTCTCTGGTGGCTGGATTTGAAGCTCCAAATTTTCATTAAACTGTGAATTCAACTTAATACTGGGCTGGTAATGTCCCAGAGCCCTGGCAGAAGGAAATGCAAATCCTTTCTGGAGAAGCTCTCCTTCAAAAAAATTCCCTCAAATAAGTTTTTAATGAAAGTTAGAAAATAACAAAGCACACAAAACAATTGAACACACAAGGAAGGATGGCACCATGAAGGAGAGCCAGTAGATAGAAGAGACATCGATCCTTCCTTAAGGAAAGACTTTGGATGTTGGAATTATTAGTCACAATTCTTGCTTTATTTGAGGAAAAATAAAAGACAAGCTTAAAAATATTCGCAGGCCATAGGAAGTTATAAGGAATGACCAATCGTATTTGAAAAGGCACCAAATCAACCTTCTAGCCAACTCTGCTGGTTGCCTTACCAACATCCAATCCAATCCAATTTCCACACACATGTACACCTTCTTACCCCCTTAGAGTACCCTGATTTTATTTAGGAATCCACCGTTTTTTTGTTGCCCACACGTATTTAACAATACAGTTTTACACAGAATGCTAAGAGCACTTTTCTTCATATTTTACAGAAGGGCTCAAAACAATATGGATCTTCTATTAATATTCACACTGTAACACAGCCAAATCTAACTCCTAAGTAGATGGATTACAATTTGTTCAGAGTTTAAAGCCTTATTGGCAATAATCAAGGAAGGAAAAGAGCATGTAAGTTTATTTTACGTAACTGACTAAAAAATAAATTCAAGAAACAGTAAATAAAATTTAATATGGTCTCTGCGCTCTGATTTGGAGGAGTTTTTGCTGCATCTGAATAACCCCCTGTTTGGCACTCCTGTGCCTGCAGCGTCATGAATCATCGGTCCCCTTTCTGCCAGACATCGTGCTGCCAATCTCCTTTACTCCAGGGCCAGGTCTTTTAAGATCTGTAAAAAATAATTACAAAATTGAAGCATATGGCTTTCTTTCTAGCCTCTGGGTAGACTTCTTTTACTAAACTAGTCACTTCTTTCAAGGTTGCATCCATTCAAATGTAGATCTGCTGCCTGCTGGCCCTCAGGAGACCTGGTCCAGTCCATTCAACCATTGCTGGTGGTGAAGACCACCGCCGAAGCAGCCGGCATGTCTTCTCCCAGCCAGGGCGACTCCACCACCATCTTCCTCCCACCGCCAACAAGATGCTCGCTGTGAGCGCTGCAGCAGGCCACCACACACCATGTTTCACACGGCCACGTGCTTTAGGGGCTGGCCTCAGTGCATCTTGATTGGTTCAAACCAGTCATGTAATCCCATTCCCCTTTCCAGTGACTGTTTGCGCATGGACATGCTACGTAATTCTGGCCAATGACACGTCAAGGGACACTTCTAGAGGACTTTTGGGAATGGTTTCCTCACTTCTGAAAACATGAATGAAGAGCAAAAGTCCTTTTCTGTTTTTAGACATTATCATGCCTAAATGGCACACACAGGACTTCTGTGAATGTCCTGTAATCATGCAGGGGACGTAGTCTAATGACAAAACACGTGAGGGAAGTAAGAGCCAAGTGAATTTCACAAAAACGGGGCCAGAGTCCTATACCTCACCTGCAACAGCCCTACCTCAGTTGTGTGGTAATGAATTTCCTTATTTTTTAAGAAGCCGCTTTAAGTTAGAATCTTTTGCTCACAGCTGAAAACAGTCTTACGCTTACACTACCCCCAAATCAGAGAGTATCTGGCACACAGTAGATTCCCCGCCAGTGCCTACTGATTTAAATTGAGCTGCGTGTCGAGTTCATTTCTATTGAGAAAACAAGAGGGATGTCTCCATCTGTCGGTCCCTGGATCGTAGAAAGTGTTTGGCAAATATTTTCTTAAAGCCAGAATGGCTTCAGGATCTTAGCAAGCAACGGGGAAACTTTGGGAGTCCAGATGGAGGGCTGAAAAGGAAAAAAATCAGCTCCATGAAAACTTAGACTCTGGAAGAATCTTTCTGCTCAAATTGCCAGGGAAGAAGCTGCCCCAAACGGGGTCAGGAAAAGAGAACATGCAGAGGTCTCTGGCCTCCTCTGGTGGCTCCGGGGGAAGGCAGCATGTCATGCAGAAGTCTGTGCTGGGGTGGAGTGGGGAAGGGGGTGGAAATGCCCACAAGAGACATTCCTTGGTAAAAAGAGGCAGAATTTGATGTCTGGAAAACTTCCTTGTTAAGAAGAAGAGAGATGAATTAAAGGAAACTCTAAGCTGTTCAGCGCTGTATCCTGGGTATACTCCATGGGCCCATAATTGTCATCCTCTGTGTAGTTTGTTCCCTGATGTATCTGCACATCTAGAATAAAGCAGATTTATCACTCAGAAAATGTCTAGCCTCAGTGCATGTGACTAGTGATAAGACACAGGGAGAGGGTGTGTTCCTGAGTCTCAGTCCCAGGAGGAGGAGCCCCGGCTCCTGAATGGTGACAGAGAAGACGGGAGCCACCTCACACAACACTGTGGGGTACCAGCCCTCGGCTTGAAGGTACCCAGGAGAAGCACTGCTGTGAGGAGGCCCCTCGCCTGTGCCGCATCTCTCAGTGGCCGCACAGGGCCTCCAAATGAAGGGCAAACTCCTCGACCTGTCTACGTGTCTCATGTCAGTGCCAGCCAGAGAGCCTTTGGCACAGAGGAAGCACTGAATGACAAGGTGGCCAGGATGACTCAGCCACCCCAGTGCTTACACAATGGGCCCAGGAGCCCTCAACCAAAGAGGGATGGGAGGTGATGAACACATATTTCAGTATTCTTGCCCCACAGAGAGACAATTCTGAGGAACGTTCTATACATTCTCTCAGAAGGTTTCTGGTGGAGTAGCACCCAGTTGCCCATAGCAGTAACTAGCTCGTTAATCAACCGGTTACTGACTTCCCCGCCTTCGTTGTCTCCCTTCCCTCCTGCTCACTGTACTTCATGAGATCAGCTCTTGGGTAAACTGCACGGACTCAAACCCTCAACCCAAACGTAGACAAACTGCTTTGTAGAGCTGGCTGTAGTCTGGCGCCAGTCTTCCTTTCCAGCCCTTCCCCCAATATTCCCGGTTTGAATCCTATGCCTCAGATATTCTGGACTAATTGCCATCCCCCAAAGGATCACCAAGTTTCTCTGCCTCTGCGCGAAGATACTCATGCTGTACCCACTCGTTGTCTGGAATTCCAAATGCCACCTTCTCTACTGTACCTCTGCCACCCATTCTAGGCAGAAGTGTCCTTCCCAGCTCCACGCTCCGATCACTCTTAGGTTCAACTGCCTGTATGGCTCTCATCACTTACCAGTTTGTTTATAAGTAATTCTGTCTCACAGCCTTTTGAAAGCACAAACTCCCCAACACAATGCCTTCTACAGAAGAGGTGCTAAATATGGCTTGAATAATTGTTCAAACATTTAACTAGTCTTTTACGTTCCTTCTTGAACTTCTCTTTCTGAAATGGGACTTATCAAGGGTCTCTCTCTATGAGGGACTTACAGCTTCAAATTTGGCGAGGCCCTCGTTGGAGGGGTATTAGCACAAGAATGCCCTGCATTCCCAGAGGAGGGTAAAAGAAACCTCCAACGTTCCTATAGTTTTAATTTGATTTAGATAAAAAAACACAGGGGCGCACTTTGTGGCAAGACTAATCTCTCTGCATCTTTTCCTTCTCCTTTTCTTCCAGTGCCTCCTGCTGCTGCTATAGGTTCTCTAACAGGTGCAACGGATCCTCGGTACCCAAACGATGCATAGCTCAAATCTGAGTATTCCCACTGGGTCTTCCAGATTATCACTGGCTGGATTTTCCTCTTTAGCATTCTACCACAGGTTTGTTAATACATTGAATTCTATTAAATTATTTTCCTGCTCAAGGGAGAATTATCATTTCCATGTTCAGAATTTGTTTTGCATAATCTTCTTGCTCCAAATTAGTGTCCTAATACTCAGCTTTTCTATTTTAAGAGTAGACATTCTGTTTTCCTCCATATGATCTAGCTATTAAAAATGCATGTAGCAAGCTCTCAGGAAGGTAAGTTCACGTCTATTTTTAGCATAATCCATAGGTATTGATGCTGACCAACTTTTGAGTCACAAGGACTTTTATTTTGAGAGGCAGCAACATCATGAATGTTAATGATGGAAACATTTGGTATTAATAGTTTGTCTAGTTCATGTTTTCTCTTTCTCTGCACTTAGACTAACATCATTCCCGTCTGATAAAAATATTTTTTAAAACCACCCATCCCCTTGCCCAACTCCAGCCCCAAGAAGAGCTTTCTGGGTGCTTAGTAACCATTTCCTGCAGAATAATGCTTCCTACGCGGACATTACATCTCTCAGGATGCAACTTGAGCTCTTTCTGTCTTCATCGGTGCCTGGGACCATAGGTGCTTTAATTATGGGGCCTGAGGGGCCAAGTAAAGCTTAGTGCCTCTTCCTCACATACTTGCAAATTCCAGGAAGGTGGCCTACCACCTTTATGACTGAGGCAAAGTCAAATCAAGCTCCTCTTAGGCTACTGTCTGTTCCAAGGGAAAGAGCAGGAAGTCTCATTTGAGTGTTGGGTCTAAGCTGCAGTTGACCAAGAGTTCTGTGTTTGAGGCCATGCGTGCTTACCTGCTCTCTGAAGTCTGGGGAAGAAACTTCTTTCCTTCTTTCCACCCCCCTCTCGTTCATCCCACAAGAGGCAGAGGCAGGTTACTCATGGGTGCCATAAAAGTATGGTAGGCTCCATCTTGTCTCTCTGACTCACCACCTCAGATAGCACCTTGATGCTGTGAAATTTCCTGTTTCCAAAACAGGCAGCTCACCTCTGAAGGCTTTCTGGGGATGCAGACTCAGGGACCCCTTGGAAGAACAGAAGGTGGCCCAAGATTTCCATTGAAGGGATCTCAAAAGCACATTTCTTTAGATTGTCCCAGAGGCAAAGCAGAAATGGTACAGTGGGTACAGTATGTTGCAGATCGTTGGCTCTCAGAATGCTCAGTGAAGAGATTTCCTTGGCATCCCATCCAGGTACATTGAGACCAACAGACCACAGAGCACTGCTTTCATAAGGTACCAGAAGGTGACCGCAACTTAACACACACCTTAGCAAACACTCACCTTAGTAAAACACAGTTTCTGAGGATGCCTTCTATGCATCAACATCGCTGAAGAAGACAAGATCCAGACAACCTGGGACAAAGAGCTCAGCGATCAGTGGGAATGGGTGGTGGTCTTAGAGGTGAGTGTGCTGAGACCTCGGAGTCTCGGAGAAGGCAGGGCCCCATGTTCTTATGTACAAAGAACATCAAGAATGTCACCAGGGAAGAAGAGACTGAAGTGCCACCATCACACGTTGCTATCTGTATCCTTACAGAGGGCCTTGGCCTAAGGGACAGGGGACACTTGCCTGGTGGAACAAGGCATGGCCATGAGGCCAAAGGCACAGTTGTCTCTGTGGTGGGAGTGAGGGCTCCTCCTCTTCTTCTCACCTGGAAACACCTGTGCATAAACAGGGCACTTGCTGAGGGTCTCTGGAGTGGGGGCAGCAAGTTAGCAGAACTCTGCCGAGAACACAGGCAGGTGGGCAGCAGAGACCTGGTAAGAGTCAGGGTGGTGAAATCCCTCAGGGACTCAGGGCGCTGTGCCTGATCTTCTCTGCCTGGATGAGAGAAGCCTAGCATCCTGGAGGCGGGCTGGGGCCCTGGGGATCTCTGCTGGTCTTGGGACTAGGGCAGGACAAGATTCCAAGCTGTAGAGGATGGAGGGTGATCTGAGAGACAGCTTCCAGAATGCAGCGAAAGTGACAGCCAGCAGACAGTACAAGTGAGGCAACAACCCATAGGGGCTGCAGATACGAGGCCGTGACAGCATAGCGTCTGCCCACAACAGAAAATGAGCTTGACACTAACTTAGGCCAAAAAAGGTGAAAGATTGGAAGAAAAGTCACAGAATCACAGGAAGTACTGAAGAGCCAGGTCTGGGAAAGACAGAAGCCAGGAGATAGCTGAACTCAGAAGTTTCTTTAGGGCTCTGTCTTTGGAAGATTCAGCTGCCTCTGCCTTTACTCCTTGTGTGACTAGTCTTGGATTCTCAAGAGAGTCTGAATGGCCCAGCCTGGGGCACATGACAAGTAGAAGGGTGAGCCAAGGGCACCCTGATGGACATGCCCACCAGGACCACAGGGAATGTGAGAAAGGCCATTTGGCAAAAGGAAAGTAGGATGTGGCTCCCAAGGAACAGAAAGAAGGAGGTTCTGTGCAAGATGAAACAAGAGATACCCACTTCAGGGCAGCTGGATGACAACCAGGGGTGTGAGAAGCTGAGTGGCAGGTAGAGAGGGCAAGGTGGAGCGGCACCTGAAGCAACAGTCACTTACAGCACTGTCACAGCCCCCACCAGGCTGACGGGAGCCGCTCACACACACGGAGCAGCCATCAAGTCAGACAGATGGCCTGTGAGAAGCCGATGGCCCCTTCCTCCTTGAGGGAGTCTCAAAGCATATGGTGTCGACATAGAGAACCTGCACCCCAGATTCTTGGCAGAGAGTGATCATAACTTCAAACCTTCTACTGCTCATTTCTTATCAAAAGTTCGGTTGTGACTAGAAAAATATTTACAAAGGGCCCGAAGACTACACGGTGCATCCATTTGATAGTTTGAATGTTATTCCAGATAGTTCCCCTTTTTTTGGGCCGTACTTGTTTTTGCACTTTCCCAGTTTTGTTCACTGACTTCGATATTACGCTATCAGCCTACATATCAGGATACGATAAGAAACGGTCTCATTAGCGTGGGGAGGTGGTGAGGGCTTGGCTCACTGGTCAGTCAGCAGAGCCTCTCGGAATCCCAAGGGAACTTTCCCTTCAAGTTTTAGTATCGGTCAAAGTTGTGTCCTTCGTGAGAATGGTTTGTTTTGTCCGAGTTATAGTTTATTCTCCTATGTAAGTTTTGGACAAACTCCCCAGATCTTCCTGGAGTGTTTCAGGATATAAATAAATAATAATAGAGACAAAACTATTTTTTCAACCTTTTTAAATCAGATAACTGCTACTACGTTAAATATTTTGAGGGGTAAAAAGAAAAAAGTGTTGGAAGCCATCCAATTAATTATCAAACTAGAAAATCATGATATAAAAATTTTAGAACCTCACAAGCAATAATATGAAAAGTATAGACCAATCTTCATCATGAATATAGATACAAAAACCCAGAATAAAATGCCAGCAAATGGAGTTTGGCACAATGAAAAAAAAAGAGTAAACCATGAGCTCACAGGCTTTGTTAGGATGAAAGCATAGCCTAGTATTAAGAAATGTGTAAATAGTAATCATATGCTCACATAAAATCCTATGATTTGTCTCTCAATATATGTTGAAATGCTAATCCTTAAAATTTCACATCCATTCTTGACTCATTAGAAATCTAGGTATAGGGGCTGGCCCGGTGGTGCAGTGGTTAAGTTTGTGCACTCCACCTTGCTGGCCCAGTTCCACAGGTTCAGATCCCAGGTGCAGATCTATGCACCACTTATCAAGCCATGCTGTGACAGGCGTCCCACATATAAAATAGAGGAAGATGGGCACAGATGTTAGCTCAGGGCCTATCTTCCTCAAAAAAAAAAAAAAAAGAAAGAAAGAAAGAAATCTAGATATAGATAAATACATTCTTAAAAATATATTTGTATCAAACCGACAGCTATATTATTATTTGGGAAACACTGGGAGCATTCCCATTAAAATCAGGAATGAAATAAAAAAAGGTCTTTATCATCAACATCATTTATCAACATCATTTATAAGCACTGGACAATGGAATAAAAATATGGACCAAAGATTTGAGACATAATCATAGGAAGAAAGTAGAAGGAACTATCATTACATGTTGTTGTTAAGACTGTGTATCTATAAACATCAAGGAAAAAATTTAAGCAAAATGGCTGAATATAGATAAATGTCCAAAAATCCATAGCTACTCTATGTATTGGAAATAACTGTTAGAAAGTGTAATGATCCTATTTACAAAAGCAAGAGAAAATATGAAATACCCAAGAGCAAACTTAACGAGAAAGTTGTGGGAGCTACATGAATAAAATCACAAAGTTTTATTAAAATATTTAAAAGAAAAATTGAGTACATGGAGATTGTCTTTTTTGTTTTTTTTCTTTGCTGAGGAAGATTAGCTCTGAGCTAACATCTGTGCCAATCTTCCTCCACTTTATTTGTGGGTTGCTGCCACAGCATGGCTGACGAGTGGTGCAGGTGTGTACTCAGGATCCAAACCCATGAATCTGGGCTGCCGAAGCAGAGCACACCGAACTTAACCACTAAGTCATGGGGCCAGCACTGTGGCGCATACTCTTGACTGGAAAATCTGAAAATTGTAAGATGTCTGTTCTTCCAAAGTCAATTTATAGATTTAAACACAGATTTAAAGATTTAAAATACAAAATCCTTAAGGAATTTTGGAAGATGTTGTCAAAACGATTGTAAGTGTACCCAGACAAATAAAACAGGTAAGGACACCTTAGGTATTTTTGGTAAAAGGACATACTGAGCACTCCTTCTCCAACCATAATAAGGTGCAATGATTAATTCAGTTTGACACTGGCACTGAATATTTCGTAAATCCAATGGAGTAGAGGAGATGGCCAAAACAGACGCTATCATATAAGGGTTTTAAAGAAATCCAAATACTTCTACTACCAATTCATTGACTGAGTGCTCCCAAAGCCTGCTGGGGAGAATTCGATTACAAACAAGGGAACAAAGGTAAAAATTGACACAAATGAAATGCTGCCTGACCAGAAAGAAAACTAGTAAATATATGCAACAAATAGGAAAAAAAAGATTGATAGCCTTAATACACAAAACACTCACACAGGAAAAATATAAGGCCTTGGGGCGCCAGCTCCATGGCCAAGTGGTTAAGTTCTCGCGCTCCGCTTGAGCAGCCCAGGGTTTTGTCGGTTCGGATCCTGGGTGTGGCCATGCCACTGTTCATTAGGCCATGTTGAGGTGGCGTCCCACATGCCACACCTAGAAGGACCCACAACTGAAAATATACAACTATGTACTGGGGGGGGGGGGGCGGGCTTTGGGGAGAAAAAGGAAAAAAAAATCTTTAAAAAATAAGGCCTCAGTAGATAAATGGGCAAAGAAATAAATTGGAAACTTCCAAGGAGGAGCCATAGATGGTTAACAAATATTCAGTTTCACTAATACTCAATAAAAAAATTTTTAGCAGCAATATATCTTTCATTATCAAAAAAATTTTTAAGTGAAAATTATTAACTTAGATCACATCTATTTTCCTTAAGAATTTAAAGCAGTTTAAAAGTACAGTTAATGACATCAAAATTATTTTTAAAGCAAGAAAATCAAATCAAAGCCAAAATAAGGTCAGACAATAAGCCCTCTATGATGCTGGAAAAGGAGTCACAGCCTGGCTTCTGAAGTCCCTAGTGGCCAGGTGGAGAAAGAAGCACAAGAAACACACGACTATAGGGCTTCCCTTGACTGGGGATACCAGTTGTTTCCAAGGGCACAGTTCTCCTTGGCAGTGAAATCTGAGAGTGATTTCTCCTTGACGTTGTCCTCAGGGGTCAAGAAGTGACAGACCCCATCTTCAACAGCATCTGTTGAAAGGGAGTCGTGTGTGGTTTTTTCTCACAGCACACCTTGATGTGAATCTCAATTCTGTTATTATGTAAAAGGAGGAGGAGCATATGACAATGGGACAACACAGAACACTGGTTATGGAACATCATGAAATGTCCTTTCTGATAAACTCCTGATGGCAGTTTGGATTGGTGCCGCTATCAGAGGTCTTAAGGGAATAATTTTCAGTACATGCCAAGAGCTCTAAAACCATTCCTACCATTTGATGCTACAGTCCCCTTTCAGAGTCTGACCTAAGGTGCAACCCTAAAAACAGGAAACCCTACCCACAAAGCTGCTCAATGCGGTATTATCTATAAATATGCAAAACTGGAAACAGCCTAAATATCTAACAACAGGAGGCTGGCTTAGCACACTGTGTGTACCTGTGTACACCACACAAATGCTTACAAGATATGCAACCATTCACATGACGTTAGTAAACAGTCTCCAACAACGTAGGGAAATCATTAAATTATATTAAGAGAAAAACACAGGTTATGAAACTGTATACGCAGTATGATCTCAACTCCATATACTGTATGACTAAAAGAATCACATGAAGGAAATGTTCAAAATGTTAACACTATTTTGTATTTTTCTATACTCCACAAAAAATGAGCTATTTCTTTTTAATCAGAAAAAATAAGTTTTACAGTTCATAAAAGACAGATGACTTACTGAATAGATATAATGATTGTTCCCACTGTACCTACCTCGATATCTTCTAGTCTCTGTGCAGAGGGAATAGGACAAGTATTTTACCCTAAGTCTCTGATTTGTAAGATTTCTGGTCTGGCATCTTCTAAGAGATGTTCAGTCCTACGGCCTGGAGGTTTTGATGCAGGATACTTAAACATTTTACTTTTGAAAAAGTATATTTCATTTAATATTTTTAGTCACAGGTTGTTGTTGGGTAATGTATTTTAAGAAAATTTCATTAGGCAAGGGATGTTGGGATACAGTATTTTAAAAACCATAAATGTTCCCACTTGCTGAAGCTACATTCAAATCAGTAGTTTGTTCTTCCTTGCAATCTTGTTTTTATATTATATGCAATAATTCTGGGAGACCAAAACATTCAAAGAATTCTTTTTTGCAGTGAAGTTTAAAGTTTGACGTTAAATAAGACCTAATTAACAACATCAAAACCAACCTTTAGCATATCAAAGACGGTAATAAATTACAAGGTTTGTTTTCCTTTTTAAGTTTCTCTTAGATCTAATACATATGAGAAAAAGAAAGAGTCAAAAATATCTTCCCATGTTTTTCCTTTGCCTATTCACAAGTACATCATTCTTAGAACTTTGTTGTGTTTGATCTTAAAATCACTTTAATAACAGGAAAATATTAACTGTTAATAGAGCATTTGATATTCCCAGAATACTGATATTTAAAGGAAAAAAGGTTAGGCAAAGGCTGACCTCAGCCTTCTGACCATCTCAATCCAATTCCTGCCAAGATATGAACTGGATTTCTACTGTGAGAGACCAGGGGAAGCAGGGTAAGATGGAGGCCTTCCTTGAGATCTGAACTGTAAACGCGTGGTAGGCAGGAGCAATTTCTTCCTGATTTGCTCTGGGTAGGACCTAGCAAAATACTCCACGAAGAGGAGAATTTGATAAATGCTTTGGGGAGGGTGATGGAGAAAGTGATATGCAATATACAAAACTAAAACAGAGATCCTTAGACCAAGGGACTCACTGCAAGTAGAAACAGCTACTTACACAACAGGTGTAATGCGCATATTGTTGATTTTTTTGTGTTGTTTTGTTTTTGCCAAGGTTTCACTTAAAGGAAGTCTTCTACACTGTGGGAGGAGCCCTGCTGAAAGCATGATCCTGTCTCCTCTCGTGTCCAGGGCCTAAGCTCCAGGGTTTCTCTGAAGAAGGCCTGTACCTTGAGATGTGCAGTCTGCTTTCTCCTCTAGTGCTTTCTCAGATTTCTATTCCACAGGCTCCTCCCTCGTCCTGAAATCTAGTATTAGCTTTAATCTCCCCTCCACACTGTGCAGTAGTTAAGACGTATTACACAGTTGTAGGGGAAGAAGACAACTCCTCTGCCCTCTGGGTCCTTCTGGCTGGACTAAGAATTAAATTGACAGGAGACAGAATAACAGGAGAAAACCAAACAAAGTTTAACAACATGTATACATGGGAGAAACCCAGGAAAACTGGGTCACTCCAAAAATGGTGAAAGCCACCATCTTTAATACCATCTTTGGCTAAAGACAAAGGAGGGTGTTGGGGGTGGTGGTTTGGGATTTCAAACGGAAGGAAGGCAATTTATGTGGAGAAGGAAAAGCAAATGTTTGATAAACAAATATTTGTTAGGTCATCTATGGACAACCTGACTCAAGAGACAGAACTTTGATAAAAAATGGGCTCAGCAAAGATCCTCCAAGTCTACCAATACCCAGAGTTATCTATGGTGATGGCTTGTCCTGGGGACAGGCCTTCTATCTTAAATTCTTTTGGGCAGTTAGGGGGAAGGTCAAAGTTTCTTTCAGAGTCTTTTGTCTTTAAAAATGATCAAGCCAAGGAGACACATTTTGGGGGGCAAATTCTGATCTCCCACAGTCCCACCTTTGGAACTTAAAGAAGTTTCACGGTCTAGAAGCTGAGTTGGTAGATTGTTCCCTTTCACTGAACATGTCTCTTGGTCCTGATAATATTTCAGTCCAATTAAATTCATTTTAGAAGGCAGTGATGTAGGTGGGCTCTGAATGTTAGGCCTATATTATGTAAGCAAGCAATCAGGTATTTAATAAGAAGCATTTCAGGGGGCCAGCCTGTGGCCAAGAGGTTAAGTTTGAGCACTCTACTTTGGTGACCCAGGGTTTCACTGGTTAGAATCTCAGGCACAGACGTGGCACTGCTCATTAGGCCACATTGAGGCGGTGTCCCACATGCCACAACTGGAAGGACACACAACTAAAATATACAACTACATACTTGGGGGATTTGGGGAGAAAAAGCAGGAAAAAAAAAGAAGACTGACAACAGTTGTTAGCTCAGGTGACAATCTTTGAAAAAAAAAAAAAGAAGCATTTCCATGGAGACAAAAAGAAAAACAAGGTTAATGGTTGGAGCAAATTATAAACCAGTTTCTGATCCCAGGGGACAGCCAGTCAAGAAGCTTTCCAAATGTTAGAGTCAAAGCATCTTTTGCAGTTTGAAATGTTTCTTATGATGTCATTGGGTGTTCAAGTATCTTTTTGAGTGGCTTATACAGTGACCGTCATGTTATCGTGGTGATCTCTAAAGTCCATTTCAAGTTGTCTAGCTTCGGTTTGCAGGGCTTTAGGAATAAGGGTGGTTTCAGTTCTCAATGATTCCAAATGAAAATGATGGAAAAATTAAAAACGTTAGTTTTGGAGATCTGTGGCCAGATATTTCAGGAGGCTAGAGGGGATCAAGTCCAGTTTACAGACAAAAAACAAAAACCTCAAAGACGATTAACAGAGTTAGAATCTAATATCCATGAATGTGTATTACGATGTTCTACTGAAACATAATTTTTCTCTTTAAAGTCACCCTCAATTTTACCAAAGATAGCCAAATTGAGACTCATTGGTTTGTAAAATAAGTCTAGTTTCAATAAACTTGGCCCGATTATTTCCATAAGTACAGCAAGAAGAGCAATTGATCATAAAGACTCTTAAATCTGCTTTGCTGGAACTTTTTATAAGGAATCTCAGATTAACTTTAAAGGCCTCTTTCAGGAAAGCAAAGCCAAGGACTTGTCATCAGATTCCACCTACAATACCCACAGATTTGGGTGAATTCTTCTCTTCTCGAGGTCTCCCAAATATCCTGAGGTTCTTTGCACCTGCCAAGGAAGTGACCTTCTTTACTCACCTGGTAAGGTTGTTGGGAACTCTGTAAGCAAGGTGCCCGGCCAATATTTCCATGTGGCTTTATTTATTTCCTAACGCTAATCTTTGTCCCTCAAAACTGTTTTGGCCATTTCCAAGTCTATGCATGTTTCTCTCAAATATGACATTCCAGTCAAAGCTTTGGTAATATAACCAATGTTTCCACTTTTGTTATAAGGAGAACAGATTCTTAGTGAATTTATGCAAACAACTATATTGTCATGAAAATAAGAATATTCCCTCACTAAGAGTTTCCAGATTCTTGAGGGGCCAGGTAGAGAGAAAAAGATAAACGTTTCAATTCTGCTTAGAAAGGTATAATTTGCCAAATTGCTATGAGGAATATTAGCTTCAGAGAAAAGAGAAAAAAATTTCCCTAAATCTGGAAAAGCCAAACATTAAAAAAATTTCAAATGAAAAGTCATCAAAATTACAGTCATCCTCATCAGTTCATTTAGTCTCATGTAGTCAACTTTTAATTTTGATCTTCTGTTAGCAGTTTCATGAAGTCATCAGTTTCCCCATTAGAGTTCTGTAATTTTTTTTTAACCAAGCTCAGTTTTCTGATCTGAAAGTTGGTCAGAAACTTGTATTCTCAAGTAAATATCAGAGTCCTTTCCATGAATCTCTCTGAAGATGAAATATATTTGCAAAAGCAGAGTAAAATAAAACTGTCTGTAAATGACAAAAGACTTAAAAATAGCAATTGACAAAGGAACTTGGCTATTTCTGTGACATATAGCACTGTTTAAGATAATAACTAGAATTAGACTGACAACCAAGACAGATCAGAATTTTAGGAATGTTATATAATTTTTAAAAGACTTATGTCAATAACATCTACCAACATAATATCATAGGTCCCTAGGGAACAATGCTTGGTTATCCCTTTAACCATGGTGACAACTAAAGATTTTCAGGTGAATACAGAAAATTAAATAGCTGTAAGAAAAACCTTAGCAGTTAATGTTTCAATATTTTATCTTATTTGGAAATGATCTAGATACTCAATGAATTTTCTGTCATTTAATTCAACCAAGGAAAATTTCAAAATTTCAAGTTACCAAATAGATTTTGGAAGTCATTTTAAATACTCATTCCATAAAATGTAATTATGGCTAAAAAAGTTTACTGCAAAACTTTTATCTTACTTACATCTATGTAGTTTACTTGTTTCCAATAATTATGCTTAGATTTCCTACAAGAACTTCATGAGACATTAGACAACATCAGCTATCATTCTAAGCTATTATGTTTGCTGACAAAGATAACATGAGCTTATTTGATTAGTAAACCCAGGCTACGTGTCTGCATCATATCCAATGTTGATAATTCTGAGGAAATGCCTATTGCAACCAAACCAACAAACTTAAATAAGCTTTTATTTACCAAAGATTAATTTATATCATGTTAGCTTGAAAAACATTTGGGTTACTTTCTATTACATCTACATAATTCTATACACATAATTTATATAAGTGCTTACTTTAAGCCAATTAAATAGAGCTCTTAATTTTGACCATACCATCCAGAGGTAGAAAAATATCTCACATTTACAACATATACATACAGATATACATGAGCACACAGGTAGACACAGACAGAGGCCTTATAGCTTCTGTTAAATTTTTGTTATGAATCAGGTGCAATACAAAACTCACTAGTTTATGAGGAACATTTGCATTTCAAAGAACGGCCCTCAGGTCCTAGAGAAGATGGGAGCAGAAAAGCTACATCACAAAGGCGCAGAGACAGCAGTCAAGTTTTCTTCAAGACAGAGTTTCTGGAGAATATTTGCCTTATCAGTTTCTAATGTCTCAATATCTAGGAGCATTTTGAGAGGAACAGGAGAGGCTTTGGGTTTGGCAGATGGACAAGTGAACTTTGAACTGCCTTCTAGAGCCACACCTCTGGCCTTGCAGAGATTTGCAAGATAAAGATAGTTACTTTCAGTTCCCCCAAAGAACAAGATTACAGTCCGAATGATAAAAGAAGTTGACCCACCCTTCCAGCTACATTTTCCAATTGCTTCTTTATATCAAGGAGATTTTTAACTTAAGAGGTGAATCAAAAAATTTTTATGTTTTAAAACTTCAGGACAATGTATTGCACCTTTAAAAAGTCTGCGCAAAGTGTTTAATAAACTTCTTTCCACCTCTTTCCAGCATACAATTCAACTCTAGACCAGTTTACCCTGGAGGGGGTGGAGTTTTCATTAGCGAGTGTTAGACCATGAGAGGAAGCTGAGACCCCCCCCAAATCTGATTAAGTTCTTAAGACTAGTCATTATAAGAGCTGTCTAAAAATTTTTCCAATTTAGAGATTTTTCCAATTTAAGGACCCATCCTCTGGCCATTAGCAAGTAGGATCTTAATAGTGACTCAAACCAATAAGCCTTTTATGGCTTCACCATGGATACAAGAATTGTCCCCAAAAGAGAGTGCAAAAGAAGCAGGCCTCACAAGATCCAGAAAGTTCACTCCCAAAAATAGTCCGAGAAAGCAAAGGCATTTGTTGTACAGGCAGTAGTGCACTAACAAGCAATGAAGATTGAGACAACAAAGGCCCTGATGGGCTGGGAACCCTCATGACAAACTCCCCTGGGAGCTGACACAGTCAGACAAACAGTATATCTCAGAACCCAGGTCTACTCAACTGACTGCCAAGATACAGGCCAGTACGTGCATCCTCTGGATGGTAGAGACCAGAGAGTTCACAAAGCTAAGCTCTCAAGACAAAGAACAAGACAAAAGAAAAAACCTCATCTTATATGCACATTAACAGCTTTAGCTGGGCCTTGGGCATCCCAGAGCCAAAGTAATATCTAGGCAGAAGGTGCTACCCAGTTGGGGATTGTGTGTTTTACAGAGTACTTTGCTACGTGGAAATTTTCTTAAGGTTAGCAGGGGACCTGTGTCATATTACCCTGTTCTATGAACAACTTATACTATCATGAGATCTTCTTGAGGTGGTAAGTGCCCTGATGATTCTTAACTGCTCATCCTGTGTCCACCAATATTGTGGCCCTTTGGCTTCCAAGATGCCCCTTAGCAACAGCTTTCACCTCATGTGCATATTAACCCACAGCAAAGTTTACTGAGGGCCAGCTCAGACGACAGGCTTGTAGAGATGCCTGCATCTTGTCCTATAGTTTTTTCTTTATATGACAAATGACACAAAAGACAAAAACAAGGAAAAACAGTGACCATCTCTGGAAGGAGAAGGATCAAAAAACCGATGAGTACTCAAACCAAATTTTCCAGAGTCACTGAATCCAAGAAGCTAGCTTCACCAATATTTTCTCCTGCTAATCCAAATTTAGAAAAGGAAAAAACTCACCACTCTCACTTCCACTAGACCCTGCAGGCAGAGATCTGGGAGACTGACATGGCAAGAACTCTTAACCTACTGCTGTCTCTCATCAGGGGTCCAGACTGTCTCAGCTTCAGTAGTCCAGGAGTGAGCAGTGTCCAGCCAGCAAAGTTTTATCCCATTCTCATCACCAACCTGTAGGAGAGGAAAACAATTCCTCTACGTCCTAGGCCCTTCTGGCTGGTCTAAGAATTAAACTGACTTGAGATAGAATAACAGGAGAAAATCAAACAAGGTTAATAACATGTATACATGGGAGAAGCCCAGGAAAACAGAATCACTCCCAAAATGGCTGAAGACACCAACTTAAATACCATCTTCGACTAAAGACAAAGGAGGATGCTGGGGGTAGTGGTTTGGGACCTCAAGGGGGAGGAAGGCAACTTACATGGAGATGGAAAAGCAAATGTTTTATAACCAAATATTTGCTGGGCCATCTATAGACAATATGACCTGAGAGACAGAACTTTAATAAAAAATGGGCTCATCAAGGACCCTCCCAGTCTACCAACACCCAGAGTTATCTATAGTGAGGGCCTGTCCTGGGGATAGGCTTTCTATCTTAAATTCTTTTAGATAGTTAGGCTGAAGGTCAAAGTTTCTTTCAGAGTCTTTTGTCCTTAAAAATAATCAAGCCAGAGATATGCATTTTGGGGGGCAAATTCCAAACCCCCACACAGTATACAAATTACTAGTCCAGTCTGAGAGTATGTTCTCATATTTATGCTGCAACACTGTTCATGTTCTTCTGTTATTTTCCTTCCTTATCTTCCCACTCCTTTATTGTCAGTATTCACTTTATTCTTTTTCTTATTGCTTATGTGTGTTTTGATTAACAATGCTCATAGGCATCCAGGGTACATCTGCCTTTCTAAATCATTCCCAGGATATCATATAAAGCTGTTTCAAAGTTGTTTATATCTCTTCAAATGTGTTTTAGAAACATAGTAAAAGAAAATAAAATGAATAAGTCCTTTAAGGATTAAATATAAATCTCTGGCAGAAGCAAAGTTATAAAATTGTAGTGTTGAATAAAAAATCTTGATACAAAAAGAGAACGAGACAATTCAGTCAGAAAGGAATTTATTAAAGGATATTAAGTAGCTCACAGTACCTTTGAGAGGACCAAAAGGTCAGATTCTTCAGAGTCTACACAGTGGGAGTTAATGTCCACTATGGGATTCTCCAGTGAAGATCTCGCGGCCGCCAACATTGGGCACTGATACCATAACTCCGCCACTGATGGAGAGCTGGAACCCGCACCACCACTGCCCTCAAAAGTAGGACAGCTTCCCCACCGCCTCTGCCAGGAAATTGCTGTGGCTAGTGTTTGCTTTCCCACAACCTTTTCTTCCGAATCAAAGCCTTTCACAGAGATGTCCTAGGATGGGCAGAAGCTGTGCCTTTGCTGCAAGAGAAGCTGGGAAAGAGTTCCTACTTTCTCCCTAGGGGAAGTGGAATACAAAATGTCGGGGATCTTGCAAACACATGGGACAACAAAGCAAGACAATTCAATGGGGTAAACAACTCATCAGCTCCAGGAAGGAGAGGAGTCCTGTGGAGGGGCAATCTCCTTCTGATTGGATGAAGGCCATCGCGTATGATGATGCATGGGTTCATTTGTCTCCCAGTGTAAAGCAGGTCATTTTAGTGGGCTGAAGAGACTGTTCAGAGGGTTAAGGAAATTCCATAGCGTCAAGGAATTGCTTATCGTGTTGGGAGCAGGGCAACATGGTGGATAAGTGGGGGTGACTCTACCTTTCTCCATAGCATCTAAAGTCCGAATGCCTGCTTCATGGTCAGAAAAGCCCATGCAATTTAAAAGAGATATTGCTTTCTTCTCTCCACTGCTGTAAGAATTTATTTGGGTTTAATTAAAAGCAACTCCAATGACTTGGCTGTCTGCCATGGTAAGAAATGTAATATTACATTAGATATTTCATCTTCAAATTGACCCAAGCATATGACATGATCGTCAATAAAGAGCCTTTCCTGCCTCTCAGGATTTTTTGCCAAGTCACCAGAGTAAAGAGCTGAAAAGCAACAGTAGGAATCAAACATAGGAAAATTACATAGTTTTCTTTCTCAGGTACAATAAAACCCTGATACCCATGTTCACATAAGCATCCATCAGACCTCTCTCTCCTTCCCCCCTTCCCACACTCTAAAACACACCTCAAATTGAAAACCGACCCAGTTGTCATCAGAGATGATAGCAGGTTTTATAAATATTTTAGGGGCCACTAAGCTACGAGCGTCAGGGAAAAAGAAAATGCAGGAATATTTGAACTATTTCAGCTAATCATTCCTTCCTGGTTTCATATCCTAAGAGGGCAAAAAGGTGAACTAAAATATACACAACTCCCTGTGAAGAAAATATTGTCTTTGTTCTGCATTTGACACAAACATCATTCTGTAGGTTGACCCTTTTTGCAATTTTCTTGATGTAAATTTATTTCAAAATGTCTGTTTTAGAAAGCTTCAAATGAGTGAACACACTAGCATAAAGTTTAGGGGGCAGGTTTCCGTGCCTCTGTGCATCCTATACCATCCTGCATACGGCAGGGTCTCAATACATACAGCTGAAAAAGATAATGATGTCTGATTCTGCATCCCCAAACTAAGAGTGTAAAGAGGGAGAGAGTCTGGTCTATTACTCCACACATTTAGACGTAACTCATTCCCAGAAGACAATTTGGTGGGGAGGGAGGGCAGTGTTTCATCTCTTTCTTTCTGACATGGCTATCTCCTGAACCAAACCACGTTCCTTGTTGGAGTAAAGATGACAAATCTGGGGCCGGCCCGGTGGGACAGCGTTAAGTGTGCACATTCTGCTTCAGTGGCCCAGGGTTTGAGGGTTCAGATCCCAGCTGCGGACATGGCACCACTTGGCAAGCCATGCTGTGGCAGCCGTCCCACGTATAAAGTAGAGAAAGATGGGCATGGATATTAGCTCAGGGCCAGTCTTCTTCAGCAAAAAGAGGAGGATTGGCAGTAGTTAGCTCAGGTCTAATCTTCCTCAGGGGAAAAAAAAAAGATGACAAATCTAGGTGTTGAGGAGTTATTAAAAAATAATATGAGGAAATGATTTCAGTTATTTGTTTCTGGTAATACGAATAATAGAAAACACTTAACCTAACGTTCCATTCTTTCTCATAAGTCAGAATCTTTGTGATCACTTATAGAACTTTGGAAATGATTTAATACACACATACTAAGGCATTCCAAATTTGAATAGATGCACAAGATCATGGTAAACTACTATAAAAGAATATTATAATGGAGTTTTACAAAATCTGCATATACTTGCCTCAGTATTCTGAAGTGATCTTGAAGTATTTTTATTTACATTTTAAACTGTGATTAAATTTGCTTTGCAATACTCATTTCAAATTTCAACTTCTAGTCACACTCATAAGCCCAATCATTTTGCAATTTATTCTGTTTCAAATTTAATTCTGTAATAATGAAAAAATAGAATGTTCACTGCCTATTGGAATCTTCTCCTTCAGCTCTTAGGAAGTTCCCAGTGTCTATGTTCTAATACACATTTAAAAATATGTCTTTGCCAACATTAGTTTCTCTTCACTCTGAGCTGTTTCTCCATAGAAATCAGAATTCAGTCAGCCGTGACAACTGGAACAAATAAACGTGACTTGGTTCTGGGCTGGCTTCAGGTGTGAAAGTCAGGACTGGACAGGACACGATCGCGTTGGAGTTGTCCTAGCAACAGACCACCCAACTCTCACGATGAGCTCGGGTTCATAGGGGGGATTTGGTGCACCCAGGATAGGTCAAAGATCTGAAATGGGCTCCCCTGGCACAGGGCGTAACTCTCCCCTCAGACTCAGACTGCGCCTGAGTTATTCAGGCTCGCGTCAACTGAGGCAGCTCAGGCGAAGAGACACAGGTTCAGGGCCTCCCTTGGTGCCTTTCCCCTCACCCTCGCTAATTTCCTCTCTGCACCTGCATCCCTGGCGTTCATCCAGACATAGTGCCTGCCTCAGAGTAGCTGTATCAAATAAATAAATGCATACAAGAGGAGAAATCAAATAGGCCATAATCGTACCTCTGTGGGCAACAAACTTGAACCATGCCTAAAAGAAATGTTCTCTCTAAAATAAAGATATGGCCATTAAATAGTCCCTAGAAAGTACTTCTCTAGTCAAATATAAGACAGAGAAAAAAAAACAGTGAATAATTCAAATTACTCACAAACATTAACCCTATTTCAAGGAAAAATATTTTTTTGCTTGCTATAATTTTTCAGAATGGCCATAAACCTTGATAAAAATTATAGGAACAATTAGTGAGAGCTTAACTTAACCCAGAATAAAGATAATAATAATCGCAGCCAGTCTCATTGCTCTATACTTTTACATACATTATAGTCCCTAATATTCCCCAAAACTCTAAGTAATGGGCACTGGTATGCATTACAAGTGAGGAAACTGAGTCTGAGAGGTTGCGTTACTACATTTGGTCCTCACCACACCCGATGAGATTTGCAGGGCAGATAGAAGGCCCTTCTTTTTATGGACAAGGGAAATTGCAGCTCAGGAGGTTTGACTTGCCAGAGTCACAAAGCTGGACCCAGAATCCAGTGGTCTTTTCATATGACATGTTGCCTGCTTGAAGCACGTCTCAAAACTAACAGACAATGGGTATTAAAGCAGCACAACTGAATTGCCTAAAAACAAAATGAAACCAAACAAAAAATACTGTGGTTGTTTAACAAAACCATAGTTCCAGATCAGAGCTAGTGATGGAAACCATTTCTTTTAGACTGTAAAAGACAAAGCCGCTGTAAAATTATTTCCTGCAAAATAACTTTTGACAATGGAAAGTCACACTTGGCCTCTGACTAGTTTAGCTTGATGAGAACAGATCAACCTCACAGCATCACACGCTAATTGGTTAGCTCTCTCTGGGTCCATGGCTGAAGACTGAATGATATGTAACCTCTAAATCACAGAATCAAAATACCTGCTATTTGATCTGATGGCTGGTACATTCCAGACTAAAAATATATTTCCTCTCATTTCAATTCCAGAGACTGCATTGTATCCCAGAGCTTGTGTCAATCAAGGAGCTTTGTTGAGCAATGTGACACAGATTCATGACCCGAAGTGTTGAGTTGAAGAGATAAATGACACCTGAAACAGAGAAGGTCGGCTTTCTCCAGGCGTGGAAGCTTGTTTTAGACTTCAGAATGCACAATAATTATCTGAAGTTCTTGAGTGGAACTTTATTGGTTCATATTGAAAAATTAGGAATTAAAACATCTTGTGCAGCCTTCAGTCTAAGCCAGCCTCATAAGCCAACGTGATGCGGAATGTGTACAAAGTCCTGACTCCTAAAATCTCTCCCCCCATTGGTTAATAACAATGTCCGAAATTCCATTGTAATGTTTTATTTTTCTGGGACTAATATTTTAAAATTAGTACAATATTAATATATACTATTATAATAGTTCATCATAATATGAATATATACTACTATCATATTATAGTATTATTTTATATATAATATATAATATAATTTACAATGATCTAAACCTTCCAAGATGGATTAATGAGCATTATTACAATTACACTAGCCAGAATTCATTTCTTATATTTTATTTTGAAATAATAGCTACTTTAGAATTGGACTCTGTTGGCTGACAGCAGATTTCAAAGGGGAGAAATTGCAGGATTGAGTTTTGATAAGATCCTCTGGTGGTGAGGACAGATCTTGGTTGGGACCTCACTTAGAGCGTCAGAGAAGTCAGTGGCATGATGTGCTGGGCCATCAGATGGGCTCGAAGGATAAATCACAACAGTCATGCTTTCTTCCTAGCACCAGGTCCAAGTCCCCGGTAACGTGGCACTGGGACTTCAGAACTTTAGGAGGTTTGGATGACACGTGATGATGAGCTCATCATGCCACAGAAGTCAGCCTGGAGCCTTTTATAGGTCAGTCACCAGCCTTTTATAAGGTTTACTACTGCGGTACCTTCTTCATTTACCTCCCAGTGACAGCTGCCCTCGATGAGGGCGACCCACGGAACAAATGAGACAGGAGGAGAATCTCACTTCATGCCCACAGGCCTGAATGTGAATATGCTTTCTCTTTCTAAAACCTGGTGCTCTGAAAATTCAAAAGGTTTTGATCGGATTTAATGTTTTAGAAAAACGAATTTTAAAAATATCTCAGACTTGATTGGAAGAAAATAAAATTTCCCAAAAAATCAAGCACCGAAATGTTTCGAATTTCCTCTTAGTTTGTAATATGCCTCCAAATGGCTTTCAGACCGGATCTTGCAGATGAAGATGCTACAGCACGGGGCACCATGGCAGAGGACACCTGGATTTAGCATCTATGCTCCACAAACTGACCCAGTGGGGCTGCAGTTCCGATAAAATAAATCAACAGATTGCTCTGCAGACAAAAAACAAGGGGAAGGTCCCATGTTTTCTTTTCCTCACTTGTTCACTTTTCCAATTACCAAAGAAATTTTCCAATATAAGAGGTAAACATCCTTATTACAGATTATTTGGATAATTTACACAACTGTGGATAAATCAAAAACAGGAAAACCTTACTCTTAGTCCTACCACCCAGAAACAAGTGTTTGCTTGCTATTTTGATTTATCTCATTTGTCTTTTTGTATGACGCCTAGATTTGTATGGATTTTTTAAACTTAGTTTTTACCATGCTATTTACATAATTGCAATCATGCTGTATTTTATGACCTGCTTCCCCCGTTAACATTATTGTAGAACTCAAGTTTTCTATTATATTGCAGATTATGTAAACATTACTTTTCATTGATGTATTGAGTGGAATACGTAATCAGTCTTCTAATTTGGGGTAATTGTAAATGTTTCCCTGTGTAAGCAATTCCGTGATGGATATCATTGTTGACCAAGCTTTGCTGGATTTGTGAACACTTACAATGGGTTTCCAGAACTGGGATGATTGGATCCAAAGGCATAAACATCTACATGACACATATTCTAAACGAAATCCTAAAGGGTTATCCCAAGTTAGTCTCTCAGCCGCACATTTACCTCCTCCGTCTTCAACAGCTCTGGGTGTGATCATTTAAACATTTGCTGCTTTGATAAAGAGAAACGTTATTTTGTTGTTTCTCCTGGCATCGCTTTATTACTAGTGCAATTGAATATTTTCTTGCTATATTAGCTAAGTGGTTATATGGCATCTTCTGTGAATTCCTTACTCATATCGAACATTAGTCTACATTTTCTCTTAATGATTTTGAGATTATTTTATAAAGGTAACCTTTTATTTGTTACATTTGCTGCAGACTTCCATTGTTTATCTTTGTGTTAAGGTTTTAATTTAAAAAATTACAAACATTTTAAATTTGCATGTAGTCATATGTATTAATGCTTTACTTTGTGATCTGGTTTGCTTATTACCATTTTTTAATCCAGGGTGCTTTCTTCCCTGAGGCTTTCCCTTAGAGAAGTAACTTACCTATATTTGACGAGCAGGGAGAAGATAACATATTTCCAAACTTAAAATTCACCCTAGTTTGACTCTATTACTTGGTACAATTCCGAATTGTTACAGATCACTTTCTTTTGAGGATTTATTCCAGTGCATACAGACAAAAAGCCGTCAGTGAGAACAGGGACTTATAAACAGATTTAAATGCCAGAGTTTTAAATGCTCTGGAGGGTTTTGATCAGGAATTGGAGGAGGAATATTAAGGTGGTAAATCTTTTATAGGAAATGAAAGAGGATTAAGGGAATGGATGAATGGCTAGCCAACACATGAGTGAAGGGATGCTGCCTGACCTATGCAAAATTCAGCATCCTCCAGCTCATGGGTGAACTCCATTTTCACCTGGGACTCGTCAATTCGGGATCCCCAGGCTGTGACTCTGGAGATCCCCAAGAGATGATCCCCAGGGTTTTTCTGCACATTTTCTCTCCTGCTTTCCAGTAATGTCTTTCTGCTGGGTTTGTGTACTCCTCCTCTCTAACCTCTCCGTCTTCAAAGATAGACAGGTTTAATCATCGAAGAAAAGGAACATCACAGTATTTGCCCTGTGTCAAGACCAAATTAATAATGCCACTTACAGCATCTCTTCAACCCTAGACATTTTTATGAATATTAATTGAATAAGTTGGGCAGCATTGAACCAGTATCTACAATATGGGTGATGATCCTTATAACAAGAACAATTACTGATCAAGTGTTTACTGTATGTTAGGCATTATTTCAAGTGCTTCACCTATATTAATCTCTATGCTGTGTGAGTTTGCTACCCATTATTAGCTGCATTTTGCAGACGAGGAAACCAAAGCACAGAGAGGTTGGATAAATGGCCCAAAGTTACACAGTTCATAAATGGTGGAACTAGGCAGGATTCAACCGGACTGTCCAGCTCTCACATTTCTGCTCTTCATGGTCATGATATACTGTTTGCCTGACAAATCTGTTCTGCCTTGAGTAGAAATGATAATATTGTCAAAGCCATGTGACATAATACTGAAGCCTTTGTCACTAAATAAACACAAAAATTAAGCAAAATAGTATAGTGAAAGCCGCTAGTTACTGAAACACCAGGTTCCTCTGGGAAAGTATTTAATGTGGGAAACAGAAAACAAAAACAAATAAACAGCCCATCAAAACCATAACCCACAAACAAAAAAATAAAACAGAACAATTTGTTTCCTTATGTTCTTACCGACTTTCAACTCAAAGGGACATCACTTGTGTACTTACTTATCACGTAGAATCCCAGCACCTTAGAACTGGGCTCAGCTAGTCCTACCTGCCTCACACCTCCTGCAGAAATTCCTTTTGCAATAGTCCTGCCAATCATCACTCAGCCCTTGACGGAACACCCCCATTGACATAAGCTCATCAGTTAGTAAGATGGCCTCCTAGGTGGTGTTGAAAGATAAACTGAGGCATTCTATACATTTTAAGAGTTTATTTGAGTAAAAATCAATGCAAATCATGCAGCACTCAATCTAGCAGAAAGGAGCTCCAAAGAGCTGTACAAAATGGCTTTTATAGGCGGAAAGGAGCAGGACAAGGAAGTGATGCTAGACAAAAAAGTGAGTTGGTTATCGCAAGGTTACCTTTGTTTAGGGGACGGCAGGGATCTATCAGGTAGATTACCTAACTAGTGGTGATTAGGCAATTCTTGACTGGTTTAAGATTCCGTTTCTCAAGAGCTGAAACTATAATTAAGTCTTGGTTTGGTGACATGGGGCTTTAGCATAAGTGACTCCATTTTGGGCCTGTTGTCTTGCTTTTTTTAACAGTGGGCAGTTTTCTTACCTAAAGTTGAAATTTGCGTATTTGTAAAATTCATTTATACGTTCATCGAAGGTTTGCTGAACCCCTCTGCATGTCAGCCTCCACTGTGACACAGGCTCTGAGAAGCCCACGGAGACTAAGATGTGCACTTCGTCTTCAAGGCACTTACATCTAGTACAATTTTTTTTAACTTAGAATTTTGCTTGTAACGATAGAGTATCCATTAATAGCATAATAATTTTTCCTTATCAACCACATGCAAGTTCCATAAATTGTTTTTAAAACAATCAGCTAAGGGGCTGGCCTGGTGGCGCAGTGGTTAAGTTCTCACGTTCCGCTTCTCGACAGCCCAGGGTTCGCCGGTTTGGATCCCGGGTGCGGACATGGCACCACTTGGCACGCCATGCTGTGGTAGGCGTGCCACATATAAAGTAGAGGAAGATGGGCATGGATGTTAGCTCAGGGCCAGCCTTCCTCAGCAAAAAGAGGAGGATTGGAGTAGTTAGCTCAGGCTAATGTTCCTCAAAAATAAATAAATAAATAAATAAATAAATAAATAAATAAAGCAATCAGCTAAGTGCTTTAGCCTCATATTGGGAACAACCCAAATGCCATCGACAGCAGAATGGAAAGATACAATGTGGTATTCACTGTATGGATGCATTCAGAATACTGCTACTGCCTGAGAATGCACAACTTCAACCACTGGCAACCACAGGGCTGAGTCTCGCAGACATAACGTTGAGCAAAAGAAGCCCAACAAGAAAGAGTACGCACTACATGATTCCACTTATAATTATATAAAGTCCAAATGAGGCAAAACTAATCAATGCTATTAGAAAACAGATCTCGGTTACCCTTAGGGGCAGGAGACAGTGACCAGGAGAGACATGAGGGGACTTCTCGTGTGTTGGAAACGTTCTGTTTCTTAATCTGGGTGCTGGCTACTCAAGTGTGTTCACTTGGTGAAAATGCAGCAAGCTGTACACTTGAGATTTTTGTACTTCTCTATATGTGCATGAAACTTCCATCAAAAGTACACACACACACACACAAACATTATCAGAAACATTAGAAAAAAGTCCATCAGACTGAAGAAGAACAAGGTCAGATAATGGATAAAATTCAATTCACCGAATAGATTGGAAGAGAGCCAAAGCATTGCCATTAATAAATATAGTCTTGGGGAAAAAAAATAGCCCCAATTTCCGTAATGGGAAAAGTCACTGGCGGAGCTCTGTGACACAAAATGAATGAACAAGGGCGGTCACATTCAGACCTTCCCTCAGAGCTGAGGAGCTCCAGGGCTGAGAGGCCGTCTGAGAGAGCTCTGCTGGGAGGCGCGGGTCCCAGCGCCCTGGCTCGGAGCCACAGCCTTTTTTATTTTAAAAACGCTGACGTGGCAGCTCCGTTCCTTATTATGGGAGAACTGCTTTCTGTTCTTTGCATTTCATGTGAATGCTGTACTACTGCGGAGTGCACATCGGCTCTTAGAAAATAAGTTCTCACTCAGGGAAACCTGCAGAGGTTTCATGTTTGAGATAGCAAAACCTTCATATAATCATGGATTTGGACGGAACAGTCAATTGAAATAGATATATTCTCATGTATTCAGAGTTCCCTCAGTGGTCATTCTCCTCTCCTCTTTTCTGCTCATTTCTTAAGACCCCTCTTGAATGTCACCTCCTCCAGGAAGACTTTCACAGAGCCCCTTCCGGATTCACTGCTTTCACATCTTCTTCCATCAAACTTTGTGTCTTTATTTTAGCATTTCTAAAGGGAGATAATATGGTACAGCGGTATGGTGGCCTTTGGATTACAAAGATCAAACTTTCTCAATTTCTCTAAGTCGAAATTTTCTTATTTTTCCAGTTGCAGGCTTGAGTTACTTTCATGATCGAGAACATCTGTAACACATCTGGCATATAGAAGACACTTGCTTCCCCCCTCACTCTGCTCTATTTGTTTCTGCTAACGTGTATCACCTCCTAATACGCAATAGCTCTCATATACAGAACCAAGTTTATGGTTCAGTATCTGAGCATAAGCTGCATGCACTCATTGTCTGTGTTGGTCGCTGACAAATTCCAAAAGCTTTGAACAGTGCCTGCAACATTGTAGGAGCTCCAGAAACGTCTGGGGAAGGAATTCCTTCTCACCCTTCCCACTCTCCCACCCAGGAAGCCTGATGGACTTACTGACCTCTCCTAGATTCAAACTTTTGGAGGGCAGGGTCCCCCTCAACGCAGCTTCTTTTAGCCCCACAGAGCAAGGCACAGTGCTTTGTGAACGGGAGGCTACCTAGAAGTCAACATGCTATTAACACTCACACATAAAAGCAACCTAGGATAGATTCAAACAGTAAGGTTAAGAGCAACAAAACCTTGGCATCCACAGCATAAAAGAGCATAAACACCTTAGCTGAAAGCAGCATCCTGGGTACCAATAGATTAATTTATGTGTTGTTTTGGCTCAAGATTACAGCCAACTCACTCAATACATGTCAGTACAGAAAGGTGAGAGGAGAGGAAATAAACCAAAGCCAGAAGGGAGAAGTGCTTGATGTTATTCGATGGAACTTTTTTCTGCTGTTTTTGGTTTGTCTATTTTACACTACAGCGGAAAGAATGGCTTGCAGATATACATAAAGAAATGAAATAAAATGCTTGGACAAAGCACTGGAAACTGTACAAATAAATAATTAAAGTGACTATACTCCATGCTTTTGGCCTCCACCAAAGGAAGTTTTGCAGTATAATCAATCTGGTGCTGCTTCACGTAGAAAGTGAAATATGCATTGGCTCCTGGATGGGGGTGAGGGAGGGGCGGAGATTGTTACCAAGCACTAGGAAGTACATTCTGGGCTCTCCTGAATTCTAGGAGAGGTAGGAGGAGTAGTGGTGAATCACCTGGGCTTTGAAATCCTGCAGGCTGAATTTGCATCTGGGTTCTACCACTTGCTAACTATATGTGATTTTCACAACCTACTTAAGCTCCCTAACAGTGGGATTTCTTCAGAGCAAGTGATGGGAGAAAGAGTGAGAGAGAGAAGCTGCAGTCTTTCTTATCTTAATCTTGGAAGTGACATACTAACTAGTACTTCTGCCGTATGTTATTGGTCACACAGACCAATCTTAGTACAATACAGAAAGACTACACAGGAGCATGACTATCAGGATGTGGGGCTCAGCTTGGAGGCTGGCTACCACAGACAGCTGGAACAGCTGCGAGCTGGCGGGCATCTCTCTCTCTCCAGATGGGCTTTCCATATAGCTACCTTGGGCTTTCTTATGCATGGAAGTCTCAAGGTAATCAGGGTTCCAACAAAGCGGTTTGCCTTACCCAGAGTGAGCATTCTAAGGCATAACATGGAAGCTGCCAGTCTTCCTAATGCCTGGGTTTGGAAATATTGGAAACCACAGCTGACCACATCCTGGTGGTCAAAGCAGACACAGAGTCCACCCAGTTTCATGGGTAGGAGAAACAAACTCCACTTCTTGGCCAGGTCACATTGCAAAAGAGTGTGTTGGATCAGAGAGGTCAGTCACAGCTTTTGTCGGAAATACAACCTACTACATGTGATAAAGAGGAGAGCAGCATTGGTTCTTTGGAAGCTGTTAATATTATGCTAGGCTGTGACACAAATTGAGACCTGGGGTTGGACAGAGGAGGTCCAATGCCCAGAGCTGTTCAGGGGCTGAACGCACTGCAGCTGGAATGAAGGAGCAAAGCCATGGAGGCTAGAAAGTATGTGTCACTTGTGGGGAGGTATGGAAATTTCCCTGACAGGAACAGGAAAGTCACATCAGGAACAGACAAGAGATGAGGACGGAGACAATGTCAAAGAGGCCTGATGCTAAACCGAGAACCCAGACTTAGAAGGAGCCTCTATAGATTCTGGAGGAAATGATGCCCTTAGAAATACTTTTGAAGCAAGGATCTTGACATTTATGAAACATTTACCATGTGCACTTGGCTAAGTATTTTACAGCCATTAGTTCATCTAACTTTTACAGCAAGCCTACAAAGTGAGTGTATCTTCATTTTTTTTTGATGAAGAAATTAAAGCTTAGGGAGTTTGAGTAACTTGCCAAAGTTCACAAAGCTAGTAAGTGGCAGATCTGGGCTTTGAACGCAGCTCTGTTTGAAACCCCATACTCTCAATTCATTCATTTGTTGTCATTATGAAGTCCCAAGAGAAGAAGCACCTGAACTAGGTGGACCCAAGGGACTGACCTACAGTCAGGATGGCGTAACTCCCAGAGTAACAACCACACAGCAGCACCCTGGACAGAAGCAGGCACGGGCGTGACTGGATCACACAGGGAAAGGCACAGCTGTCCACAGTCACCAGGTGGATGGAGCCTGCGTAAACGTGGGCTGAGGGAGCTGGCGGACACAGCCAGAGGAGCTGCCCTGGCTAAGAAGGCAGAGCAGAGGAAGTCTTCTAGATTTGGGGGAGTTCTCATAGGAGAAGACCCTAGTCTGCCTCCCTGTGCAAACGTTGTCTCCTTTGACTAATGGTGCAGCTTTAGGAAGAGCTTGTACAGAGCAATGAGGGAGACCAGGATCTCCACCAGAGAGCCAGGGCAGCTGAATCAACTCTGGTGCCCAACGGGGGTCAGGAGGTGGATGTTGGTGACCAATATTGCACCCAGATTGCCCTTACAACTAGTGTTCAATGACTGACCCCTACTTTTAGACCAAGGCTAGAGGGCTCTGCTATGGCCCTTCTCTGGCTGTGGCCCTCTTCATGAGACAAGGAGTCAGCCAGACCAAAGAGATGTGCCCACGTGAAACTCATTCCCCATCTTTAAATACCTGGCATCCCAGAATTTCCTGTCCAAATCTCTTGCGCTTGCTATCAGGGTCTCCACAGTCCTCTTTCCTGCATCCTTCTTCCTTAGGGTGAACTCTGCCACTGCTCTGTGCACCCCTAGGGCTGAACCACGAGGCTACCAGTTAGCAGCTAAGGGGGTATGAAAGGAACTTGGATGTGCAGGCGAGGATGTCCACGTACATGTGCCTGACGCCCTTTGCAATGAGGGATAAAGCCAGAGCAGGGAAGAGAAGGGGGCTGACTGGGGACTGGTGCAGAGCACACAGAATACGGGGCTTGAAATTTGAATCTAGCGTTCCAGTTCATTCTGAAGGCAAATTTATGAAGGTAGGAGGATGGAGTATATTTTGTCTATCATTGGCTAGCTTATCTATAACTTTAAATATTTAGATGTACAGAGGGTGGTCCTCTGTTGCATTCTTGCCCAAGCCCCACAGCAGTGGGCTGTGGATCCCTGCAGAAGCTTGAAGAGGCTGTTTGTTAGACCTGCTCTCTCCCCTCTGCTCCTCGCAGCCAGTTCAACTCGTGGGTCGCTCTGCCTGACAGTACCCCACACTCCAGTTCCCACACTTTACAGTGGGAGTTCTTGACCACGTGCCTTGAGACAAGTAGAAAGCTGCCCATTTTGGTAAGCTGTGCTGCGACAACTTCCTCTGCTCCCTGAAGTAGGTGACTTTTAACTGTGCTGTACCTCTAGTCTCTCAATTTAAAAACATGTCAAGAAGAGTAGCATTCGAAATCCCTGCGACCTTTCAAGGCGGGCAACACTGCAAGGTTACAGAGTCGTGAGTGAGCTGTCATCTGCTGTCGTCACACCACTCCTATCTCATCAACCTACCAAGGCGGAGGGAGACTTGGCCTCCACATTTCATTCATGCAAATGTTCAGAGTTAGCGCATTCACTCCAAAAGAAGCATCCAGAATTTAATCTGCTACTCCTGACCACATTGTTCTTCCTCTCCAGGGTCACTTTCTTTGCGCCAACTCCCTAAAACTGGCCTACAGATGTCATTCAAGTCTTCACAGAATTTAATATTGTACTTCCATTCAAGTGAATTATTTTAATTTGGCTCATGAAGACCATTTTTGCATCTTCTACTTGATGATATCAAAGGCGTTTTCTGTTGCATTATTCAGTACCCTTTGAAGAAAATCCCATGCAATATGTTGTCCTTACAGCTCAGTGCCAGGAAACAGTTTGTTTTACTGGAAGAACTGGAATGACTCCTTTAAACAGATCACAGTTGATTTTTAAGCCCATTATTTTTCTTCTTTGCGCTGGCTGCTAAGAACCCCAGAGTCAAATTTAATACTCAGAGTAATTACCTTATTCCAGTTTCCTGACTCAATATTTCCTGTGTTCCTCAGTCGATATGCTATTTTACCTTTATTTTTTAACTAGTCTGTTGCATGTGTGTTTTATGTGTGTTTTACGGCTAAAAGATAAAGAGCTAACTTTTTTTAGAAGCAGGTAGATGTATACAGCTTATTGTAAATAAATGAACTCATAAGTACACACATACTTATTTTATTATGCTGTCCTTTGTATAAAAGATGCTATTCTTATTACCAACTCTTCTGGGAATATATTATAGGTTGACTTTGGGTAGCAATGAGTTGAACAGTGATACCCGTTGTCGCTGTCTCAGTTTCCTTTCAATTATAAAAGTCTATGGAAGACGAGGCATATGTCCACGTGAGCTGACAGGCGTGCTGGCTTGTGCTTCTAACCACAGACATGATCCCCTCTAAGTAGTTACCCCTCAGTTTCTTATCTACGCAGGGAGGCTGCATAGATAAGATCCCTTCCAGTTTTAATGTTTTCTATTCCATGCACTGAAACGTAACCAACTCGAGGTAACAAACTGCCTGCAAATGAGACGACCTCTGGTTTTCCTGTTCGATCCTCTGACGTGCTCCAGGAGGGTCAGCCTGCCCACGGAGGAGACGGGAGCTGCATCTCCAGGGTTGGGACAGCAGGGCCAAGTCAGAGGCAGCAAAACCAGTCACCACTGTTGAGGGCTAATTAGGAAGCGCAGAACAGGGCAGGGGCCCGTGCTGGCCACTCTTGGGTAGGAGGCTTAGGGCCCGTCAGTGCCATTTCTTCTTCCAGGGTGTGGCTGTTTCTGCTGCTGACCTGAATGTCTAGCCCTGTGTAAAGCAATTGCTAAAAAAAAAAAAAAGAGCCAATATCACTTTAGAAACACTAAAATGAGAGCCCTTGAGAACTGAAGCTTCATATAGTATCTCGTGCTGTAGCGCTATTTCTTCTGGAAAACAGGAGACCTAATTGAAGTTTCTCATGCGCTTCTCTGAGCTTTTACAAAGCAAAGCTGCACACTGACTCGATTACGAGGTCCCTCTGAGCTGTTGCAGACTTCTTCATTAGCACAAAGGGGTGGTGACAGACGCAATCAGAGCTGCCTTGCAGAAAGCTTTAATCTTCTCAGAGATGTTTCACACGCTATTCAAGAATTATGCAAAATGTAAAAGGGTTTAATTCCCAGTTTACTTTTTTGCCATCAATTCAGAGCATATTGAGGATATTTTCTCCTTTATATACTAAGATAGGTTCAATTGCTCTTTAGGATTAAAATTTTCAGTGAGTGACCAGTACTGTGATAAAGTTTCCACATTGTTATCATTTACTATGTGCTTGGAGCTTTATGTGCCTTATTTATAATTTATATGACAACTCTACAATATAAATATTATGACCACCACACAAGCCTCGTTTTTCAGATTTTGAAACTGGGGCCCATTGAAGTTAAGGGACAAGCCCAAAGCTACATAACAGATAAGTGCTAGACCTGGGATTCTGGCCACAAGCTGCCTGGTTCCCAATCCACGCTGCTTCCACTGTCGAGCGCTTCCCCAACCCTCAGTCCCTCACTTTGGCTTAAGGCAGAACCTTTCGTTCATTCCTTCCTTCTTTCATTCATTCAAACACTTGGTTTGCACAGTTAGTGAACCAAGGCTTGTACACAGTGCAAGAAGAGGAATAAATAAGACATGGTCCTGGCCCCTAGAGAAATCACATTATTTTCTTCCACGCAACAGTTAATAAAAATAAAATAGCTGTGGTCTTTGAATATTCACAATTAATAACATATATTTATATTCCATCTCATTCCAAAGGAAAGATTTTAGGAGACTCCTTTCAAAAACAAAAGCAAGTATATTTCGAGACCTCCCATTTCACTAGGTTTGCTTTGGGTCTTATGAACTGATGACTGAACTCCCTGTTCTCTTGCTCAGGCGAGACTGCGAGGATGACCCCATCCACACACTGCCTTAGGGAGCACAGGCAGCAAGCCAGCTTTCGGGAGGCCGAAAACCAAACAGGTGGGAGAGGCCTGGGTAAGGTGCTCAACTATTAAAATACTTCTATACCTGTTGGAAAGATTGTAACAGCAGCAGAACTAAGCAGTAGATGTAATTAATAATATAATTTATAACGTCAACTCATTAATTCAGCTGATTATTGTGGAATGTCACACTGACCCTTAGCAAGTGGGCCTCCTGTTGCAGTGTGACCTCGGTAATAATAGAGATACTGGATATACTAACATCTCAGGCAGTCTCTTAGGGGTTAGAGAATCGGGGAATGTAATTGCTATTTGATCAGCAGACACGTGGAGAGGATTGAGGACCTCAAAAGAGAAGCGCCGCCTCCTGCTTCCTGAAACCACCACTCACCTGATGCTGCTCCCCTGCAGAGCCAGGTAACTGGACCTGGGGCAACGCCTGGCAGACACGGGGGGATCAAGATGACAGCAGCAGTGCAGGAGAGTGCACGGCTTGCCTGCTGCTTCAGAGCCAGCCAGCATTGCCAAGGTGGCAGCCAGCTGGAGGGGTTGGTGGCCTGGGAGGTGGGGGGCCATCACTGGCAGGTGACCTTGGAGGTAGGAGTCCATCACTGGCAGACTCTGAGGCACAGACTTCCCTGAGTCCAGATCGTGTGGAAAGCACTGCCGTCAGTGGCGAGCGGGTAACGTGCCCAGTGACTGCAGCAGGGCCCCAGCAGGCAGGGACCCAACGGTGACCAATTTGACAGGGAAGTTGTTGGGAGACTTTGATGCAATCCCTTCACCAAGGGGTGGCTCAGAAGGGGCATCATTTAGCCTGACAGCCAGGTCAGACAAAAGACCACATCTGCAATTTTTAAAATTCAGCAAATCATTTCAAAAATATTAGAATGATTTATTTGCACAATTTATATTGCTTGGTGAATAGTTTATGCTATATTGTTGAGTTGATTAAGAGAACAGAAGAGAATTTTTAAAGGTTAGATGTATATGTTAATTTATATTACCATGATGATTATTAAGTACTGTTAAGAGTTTTAAGTGTCACCCATAGAAAAGCCCCACACTGGAGCTAGCAAAACGGTCAGTGGCTATCTCCTTTCCGGAAGGAGGCACATTTCTAGCTGGGCTGCCCTGAGAGAGCCAGTCAGAATAGTGATGCCAACCACATGCATGGTGCCTCCTGGAACTGTGTAAAGTGATGACTCTGAGCCATGGATGTATCAAGAAGGCATGCTTTCTTAATGCATATCACAGCATTGTTTGAGCAAATCAGTCATGCTTACTCTATGGGTCCTTTTAATTGCTAAGGTAATAATTCCCAGGCAGCATTTACTTCTGTCAATTCTTGACCCATTACTTCTAGAATGCCCTGCGACCAGTGAGTCTGTGAAGCCCTCCATGGCCCCTTTCTTCCCCATAAGCTCTTGGATGGATAGACAAACAATTCCTACTCCTTGAACACATGAGATGGAAAATTTTTCCAAAATAGAACTTTATGGGAATAAAGAAAACCAAGCCTCTGACCAAAGCAATGTCTTGTTGAAAAATTGTTAAACCAAACCAAAATATTAAATATCCTTTCCTATATAGAGTTCCTTAACAGCTGCATATATTAAGAAATAAAGCCTTTTTAAATTGCTCGGAACTTACTGGAATTTTAAAAATTAAATAGGGAACCAGCCCAATGGTGTAGTGGCTAAGTTCCTGGGCTCCATGTTGGCAGCCCAGAGTTTCATCAGATCAGATCCTGGGTGCGGACCTACACACCGCTCATCAAGCCATGCTGTGGCCACGTCCCACACAGAAGAACTAAAGGACTTACAACTAGGATATACCACTAGGTACTGGAGCTTTGGGGAGGAAAAATAAAAAAGAGGAAGATTGACAACAGATGTTAGCTCAGGGCCAATCTTCCTCACCAAAAAGGAAAAAATAAATAAATAAACAGGTAATCATTAAAGTCCTTCCCTTTAAAGTGATTTCTCTGACCTTTCAATCCCATGAAATAATCACCATAGAAACTGGGTCTGAGGCCACCTGAATCGAAATCTGCCTCTGCAACTGAAGGTCCCTATTCAATCAAGTTCTGAAAAGAAGTGATTGATACAGAGACTGAACCCACTTCAAGAACTTGCTCTGATTACAGACCCTGATAGACGGGTCCATCCAGAGCTCTCTTTAAAAGGTGCCAGAATGCTTTTAAGCTGACATTCCGATTTTTATCCCAAAGAAAACATCACGTGGTAAATGCCGTTGTAATGGACAGTTGTAGGTTAAGCTGAATATTTTTAAAGCAAATTCTTCTTGGACCTGCGGGGGAGTCAAATGTGTGTTTACCCGTCCCTGAAATTACATGTGCTTATGAGGAGAGCGGATGAAAATGGTTAGAGACTGTAATTGGTGTAAGGGAAATAAGTGAGTTATTTCTAACACACAAATACTTTTCAGCATTGTAGTCGGATTTAGGGCTTGCTCAGATTCTGGACGAGAAATCACTGTGAAGCTTGTTACGATGCAAATTTCTGTGCCCCAGTGCGTATATACGGAATGACTCTCTGGGACTGGGGTTGGAGATGTACATTTTAACAACAACGCCAGTGATTGTTAAGAACAGTGATATTTGAGAGTACTTGTTCTATAGGAGACTGATGACGTTCATTCATTCGTGTTATTCATCCATCCATTTGTTTACTCCACAGCCGTTTATTGAGTGCCGTGTCTCAAGCGCTGGGAATATAGAAATGGATAAAATACAGTCTATGTTCTTCAGCAGCTTAAGGTCTAGATTTAATTTGCACCAGTCTTTCTCAACTGGGGGCAATATTGGCCCCCAGGGGACATTTAGCAATTTCTGGAAACATTTTTGGTTGTCACAATTGGGGGTGGGGATGACGTCTAGTGAATAGAGGCCAGGAAGCTGCTATCCATCCTACAGCGCACAAGAGAACTCTCTCCCCGACAGAAACAAAAATGATCCACCCTTAAATGTCGGTAGTGCTGAGGCTGAGAAATGCTGATTTGCACTGTACTGAGTCATTCAGCCCAGCCAACCATCACAATCCCCTAGCTTTCAAATAGCCACATCCTCCAAATTACTGTCTAATTAACGTGCAGCTCTGTTCGAAAGTAGGGCTAAAACATGAATCATTAGATGCTAGAGTTAAACAAATCTTGATTTACAGCGTGAACAACGGAAGGGACCTTCATCTGTGCCATAATAAGGCCCCAGTGACATGATATCGTGACTCTGCCGACGTGATTTTATAAATAAAGACGTATTGCTAAACTGTTTTTGGATTATCTCTACATCGTTCAATTAACTAATAGTCCAGATGAGTTTAATAAACAATTTACTATCCTTAAAAGAAATAGTGCTGTGGACTTACACTTCCAGCCAAGATGGCATAACAGGGGTTGGATTTCCGTCCATTCCAAAACGACAATGGCAACGCCAAAATAATCCCAGACAAAATCAATGAAAAAACAGTTTTCAAGGCACTGAATGTTAGGTAACAAAGGACAGTGATCTTGGGAGACAAAAACAAACGTGGTGAGCCCTTTGATTGCCTCCAGCTTGCTGCCTGGAGAGTTTCTAAGCTGTGATGCAGGGAGGGGACATGCAGGTGACACCCCGCAGACATTTTGAATTGAGGGAACCTTGCTCAGAGTTCAGGCAGACCAAGGCACCTCCATTTTGCAGGATAGGGCACCAGAGAGGAGAATGCTGCACACAGAGAGAATTCTAGAGATCTGCAAAGGACTCCCCTCCAGTGTTCGGCTGAGTACAGGTCACCATGTGCATGTGAGAAACCCCCCGAGGCTGGAAAGGAACACCTAGAGGATAGAGGAGATTGTACCTGAAGCTTGCACAGGACATGGAGCCTGCCTGCCCCACCAGCCAGAGCGGAGAGCCTCGTGGTCCGTGGGACGTTGGGTACAGCATGCAGAAGATCTTGCCTCAGTAATGAAGAATAACTAACCCTTGAGGAGCACCGGACCAGTCCCACCTAACACATCTTAAAAGCAAGATCCAAAAAGGATCGAACTATTTCTAAGCAACCTAACTGCATCCCAGAACGAGGCTCGAGAACATTTACCGACAGAGGTGTGATAATTAGTAGACAAGAAAACTATAAGAGTTATTACAACTGTATCCCAAATGTTCGAGCAGTTAGTAGAGCTGTGGATGATACGAATGAAATTATACAAAGGAACTGGAAGTCTCAGACTCTGTGACTGGGATGGACAATTTTACAACCAGTTGGAAAACAGTTGGCAGGTGTTTTTAAAGTTACACACCTATCATGTGATCTAGTCATTCCTCTCTTTGGTATTCATCCAAACAAAATGAAAGTGTATGTCCACGCAAAGACTTGAACATGAATATTTATAGCAGCTTTGTCTGTAATAGCCAAACACGGGAAACAATAGAAGCATCCATCAGCCAGTGAATGGACAACCCCACTTTGGTACATCCGTGCAATCCAGCACCACCAGCAAGAAAAGGGGTGGGCTAATGATAAACAGCCCAATATAGATAAATCCTGAAACAATTATTCTGAGTGTAATAAGCCAGACTAAAAGACAGTGTACATACTGTATGATTCCATTTATATAAAATTTTGAAAACTGCAAACTAATCTATAGTGATCAAAAGGAGACCAGGGGCTCCCAGGAGAGGGGGTGATGCAGGTAGAGGCAGGAGGAAGTGATGACAAGTGGGCACGAGGGAACTTTTGGGGATGATAGCTTTGTTCTTCACCTTGACTGTGGTGATGGTCACGTGTGACATATGTCATAATTTATCAAATGGTATGCTTTAAATATGTTCAGTTTACTGTATGCCAATTATGCCCCAATAACACTTTTGCCACAAGGCGGGGCTGAGGGAGAGTGTCTGCCTGCCTGTCCCCTGCCATCTGTGCCCTCCAGCCACCTGTGCTCCTCATTCACCTCTTGCCTCAGCAACTCCCACCTCCGTGGTGCCATCCTCAATCCTTCCCTTCACAGCGCCCTTGCTCTATGACCATCTCCAGGTCTCTCCTAGGTAGCATCTTGATTTGTTTTCTTTATTTTAACCTTTCAAAATAAATACCTTACTTAGGCTTATTACCCCTCTTTCCTTCACCTTCTCTGACTCTCGAAATACCTGTAATTCGGCTTCCTACTTCCAGCGCTCTAATGACTAATTTTTCAAAGGTTACCACCATCGCTGTTCAGAGTCCCAGCTGGCCACATGGTCTTGGCTCAGTTTCATACCTTGAGAGGCCCAAGTCCACCCTTTTGTCCCCAAGTACTTGGCCCAGCCCTATCTTGAACGGAGCCCCAGCTGTCAGGGCCTTTGTCCGGGTCCAACTCCCGTCCCCAGGCAGCTGTTCCCTGCTACAGCTTCAGGTCTTTCTTCTCTTCTCCACACAAAATGTCTCTTTCTGTCTTTCGGATTCAGCCCTCTATGAAATATTTTCTTTGATGTATTTTAGCCAGTATTTCTTTGTCTGGTTACTCTTTGCGTACTTGCCCGAGTGCCTCAACTAGACAGTAAGCCTCCCGGGGGGGGGGGGGATCGCATCTTCGACTTTTTGGCACACGATCTCCCACCTAGCAGACCCTCAGCAGTTATTTGCGCAGTGAACAGTACTGTGCTGGACTCATCAGTGTTTGTTGGCTGGAGGTTCAATAAAAGTACGTGAAAAAATCTTCATTTGTACGCTTCACTGCACCCAGCATGGCACCACCTACAGCCTCCTTTTAATAGCATTGGGGTGAGAGAGAGAGAGAGAGAGTGTGTGTGAATTTGCTGGGCTGATTCTTATTTGAAGACATATCTTTGAATTTTTAGATGGGTAGCTCTCCGTCTTGTTCCATGCCTAGCTCACCTAAAGGACATCGTCATTTCCAGCTGCAATTGGCTTACCTAATTGTCACTTTGGGTGGGGTGGGGGGTGGGATGGCTTCCTAAAGGATGTATCAGAATCCTGGTACTTTTAAAATTCCTTCTCCACCCACCTCCCACCACCCTGCTTGAAAATCACTGCCTTAGTCATCAGACAAACTTCTGAAGAGCACTTCTCGTCTAAGCTAAAATTTCCCAGTGCCTGTTGTTCATTTTGCATCCTCACGTGTGTGGAACGGTCAGGCATGAACAAGCATTGTCACCTTGATTGGCTTCCCAAAGCCATACCGAAGGCTAATGGAGTGAAGCAGCAGAGATGGGCCGTCTGACTCCCATTTTTCTCAACGTGCTATTAGACGCACAAACTCTTGGTCACCATACTGCACGTCTCTGGTATCCAGCTACAGTGCTGCAAATCAGGCATGTAGAAACTAATGTGCTTAATACAGAGAATAAAGACTTGGAGGTTTTTTTTTTGTTTACAAAAACATAGAATTTTTCCAGATGTGATGATACGTCAGGGAATATTTTCCTGGTACATTCATTCTCTTACAGGGAGGAGATTTCCAGCATATGACGCTTAAAGTGTTAGGCAGAGCTTGTAAAAGCCCTGCTTCCCTCTGCCATGGGTAAATAGCCCGGCAGGTTGTGAAAAGGCACGATGCCGTCTGAACATATTAGTCTCTTGGCTGTCTTGCTCAGACTGTCTATGCACCTCCTGACTGAATGTTCGCTGGCAGAATTCCCAGCCAGGAATGCCCTGCAGCCATCTGCTCTATCTCTGGTACCCGGCCTCTGTGCCAGGGGGACAGCAATCTTTCCCCTAGCACTGCGTAGGTGTTTGGACTGCTTAGGGCGACCTGGAAAAATTATTATGTGCTCAAGGCACGTGGGCTGTTTCTGTGCTATGACATTTTAATATACTTTGCTGTCCTGCATTTTCAAATTGATTCTGCTAGCTGTTGTAACCGTGCACAGATGCAGTATGGAGGGCTGAGGGCAGAGAGGGGAGAACAGCTCCCTGAAGGCAGCGCTGGGTGAGGGGAAAGCCCTGAGGGGGATCTGTGCCCAGTCTCTGTTTTACCTTTACCTGAAGGTGCAACTGGGAGCAAGTCACTCCACCTTCCACTTCCCTTGCATTAAAAAGGAAAGGCTTTCCCACAAGACCGACCACATAAAAACGGAACATCAAAAAACAAACCCACAAGATAAATGATTGACTGCAAAAGCAAACAAACAAATCTTTTGCAATACTTATGGAAAGGAGTTAACATCCCTAATAAAGAGCTCCTATAAATTGGTGAAAATAAACAACAGACATAACATATAAGAATAGTCAAACGACATGACAGGTTTCACAGAACATGAAAAGCAAATGACCAATTATAAGCGATAACATGCTCACAAATGTCAGGAAAAGTAAAGGTCAAGGCAACGTTGAACACCACGTTTTTATGCATCTCACTAGCAAATAGGAAAGACAGAAAAAAAGGATGGTTACTATCCGGTGCTGGTGAGAGTGGCGGACGCGTCAGACACTGCGGGGAGGATGAGCTGCGGCAAGCTCTTCGGGAAGTGATCTGACAACGCCTTCAACTTCCAGCAATCTCCTCTGAGGGGCTCTACCCTGTAGAAACAGAAGCAACGTTGTTTGAAGATACATGCGTGGAGATCATTGTCACAGAGTGGGAGAGAAGAACCCGGAAAATAACCGAAATCTCCATTAATAGAGAAAGGGTTGAATGAAATACTCTATATGAGGGAGTGACTTTGCTCCCCAGGGACATTGGGCACTATGTGGAGAGAGTTTCGATGGTCACAATGAGAGGCTGAGCGCTACTGGCATCTGGTGGGTGGAGGCCAGGGATGTCCCTAAGCATCTTACAATGCACAGGACAGCCGCCCCGAACAAAGAATTGTCTGGCCCAAAATATCGATATGCTGAGATTGAGAAACTTCTGCGTGTGTGTGTGTGTGTGCGTGTGCTGAAGGTGAGTCCTTAAGACAATATTAAGTTAAAGAAAAACCTACAGAGTGATTTATAAGATTCTATTTTTTAAAAATCTTAGGAAAAAACTCCAAACAAGCATATATATATGTATCTTTGCAGGAGCACGGTATAAAGTATGGAAGTATTTATACCAGACTGGAAACACTACCTACCTTGGGAAGGACTAAGGCCGCATACGAGAAGAAATACCCCCTCCACACACAAACACACACGTGCTCCTCTACTCCTGTTTTGGGTTGGCTGAATTGGAATCATACGGGATGCTTTTGAAAAAATTTTTTTTCCTGGCATAGTCCAGATTTCTTGCATGAAATACTCTGGATCTGAACATTTCAAAAGCTTTTGAGTTTTCCCCCCAAAAATTGTCCTTCAGAAAAGAGAGAGCTGCCTTCCATTTAAGTCCTTACAAAGCATCTCTTGCCATGAGAGCTCTCTCAGTTACTTTATTTTACAGCAAAGCACTGTTTTGGGAAAAATATAGTAGCCTGAAAGCCAGGACAATGCTTATGGAGGTCATGTGACAGAATCTCATTACGTCCTCATATGGAGGACAAAGAGAGCCCTGGTCCCTTCATCCCCTTGTAAGGGCACCAGGCCTGTCATAGAGGCTCCACTCCCATGACCCCATCCAAACCCAATTACCCCTCAAAGGCTGCCTTCTAAAAACCATCACCTTGAGAATTAGGTCTTCAACACATGGACTTGGGAGGGACACAACATTCAGTCCACAGCAATGTCCCTACTGTGGCCAATTACTTCATGCCTTTGCCTTCTAGGGGAAGATGAAGTTTCCCAGCAGAAGATTGTATTTTAGCTGGTGGAAAGGAGAGAAAGAGGAATTGCTATGGGATAGTCCTTGCAGGTGATATAGTGAAAACACTCTGCAATGCTAACTCAATTTGTTGTAATATGCAAGATGGCATGAGCAGTATGGGTCAGAGGCCAGGCCTTGTGATGCTGAAGCGTGCACTGTTCTGTCCTTCCAGCACTTGTCACTCATGGGAAGTCAGGTACCTGGGAAGGTACTTTGATATTTTAAGGCCAGGAGGGCATCTGTTGATGTACCAGGCATGCTGAGAAGCGCAAATCATTTTTCAATGCATTAAATGACGCTGGTGAGTTAATGCAGATGCTAGACATTGGCACCAGGGAGAGAGTGGGAGACAGAGGGGAGCTGTCTCAGTGAGCTTCAGTCTCAGCCTAGCCTGGCCACGGCTGCAAAATGGCATGGAATAAATCATTTTGACCTTGGCTCCCTGTTCTGTCCAATGGGATTGTTAGTGCCTGCCTTGAAGAATGAGGACTAGAAATGACCCAAGAATGGTTGAAGAAGACACAACACGGTATTAATAATTTCAATGATTTTCACGATGATGTTCATTTTTATTTTAAGAACAAGATCAAATAACTTTTTATTCACCTACAAGATCTTAATATAGTGAAAGGTCAGTTAAAAGCTTCTGTCATGATTCAATACCCATGCACTTTTGAATGTTGAATTATGAAACTAAAAACTTCCAGAGGATTAATGGGATGAAATGGAAGAAAGAGAAGTTTCAAATGAATCATCAGCAAAAATGTCCTTTCAATTATAAAATGACTTTTCCGGGAAAGGAATAAAGCTGATATTACCAGAACAAATAAATACCTAAGCATCTTTAGACCTGTCCTGTATCACTTGTAACTTCATATTTTTCAAATTAAATTCAGTTCTCCAAATATTAATCAGTCTCTTATTATGTATAAGGCATTTTGCCGGGTCCTGGGGATAGTGAGATGAATGTGAAACAGGACAAAGATGGGACGTTAAAATTGCCATGATGACAGCTAAAGGGGTTGATAAAATCAATCTGTATCGTGGTAACCGAATGAAACATGATGCTGCTAATAAGAGAATGCAGTTTGTTTCTAGAACGGACATTCATTTGTTATGATCAAATGTTTTCTTCTTTCTGTGCTTGGAAATGTTGCTTCAAGCTCATAGAATTCACATTTTCAAGTTTCATAAAGTAGTACAAATCAAGTCATTAATTGGATATTCATGATAAATATATGAATTGAAGAATTTAACATAAGTTGCATTATTGTTTACTAGGGTAAATAAAGCTTGCAAACAAAGAAACCTAATTAATCTTCACGTTAATCTCATAAAAAACACTGCTGTCTTATGCCCTTTATGGCCAGATACCTAATCAATGGCCTTGGACCATCAGGTGGAAAACCAAAACAGTCTCTGGAACAGACCAATGATTTCTTCATGTACCCACCATACTTATTGTATTAATTAGATTAACATTAGCTGCTGAGCAAATAAATCCTAAAATTTTAGCAACCCGACACAATAAAATTTTATTTCTTGCTCACTTTCCAGTCTAATGTTAGCGTTCCTGCTCGGTCGTTGCCTTCAATATGGTCATTCAGGAGCCAAGGTTCCTTCCTTCTTAGAGCTGGGCCTCTTATAGCGTCTCAGAATCTTCTGCATTCAGCAGGTAATGTGGAAAGAGAGAGGATGGAAATAGTACAGTTGTTTTGGCCTAGAAGAGACACCTAGCACTTCCACTCACATTCCACTGGGAAGAAGCAGTCACCCGGCCACAACTAAATGCAAGGCCTAGCCCGGCGCCCAGGACGAGGAGGAGAGGAATAGGTTGGTTAACAGCCACACTCCACCCTTCGGGTCTTCCCGCAAGGGAACACGATCAGTCTCTCTGCAAGGGAGACAATCCACGTCCCATTCACAGTCACTGATTCTAGTGCCAAATCTGGCGTCTCCAGGAGACGAACTACCCTCCCCATCAGATCTGTATGTTGCTCTTAATGATCCAATAACCTTTGAACTAAAAAGAGAGTTTTTCTGCCACTCCTTGCCCCCAACATACAACAGATGAGCAGGGACAGAATAACTATAATAAAACTCCCATCCAGAAAAGTGAAGAATGGAAAACATACAACAGTCTCTGGTCCATAGCAAAGGTGAAATCCTACGGACATTTGTGAGGTATCTTTTGACTTGGGTAGGTGAATTCCCTTGATTTGACCCAGATTCTACATTCTAGAAGGAAGCCTCTTGCCCATTATCCTTCATGGCCCCTGGATCTTCCCTTTAGGAAGTTCTTCTTTATCTATCATCTTCCAAGGCCACATCTGAAATAGGCATTGGGGACTATGCCCTCTTTGAAAGCCATACAGCCCACTTTGAGCAAGCGCAGGCTTAGGGACTCAGAGGTTGTTTTAAAACCGTAATAGTTATGCCACAACCAAAAGGACCCACAGCTAACATATACAGCTATGTACTGGGGGGATTTGGGGAGAAAAAAAGCAGAAAAAAAAAATCCTGTAATAGTCAAAGGTTTCTTATTCTGAGCTCATAGTTCTTTTGGCAATACAGTTTCTACAAAACCTTAGTAGTCTTTTGATTGTTTTATGCCACTAAGTTTTGGGCTGTTACGTTGCCTTAGTAACTGGAACGCTATCCGAGACTTCATCCAATGACATCGGTCATACATCCGTGTGTCCCAGAGTCCATCACTCAAAACCTAGAGATTTGCTGTTACTTCTGTCCATCAAAGAATTTAAAAGGACATCCAATTTGTTATCCATGGCAACATTTTTTAAAAGCCCTTTCCCTTTCCTTCACATTATACTGTGTTTTAAACTTTCTTCCTTACCCTCCCCTCTTTACCAATATTCTCTTAAGTTATCCCCATTTGTATGGCCTTCTTTTCTTCTCTTCTCCCTCTTTAACTTTTTTCTCTCATTCATGCCACAAAACACAAATCCCTCATCCCACATTTTTGGCTTTTTTTACTTAATTGGCCCAACCATAATAAGGCCCAGACATGTGGCAGTGGTAGGGAAATGAAGCAGGTAACACCCAAATTTGACATTGAAGGTGGAAGGAGGGAAAAAAAGTGAATCATACTCTTGCAGGGATAACTTTTATCCTCATTGCGCTTGCATGTTCATTATGCTTTCCCCGCTGCCTCTTTCCCTGAAGGAACGTACTCAGATTTACTCGACACAATGCTTCAGCTACTGCCCCATCATTCTTCCTTTTACTGTCATCTTCTCCAAAGGAGGGCATATGCTTATTTCTCCGTTTCTCAGGCTCCATTTACTTCTCAACCCATTGCAATATGACGTCTGCCCTCACAAGTCTATCAAAATCCCTCTAGGGTCACCAAATGGTCAGAAAATTGCTACATTCAGTGGTCTCTCTGGAATATAGGATACCCTGATACCGCCTCCTGGAAACTTCTCTCCTTGACTTCCAGAACCTCCTGCTTCTCTTTCTTCTTCTTATCCCACAGCTGAAACAGTGATCCAGCTGTTGATTAGATTCTCTATTAGTGGTTGCTTTTTTCTCTTTTTACTAGTCTCCTCTTCCTCAAGGAAATTGGGACAAATTCCCCGGGAGTAGGAGAGAGCGTGATCACGCGGTATCTCCCGATGTCACACTAAAAAGGATGCCTGCTACAGACCAGAAATCCACGAGAGCCCGCAGAATCCTCAACCTTTTCCTATTTTGGATTGAGTTTTCTATCTCTACTGCACTATACAAAGAACGGCGGTGACATATTATTGGAAAGTCAACTCTTGGACTAAAAAATGATTCATAGATTCATTCTCTGTGATTTACATGTTGTAGAATTTGGATTTAAAATTTCGAGTATCTTAGCAATATCTTACCCACATCATTGTTTAAATTAATGCCATTCCACAAACACCTTATCAAAAACACTGATTTTCTTATTACTTTTCCCCAAAAAACTTATTTACATTCATATGATCATTAAGAAGTCTACAGAGATCAGATATTTTGAAATTAGAAGGGAACCATAGGTCCTGCAATGAGGATTATATGAGAAATTTTCATTACGCTTTAAGAAAGAGATACATTTTTCTTATGTATTTTGTGGGGTTCTTTTGGTGAGGAAGATTGGCCCTGAGCTAACATCTGTTGCCAATCTGCCTCTTTTTCTTATTTCTTCCCCAAAGCCCAAGTACGTAGTTGTATATCCCAGTTGTAAGTCATTCTAGTTCTTCTATGTGGGATGCCACCAAGGCTTGGACTGATGAGCAGTGCTCGGTCTGTGCTCAGGATCCAAACTGGCAAACCCCAGGCTGCAGAAGCAGAGTGTGTGAACTTAACCACTCGGCCATGGGGCCGGCTCCCTGAAGACAAGTTTTTCATGAAATTTGAGAGTTAAGTTGCAGAGAACAGTATCCACTGCTACTAGTTTAAGCGGGATGGGATTTATTAAGATATATTAAATGGCTTCAGAATCATTGGGATGGCCGAAGAAAGGGCCTCTTGGATGAGTTTTTAGGGACAAAACCACACTGTAGAATTGGGCCAGTGGGGGACCTGCTGCCTCTTCTACTATCAGAAAGCCACCAGCTCAAGAACAATGCTGCCACTGCCACAATCAGGACTGTGTAAAATCATGAGGCTGCCGCACGAGGACCACACATGCAAGCCAATGGACACCTCAGCCTCATCTCCCACAAAGCTTGTGACCGGACACTGGGGTCACCATCCCTCGACAAGCAGCACAAATGACACTTTTTGCCACTTCTCAAATCTTGCATGACTGCATCTGATTGGTACCTGAGTCACATCCATAAGCTTAGCTGCAGGGAAATCTGAGGAGGCAGACATTAGTTTCCCCTTATCCTCTTATCCACCCCAGCAGGAAAAGATGTTAATGGATTCCTGAAAGCGAGTAGCTGTAGTTGAATGTTAAATGTATTTGGTATTGGCTAAATATGAAGTTTCAGAAGACACACTAATCTACACTATGAAGACTAATGAGGAAATGCTGAAGTCTTAATTTTAAAACTCAGTGCTAGAGATTACCTAACAAAAATTAACTCATTATTATCAATAAAGTACCAGGCATGGTGGAATGGCAGTTTCTGGTTAGGTCTTAGATTATGTATTCAGTAGAAAAACAAAACAATGCTGAAAGTAAAGCTGCATGCCCGGGGAGCCTCCAGTGGACTGGGGAGAGAGGCTGTGAGTGCTGTGCAGGGCTAATGTAAGTTCATTTCCTCATGATGAAATTATAGGGGGGTTGTTCATAATCAAGTAAAGTATAACTCTCCACCTCTCAATAATGAGTGAGAAATTACTCTGGAAAGGGTGGTGAATTGTGATGATAAACACAGCAGCTTTGATGCGGCTAATGCAGGTGTGCATCTTAGTAAAGCTGATGACATTCATCGCCTTCTTACTGAACCAGGAAAGGGGACTCCCTCTGTGGGTGGCGTGGGGCTGAGAGAAAGCCATGTCCTCGAGGTTCTCTACAACAATGGCAATCGGAATGTTTCACGTGGTTATTTGATACCAAGTGAAATGGATTCAGGCTGCCATTTATTGAGTAGCTTCTGCAGTCCACATTGAATAAAGTGCTTTATGTTGTTTTATTCATTGCATCATCATAAGGACCCTGGACAGCGGTATTCTTTACCGTTCACACCATCTTACAAAGGAAAAACCTCAGGTTCAGAAAGGATACGTGATTTACACAAGACCTTGGAGGTAGTGAGATACTGAGAGATTTTAAACTCAAATTTGTCCACTCAGATCGGTAATGGAAACGCCTTGGTTATGCCTGTCCAGCATTCTTTCCCCTTCTTGTGGTTTGGCTGCTCCCAGGCTTGGTGTGAGACCCAGGCACTGTTGATCAGGTCACTGTGTCCTCCTGGGCACAGTGACCAGAAATGTCATGTGACACAATCACAGCATCTCAAAGAGAATTGCATGGCTTTTTCTGGAGAAAATTTTTAAAAGGGACCTTCTCTCTTTTCTGCTGCACTAGGATTTTGAAGGTATACGCCTATAATAGCTGACAACCTCTTGCTACCAAAAGGAGAGGGTGTGCTAAGAATGGGGCCAACGCAGTGGAAAGTAGAGATGAGAGCTGGAGAAAGATTGGTCTCAACAATATCTTTTAAGCATCTAAATCCAGACATCCTGAATCCAGAGAACTCATGGAGTTTTCAAGTATCTAAGGAAATTAATTCCTTCACTTCCTAAAGTCTGTTTAGTACAAACTCTGAAGTTCATGTTCTTTCCCTTGGATCACACTATTTTAACTATCAGAGAATAAACGACCTCCAAAATAAAATAAAAATAAGACTTAATATATCAACAATCATAGGGGCCAGCCCAGTGGTGCAGCAGTTAAGTGCACACATTCTGCTTCAGTGGCCCGGGGTTCACTGGTTCAGATACTAGGTGCAGACATGGCACTGCTTGGCACGCCATGCTGTGGTAGGTGTCCCACATATAAAGTAGAGGAAGATGGGCACGGGTGTTAGCTCAGGGCCAGCCTTCCTCAGCAAAAACACACACAAAGACAATTATGTATATAGTTGTGTTTATGATATATTCTCTCTCTTATCTGTAAAAGTGACTATTAAAATCATTTTAAGAGATTTTGAGTAAAAAAAAGATGATTTGAATAATTTTGCCACAAGATAAATTACTTGAACATGTCATAAAATCTTACTGGGAAATTTCTCAAGAGAGTCTATTATACATTAATAACAGCTTACCCCTTAACATTGTATTCCACATGCCTTCTTCGTCACAAGCCAATAATGAGTGACATAAATTAAGAGGCTTTGTGAAACTAAGAAAAGCATAAGTCTATAAATATAAAACATATTTCTTTAAGATTATTTCTCAGAATCAAATTTATTGGTAATTGCAATGTTTCCCCATAGAATGTGTCTCAAAAGCATAGACAAGGATGGGCAGCACACAGTAGTTCTATAAGTAGGAAGAGAGGGTCTAGGACATTAGCTCCTTCTTACTCATTCTAATTATTTATTTCATTTATTATTTTTTTTTGCAGGGAAAGTTTCTCCCTGAGCTAACATCTCTTGCCAGTCTTCCTCTTTTTTTCCCTCCCCAGAGCCCCAGTACATGGTCGTACATCCTAGCTGTAAACTATTCTAGATCTTCTGTGTGAGCCACCACCACAGCATGATAACTGACAGATGGGTGCTGTCGTTTGGAGACTGGGAAGTGAACCCCAGCTGCCGAAGCGGGAAGAGCACTGAACTTGAACCACTAGGCCATCAGGGCTGGCTCTCATTCTAATTATTAACCAAGAACATGTATCAGGCAGGTGAGGCCGGAGAGCTGAAAATAAAAGTCCAAATTTCAGTGGGCTTTAATTTTGTTCAGCTTTACTTTTTGCTCATGGCACATGTGCAATGTGCATCACGGACCCTGCTCCATATAATCACTTGGGGATGGGGGCTCCACCAGCCTGCAGCTGCACCATCTAGAAGATTCTGCTTCCTTCTCTGCTGTGGCAGAGGAAGAGAGAGGATGAAGAACTCAGCCCTGCTGTTGAGTACTCAAGCTGGAAGTAACACACATCATTTGTTTCCCAGCCTTAGGCAAAATGAGTCACACGGCCCCAGCTTTAACTAAAAGAGAGGCTGAAAAGCGATAGTGAACCACATGGAATCTTTGGTGGATGATAACTGTCTTCTGTGGTATCTAAGAGCAAAGAAGCCTGGAATGGAAGTCACTGTGCTCCTCTGACTAGGCTGCAACCATGTAAGTTTATAGGTCTATCTTTTATTTATTCCTTCCTTACTAAATTTTCCAAGAATGCAACTATTGTATAAATGGAGGGGAGGTTGAACTTTGTTTTGCTGAGTCTTACCAAAAATTGTTTCCTATTTCGGAAATTCATGTTACCCATAGCAACACTGCTAATGATTCATAATGATTCTCCACACACATGCGGGCACCGATGACATTGCTATGTCTTCTAATGTGGTCATGCTTGCTTATTTAGATACCTAAATAAATGTTATTTTATTACAAAGTACTTTTTTTAATTTCTCCTTTTTATTGTACTCAGGATAAGGAGCATTTTTCAAAATTATAGCATAGTCAATAATAATATCTATGAATTTGGTTTTAGAATACTAAAAAAACATTAAAAATATTTGCTATGAAAAGGATGGATCTGATAAGACTGAGAAGCAATGTGTCAGGCAACATGGCATGATGTTTAAAAACACGGAGGTTATAGAGTCAAACAGATCTGAACTCAAGCCCAGTTCTACTATCTAACCTCAGGAAAATAATTTAGCTTCTCCAAACCTTAGTCCTCTCATCTCTAGAATGGAGCATTACCTGTTACATTCACTGTTTTGAGGGTTAAATGAGATAGATGGTTAGCTTGGTGCCTGACCCTTAGCAAGGAATAGATAAATTATGGCTATTATTTCAAAGTTATTATTACTAATAAAGCTTAAAACTTGACATAAAACATATAGAAACTAGAGCCTCAGAATCTTAGAGATCTTACCTGGTAATGACAAAATGGCTAACCTCTTTTTTCTCTACTTAGCTTGGGTTGGGAGAGGATCTTGTTTCCTCAAATTCTCGCTAAGCCCTGTCAAGTCAGGTGTAGGAAGCGAAAGTTTTGGTGTATTTAGATAGAACCCCGGAGTTTCTTTGTCAGTATCTTTTTGCCTTCTTTTTCCCCTTAAGAAACAGTTACTTTACCTGAGCACATGCTATCAACTAATAGTATGCCATCCACCCACACAGGCCGCCATCTTGGTGGGTGGGGATGGCAGCTCTACTGTTACCTGCCTTCGAGAGCTGGTTCTTTGATGTCAGTCAGCTCTGCTCCGTGGGCTGGAAATGTGCTTTTCTTTTGCTTTAGGGTTAGACATAATACATGGTTTTAATGATCCATCAGTAAAATACCTTCATGAGCTTAGCAGTCTGGACTAAACTGGGCAATTCTCTTTAGAACCCTCTGCCTTTCGTAAGTCTAGTTTCATAATGTGTCTGCTAATTGCACAAAAGGAGAAATTTCCAACTCCTAAACTGGATCCTTGCAGAATTGAGGCAGATTGCCTGAACTCTTTTCGCTCTGGTCACCTAAAAAATCATATGATGCCAAAGAAAATACACTGACGTTTCTAAGCTTTTACCAAATTTAAGTGTTAGAAAGAGTCCAAAGTAATTTCAACGTCACCGGAATAAGTAAAACCGATCTCTTATTTTGATTTTTTTAATTTCCTATTTTTTCCCTCAAAAGTTGAACAGAATATTAAAAGCTTAAAAAATTGAACACAGAGGGAAGATGATTTCTTAAAAGAGAATTTTGGAGTTCACTTTTCTTTCTACCTGGAAAGCTGAAAGCTGTTCTCCTATAAACTCCCATAAGATTGGCGTCTGAAATTTTCTAAGATTTATCCCCTTGAACACTTCCATTAACCAATTTTAAGAAAATTGCTGTATTTTACCATCGAGACCATAATTCAGCTGTCTTTTCCCTGGCTGATTGGCAGTGAGTGACCACCCGCCCTGAGCAGCAGCCATGGGTTGCTGGAGCCCATAGCTGGGCTCCCAGTGTGGAGAACTTCTCTGCACACTGAGAAGAGCCTGGGGAGGGGGCCTGAAGCCCCCTGCTCTACAGACTGGGCTGCAACTGGATCCCTTCTGAGGAAAAAGCACGCTACTGCAACAAATACGTATTTTACTCCAATGGGGTCACAGGCGCTAGTCTGGGTGCTGGGGATGTTACCCACCAAGATGGGTTGTCTGCTCGCCGCAGACACGCCAATAGTCAGGAGGCAAGATGGTAGGAGAGAAAGAGTTTCGTTATTACAGCTTGCTAGCAAGAGGAAAGAACCATCTCCCAGAACAAAGACTACACGCACTTATATACAGGGCTGGTCTCCAGGTCGGAGAGGTGGCTGGTCTCTGGGTGGGGCAGACATCTGGTCCCAGTTCCTGAAGGCCCTTTGTTTACTGGATATGCATCAGAGAATGGAGCAATGCCCTATACCCTGATCTTTCAGTTGTCATTGATGATGGCTATTAGCACAGACTCTCTGCCCAGGGTCATCACCTTCCTAAGGAACTCAGGAGAACAAAGTGATCATCTTAAAGCAGCTGAGAGGGGCCACAAAATCTACAGAACACGTCTGGCTAGTTAATCAGAGGTCAAAGCTACAATATGGTTTCCTTTCTACAATATGGCTTCCCTTATGTCAACCTTGTGTTGAGCTGGTATCAGGGATACAGCAGTGAAAAACAAAACAAAATGAAAGTCTGCCTTGGTGGAGTTTTTAGTCTAGTGGGAGAAGACAGACTATAAGCAAAATAAATAAGGAAATTTGATCTTGTCTTAGAAGGCAATGAATCCTAAGAGAAAAAGCTGGGAAGGGTGTTGGGAGTTTTAGAAGGACAGACAGGGTGGGCCCCACTGGGTAGGTGATATCTGAGTCAAGACTTGATGGAGCCAGCCCAGTGGTGTAGCGGTAGTGGTTAAGTTCTCGCACTCTGCTTCAGTAGCCCCAGGTTCGCAGGTTTGGATCCCAGGCACAGATCTACATACCGCTCGTCAAGCCACGCTGTGGCAGTGTCCCATATACAAAATAGAGGAAGACTGCCACAGATGTTAGCTCAGTGACAATCTTCCTCAAGCAAAAAGAGGAAGATTGGCAACAGACATTAGCTCAGGGCCAGTCTTCCTCACCAAAAGAACCCAAAAAAACCCCAAAAGACTTGAAGGAGCTGCGATTCTGCACCATGGAGATCTCCTGGGGAAGAACACTCCAAGTAGAGGGATGCTTCCATGGAAAGCCCTGTTTGAAGAATAGCTCAGAGTCCAGTGTGGCTAAAGGGGTGAGCAATGGGGTCATAAAGATTTCAACGGGATCACTGGCTTTCTTTCTGAGTGAGATGGGGAGTCATTGCAGAGTTTCGCTTAGAGGAGTGATGTGATCCGAATTGTTTTAAAATAACCACCCTGGTTGGAGAGAGGCCTGTGTAGGGGAGACAAAACCACTTTGTCCTCTACCTTCTTTTGGTTCAGTGGCTGGGGCCCTGCAAATTGTACTGACAAAAGACAAATTAACAGGAGAAAAGCATACAAATTTTATTTGATGTTAATTTTTACATGATACAGGGGACTTCCTAGAAAAGAAGTGAAGACCCAAAGAAGTGGATAGAGCTCATGTCCCATTTTTAACAAAGAACACAAAATTGTGGAGATGTGACAAGACAAAGGAAAAGGGTTTTTAGGCTTCCAGGGGCTGCAGACTACGGGAAGGTAAACACATGGTGGAATCTAATGGAAGATAGTGCTACCTTAGCAAGGTTTGTTTGTGCAGGCCCTTCTCATGCCAACTTTCTGTCTTCTTCATGGCCATGACACTTCCCCAGGAGAGGACATTTGGGCCAGTCCTCATTTCTCAGGAGTTTCTGCCTTTAGTCAGATAAGGCAGCTCCAGGAAGTCTTCTTTCTGCATCTGCCTTTAGCTCAAAATAATCCTTCTGCCAAAGTGGCGTATTTTGGAGGGGCATCTTCTGATCCCCTGCATCCCGCATGGGGACAAGGATGGGAACAGGGAGTCTCATAGAAGGGCCCTACAATGACATATGTGGGAGATGATGGCTTGGACAAGTGTGAGGCCAGGGGAGGAGGTGGGGGACAGTTGGGGTCCAGAGAAATCGTGATGGTAGAGCCAGCAAGACTTCCTGCACAATACAGATGGGATGCAATCCAGAAGAGTCCAGGGTGACTCCGAAATTTGAAGTCTGGAATTCTGAGTTATCTAGGCTAGTTGAGAATGAACGGTCGCCAATTCCCAGCTGTGTGTGTTTTTCTCGGAATCCATTTGGCTCTGTAGATACAGGTTAAGAATGTTCCTTAGCCTCAGAGGCTTTTAACTCCCCTTATGCCCTCTCTGAGCCAAACAACAGTCCGGGTCAGGCAAAGCAATGTTCCATGCCAGCCAATATAGGATGCAGCCTGTTTGAATTCCACAGGTTTCCCTGCTGAGACAGACAAGGGCTTGCCCTCAGAAGTCTACTCTCCTTAGGACTTCATCCTAAGGGGACATTTGAGTTCAGATGTCTGTTTTTGTAAAGAAATGTAAATGAAGCCATTCAGTCTTTCTGTAAAGAAAGTGAGCAAGAGAGGACATTTTCTCTTCCTCATTGCTCTGGGAAAAATCACAAGCTCTTGAGTCTGCCAGAATCTGGAAAGAATCCAGAGAGAATCTAGAAGCTTGCCTATACAACACCGCCCCCCTCCTCCCCTCCCCATGGAATGAAGCAGATGGAGAGGACAGCCTTTTTACCACCTGTGGTAGGTTTCTTTCCTGGCCTTGACCAGGGCAGACTCCTTGAGGCCATGTTCCCAGGAATAACAGTTGTAGGGGAGGAAGACATTTCCTCTACCCAATGTGGGTTCTTCTGGCCAGAGAATGAATTAAATCCACATGAGACAGAATAACAGGAGAAAATTAAACAAAGCTTTATAACATGTATACATGGGAGAGGCTCAGGCAAGCTGAGCAACTCTCCAAAATGGCTGAAGCCACCACCTTAAATATCATATCCAGCTAAAGACAAAGGAGGATGTTGGGGGTGGGGGGAGTCAGTTACAGGAGGTTACCAGAAAGAGGAATAAGATTATTATGCAGATTTAAGTCCTTGCATTCCGTATTGATAGGCGTGTGTAGAGATAAGGTCATCCCCCTTCTTCCTGGTAGAGAGGGAGACAACTTTACAGATGGGGATTTCCTTGCAAATGAAAATGTCTCCTAACAAAGGGCAAGTAATCTCTACTTTTCAGTTGCTTTCCTGTCTGCAAAGTAACCAGCCCCAAATAATCATCATGCCAAAGAGACATATCTTGGGGTGGCCAATTCCAGACCCCCACACAGTCAGGTCTTCAGGACTCTCCTGTCAGCAGCAGGTGAAGAAAGCAAAAAGATGACTGTTCCTAATACTTATGCTTTGAACTATTGCAGCAAATTTCCAGAAGTCACGTCAGATTGGAGAGCCCTCGTTAGTCTGGAGACAGAGGTGGAGAGGGCTCCTAAGAGTCCATCCGGGACAGCACTGTGGGGCCCGAGGCTCTGTCGTGGGCACCGTCAGCTCCCCAGCATCTTGCAATGTCTGGAACACAGCAGATCCTTAATAAATATTTGCTAAATGAATGAATGCGTGTCCCCAGTCTCCTCCTAATCTTGCTAATTTTCTCTAACCATAATAAGGTGAAAAGAGCTCTCCCAGGTTTACTGTCATGTAAACATAAAGGGAAGGGAGCCCGTGCTTCCTGAATATCTAGTATGTGCCACGAGGGGCCAACCTGAGAGCTTTCCACCTATTGTTTTATTTAATCCTCTTCACAGTTACACTGTAAGTTATGTATCGTTTACAGATGAAGAAACTGAGACTCAGAAAATTTCAGTCCTTTGTTCAGGCCAAGTCTGTCTGCTTTCAAATGCTATGCACATTTCACTGCACCCTGCCCTCCAGCACCTCCCAGGCGAGGGGAGGGGACAAGACATACGCAAATAATGAAAATAGAAAAGAGAATGTGAGAGGAGCCGTGAGAAGTTCAAGTACATTACAGGAAATCAGAACACAGACTCTGGAGTCAAACAGCTTAAATTCAAGTCCTTTCTCTGCCACTCGCTGGCTGTGTAGCCTCGGGAAAATTATTCAACCTTGCTGTGCCTTGATTATCTCATCTAAGAAATGGGAATGATAACAGCACTCACCTTGTGGGGAGACTGTGAGAATTAAGTGAATATGTATACACACACACAGTAAGTGACACGCACATGTTGATGATGATGATTAAAAAGGTCAGGAGATGCTTCAAGGAAGAGATGGCATTGCAAGGAAGAGTAGAATTTGGACAGGTAACAATTCAGGAGGAACGCCAAACATACGGACCAGAATGATGGAAGGCACGGAAACTGGAGAATGTCTGAGGAATGACAGTGATAAAGTTTGGCTGGAGTGTAGACCTGTGATTCTCCATGGGGTGGTGCGCAGAAAGGGATGAGAGTGCTTTGTCAAGCTGCAGCCCCAGGCCTGAGATGCTGTTTTGGTCCCTCCTCAGGAAAGTGTCCCCCAACCCCAATCCCAGTGAAGAGGCAGGTAGGAGATGAGTCTGGGAAGGCAGATGGGTCAGATCAGACTCCCAATTGCCCGGCGAAGGGGTTGAGCCTTATTTTCCACACGCACTTTCTGCTACCGAGGAGCTGTGACAGTGAACGCTCTCATGAGAGATGTTCCTGCACGTGAAACAACGCAGAACAATTCCAAAACAACGTTATCAACTGCCCCCATATTATACACTGTAGAAGAAGTCCTGTTATTTAGTCAAAAAACATATTGCGTCTTACATAGCATCTCCCACTGAAAGCAGGGAAAAGCAGAAGATGGGCAAAAATAAATCATGGAAGCTTCACATATGGGAAGGCATGTAGCAAAGCCCAGAGCTGAGGACATGGTCACAGAACATGTGTCCATGAGGCTGGCCGCTGGGCAGAGTTTCCAGAAGCTGATGGTCACTCTTCCTACTATAAAAAGGCAAAAAATGTGCAATTGCCCCTAAACAAAAAGCATTACTGTCCTCTGGGGAGGTCAAATGCTCCATCATTAAGGCTCACTGAGAGGCCACAGATATTGAAGCAATGGCCCCTTCCTCGAGGGGCTTGCTTCTTGGTTAAGAAAACAGCTGAGGTCTATGTTTGCAATAAGTGAAGGACATTTTTTTCCCAATAGCATTATCAATATGCACAAATCACTATTGCACAAAGCCTTTGATGCCAGGGAGACAGCAGGTAAAGCAGTCAAGATCAATGAGATTAACCTTAGAAGGCAACTAGGGAAAGGTGAAATCTTAGCTCATTTAAAGGGAAAAGACCAGATATGGAAATGGCTTCAGGTCCAGCTGGACCCAGGAGCTCAAACAATGTCACCAGGATTCTCATTTTCCCTTCATTCTCTGCTTTGCTCATCCCTGAATGGTTTCATTTATCAGCTAATGCTTTTTGTTTGTTGTGGGCAAGATCACTACCAGCTTAGCCACCTCAGTGGAATGTTTCTCTGTCCCAGGGATGGTACACTGATCTACAGTAGGACTCAAATTTGTTCTGCTTCAGCCACATACCCATTCCTGGATGAATCAGTTTGCCTGATCAGCCAAGGCTGGGTAATGGGCCTTCCTAGAAGCATATGGAATTATTAAAGGAAGGTTCTCCAAGGAAAGCATATTGGTCAGAGAAAAATAACATATGCTTAAAACAGAAATAATTCAGCAAATCTAAAAAACCATGAAGGGTATATAGAGCAGAAACAGACACTTAGCCATGAAATCTTAGAATGCAAGAAATGATAATAGGGCACGTTTGAGCAATTTGTTTTGAGACAAATAAATACAAGTGTTACCAACAACAGCTTAAGGCTTGGTTTTCAAACATTTATATTTTTAGTAGCAGAACTTTTTTTCCTCCAAAAAGTTGTCTTCTTGTGTGGAACCCTAAAAGATAAAACAGATTAGAGTGGAATAACTCTGGGGGGATTACAGGTGGGGCAAGGCTGGGAACCGCACCCACTGGGTCCCATTCTGGGGCCACTACAGAGAACCCTGGGGCAATTTAAGAACCTACTGGCTTATGGGAAACTTAAAAAATTTGTTAACACAAAGGCCAGTACACACTGAAAACATGAATCGCTTCCAGAAGGATTTAGAAATCACAGTGGACAAACCTATAGATCTATAACAGATCCTAAGGAAAGTGAAGGAACTTGCCAGCGCATCCCTACCCTCGCGAGACTGAGGCCACACCCCTAACACGTGCTAACAAGGTGTCCTCCGTGTCACCGTGAGCACAACTCGGGCCTCCTACCCCGTGCTTTCTTGCCTCCAAGAGGAGGCGTTGGAGCTGCAGAGAGCTAGATTCAGGCTCCGCCTCCAACCTTACTAGTTGAGCGACCGCAGGCAAGCTGCAGAATTTCCTGAGCATGTTCCTTACCGTGTAAAATGGGTTCTGTTTATTCACAGGGTCATCACGCAGATGAAAAGAGATCATCTACACAGCCACACACCGGAGGGCCTCTTGCACACCAAGCACTCAGTGGGCCAATAACTGCATTTTCTTGGTCACCAGTGTTATCAAGAAATCAGGGACACTGTGAACTGACAGACAGGAGGCTTTTTGATTCGTACCAACCCCAGGATGTGGGCCTCAATATTACTGAGAGCGACACAAATACGAACACTGACTCCGCTGCTGGAAGCAATGCATACCAGGTGCCAACAACTAATCTGGGTGCTTTATATCTCATCTCAGCCAATCCTTACAAGCTCCCTGTAAGGTGGGTCCTGTTACTACGCCCATTCACGAATGAGGAGACCAACCCTTAGACCTTGCTTGGCTTCCAACACATTCACCAGCCCAGCCCGGACGTGGCCAAGGGAAGAAATGGGTCTCACCTGCAGCAGCTGTGCAGTTTGACGTAAGGAAGAACTGTTTGTTAGGAGGGGAGTTTAGCGAGGAATCTGGCTACACTCCAGAGGTCCTTAAACATGAACACCAGTATCCTTGGGGGTTTTGCTGACTGCCTGGCTGGTGGAACTACTGGACTCCATAATTCTCTGATTTGGCCCTAAGAAGAGTTGAGGTGGAACGAGGAATGGGGAGTGAGTCTTTGAATACGAGCCATTGACAGTTCGGTCCCCTTCCTTGTCCCTCCTCCGCTCTCTAAGTGCTGTCAGAGCCTGCAGCACTCCGCAAAGCCCCCTGAAATGACCTCCGAGCCCCTCCTCCGCCCTGTGCTTCGAGCCCTCTAGTCTCCTGTCGGTTCCTTCCTGAGCCTGGGTACTTAATTCTCCCTCTCCGCGTGGCCTCTTCTGGCTGGTGACTCGGTCTGCCTGCTTTTTGCTTTGGTTTCTCCCCATAGTTCTCTCAGCTCCACACCCCACAGCCCTGGGAAACGGGATGTCCTGACCCAGATGCCCAGCGCTCATACCCTCATTGGCCCCTGCTTTTCTCTAAGGGGGTCAGATGAGGCTAGTTCCACTTTCAAGGCTTGCAAGGATGCAGGGCTCAGTCCTTGATGGTCAGGGTTTGTTGTCCTTCTGTCCCCACCCTCCCACCCCCACGCCCTAAGGTGTTTTCGGTGATAGTGCTTAAAGAAAAGGCATTACTGTCCCTGAGCCCTACAAGCACAAAGACCCCAAAGCAGAGGGCTTTGAGGTCCCTGAGACATTAAGCGGCATCAGGGGATACAGGCTAGCAGTCATGGCTGCCTACCTGTGAATTTCTGTTTCTGAAAATTCAATTATTATAGTAACAGTACACGAGCGATCCCACTCGTCTCAATCCGCCCACTTCACCTCAGCGCCAGCTCTTGAGACAGGCTGTATGCTTAAAAAAAGTATTATATGAAACTTTTTACTGAAATGTCGCCCACACTCTCCCCTCCTCTTTATATTCTCTCTGGTTACTTCCCCGATTTAAAAAACACAGAAGTCACGGGTAGGTGATGCAAAAGAAACAGGTCTTTTAATTTTTATTTTGATCTGTGCTTCTTGAGAAGTTTCGTCATTACTCTCCTCCCAAGTTGGACAACAGGTCCTGCAATTCACCCTTAGTTTTTCTCTTTTTTTTTTTTGAGGAAGATTAGCCCTGAGCTAACATCTGCTGCTAATCCCCCTCTTTTTGCTGAGGAAGACTGGCCCTGAGCTAACATCGGTGCCCATCTTTCTCTACTTTCTATGTGGGATGCCTGCCACAGCATGGCTTGCCAAGCAGTGCCATGTCCGCACCCGGGATCCGAACCGGCGAACCCCGGGCCACTGAAGCAGAACGTGCTCACTTAACCGCGTCGCCACTGGGCCAGCCCTGCCCTTAGCTTTTCTGATGCGTAGCTATCGATGCTCAGCCAGAGTCAGATTCTAATTCACAGAGAGGCCTCACCCTCTTCTGTTCTCAGTGCCCCTAGATATGTTCCCAGTGATTTTTAAAAATATATATTACAGCTTTATTGAGATACAATTCACCCACTTAAAGGGTATAACTAACTATGTGGTTTTCAGTCTATTCACAAAGCTGTGCAGCCACCACCACAATCGCTTGTAGAACATTTCATCGGCCCTGCAGAAGCCCCATCTCCCCAGCTGTCCTCCCCCAACAGTTCTTCACTGGTCCCAAGTGAGCAGCAGATTGTGGAAATGGCGTTGCTCCTGTGATTAGTCCCTCCTTTGGGTTTCAATCCCAAATGCTCCTGACGGGGCTGCGGGAGCGGTGCCTTCTTCCCGGAGGTCAGGAGGCACTGCATTAAGAGGAGCTCCAGCGCGGATGACTAAGGGCGATAGTTTAGGGTCCACAACCAAGAATTCTCCACAAGGACCCAATTACTTGTAGGCAGAGTATTAAAAACTTTCCTCTTTTCCAGGAACCATTCCTGAACTGGAAGAGAGGTTTTTAAAATTCCCTGCCAAAATTCCATTTGCAAAGTTATTTTCCCGTGGCCCTCTGGCCCACCCTTGGCACCCCTTCCTCTCTCTTAGCCCTCTCAAAACTCTGGGCGCTCGCATGGCCCCAGCTGATGAGGGTCCCCAACTTTGGTGCACCACCAGGCTCAGACATAATTCCACACTTCCAGTATATTCTTTCTGCCTGTCCATTCCTTGTGCCCCATCAAAGCTTAACTGCCCCGTATTTTCTTTCCTGTGGGCACTAGTTTTGTGGATGGCAGTGGATGGTACCAGGTGAATATGTCCTCTTCCTGGTTAACATAAAATCTTAACCCAATGTGAAGAAATCACTCTGAAAGCTGTTGTTCTATTTAAACGTGACAATCAATGTTCTGATGATTATGTGGGGGAAGGAGAGTGGGGAGAGAAGAAAGCTGTGATTTTTTTAGGAATTAAGTGCAACTGTGTCAAAGGCCAAACTACAAATCTGGTGGAAGAGCGGTGGGTGAGGCATCTCCCTCATCAAGGAGCGTTACCTCTCCGGATGTGCTGTCATATTGTTCTCTGAATGTCTTATTTTTTAAATTCTAGTGTAACCTGCTAAAAATAATTTTTGGCGCTCATTAATGTTCAGACTAAATGCCTGCTAGGGGTGGGTTTGGTGGTGTTAAGTGTGGAGTCAGATGCCAGAGCAAGGCTGCTCAAACGTGAGTGTGCGGAAGAATCACAAGACTTGCTAAAATTCCGATTCCCGGGCCCGACCTCCAGAGTTCCAGCAGGTCTGGGCGGGCCCGGTGTTACGCGGGCTCACAAGCGGTTCACAGGCCACACTGTGAGAAACGTCGTGCCAGAGACACTGCAGACGGGCACCACGGCTTTGATGTGAACTGGGCCCCTGCAGACAGCATGAGCGTCCCTCTTGTCCTTCTCCCGTCTGCTTGCCATGGGGAGGCTAAAGTTCTGTAGGGATGGGTACCTGGGAAATGTTAGCGGAAAGTTTGCAGTAGGCAGCTAAATGTCTCAAAGGCTTGAGGAAAGATGCCTGAAGTTTTCTTTTTCTTTTGAAAAAACTTAAACCCGCAGAAAGGTTGATACAACAGTGTATCCAGCACCAGATTCACCAGCTGCTAGTATCTCGTCACACGCACTCCTTCTCTGACGGTCTACAGACATGATTCCCTTCTGCCAAACCTTCTGAAAGTAGACTCCAGACTTTATGGCAGTTCACCCCTAAATTCTCCAGTCTGCATCCGTCATGAACGAGGTCATTCTCCTACACGACCCCATCACCACTGCCGCGTCTAAAACACCAGCAGTGATTCAGCATCTCACAACACACAGCTGTACTAAAATTGCCCTCACCTTCCGCCACATGGCCTTCATGGCTGTGCCATCCCATATCTGGATTCTTCTGCCTCTTTCCTGGAATCGAACTGAAGTCAAATATTTACAGCGAGGATGCCGCAGAGCTGGGGTTGAATACCTTCAACTGCGTGACTTCAGAGGGCGTATAATGAAAGGTGATTACATGAAAGGTGGCGGCATAGGTCTAGTGTTCTCGTTACCACCCAAGTGGGCTCGTCTGCCCACTGCAAGACATGCCAATAGTCAAGAGGCAAGGTGGCAGGAGAGAAAGGACTTTATTACAGCTTGCTAGCCAGAGGGAAGATGGCTGACTCTTGTCCAAAAGAACCATCTCCCAGAACAAGACTACAGACCAGTTATACATGGGGCTGGTCTCCAGGTCGGGGAGACGGCTGGTCTCTGGGTGGGGCAGACATCTGGTCCCAGTTCCTGAAGGCCCTTTGTTTACTGGATGCACATCGGAGAATAGAGCAACCCTCTATACCCTGATCCTTCAGTTGTCCTTGATGATGGCTATTAGCACAGACTCTCTGCCCGGGGTCATCACATTCCTCAGGAACTCAGGAGAACAAAGTTATCATCTTAAAGCAGCTGAGAGGGGCCACAAAATCTACAGAGCATGTCTGGCTAGTTAATCAGAGGTCACTCAAAGTTACAATATGGTTTCCTTTCTACAATATGGCTTCCCTTATGTCAACCTTGTGTCGAGCCGGTACCATTTTCAGTGTTGCTCCCTCACTGTGCGACCTTCCTTTTATGGGGGAGACTCCCCTTCAGTCCTCTGCTGCCAGTATCTGCCTGATTCTCCACTCCTGCATCACTTGCAGGTTGGCCTTGCTGTTTTCATTTCTCCACTATCTACAAACTGAAGAGAACTGTCCTACTTTCTGTCTCCTAGTTATGTTGTAGGCTTGAATTCTAGACTATTTACTCTCCTTGTTGATATACATGCTTTTGGGAAGATGTGTGGAAAATTAGGACTTAGAAGTCCTGTCATTATTGTATGAGAACTTGGAAGTCCTGAACAAACTTTTAGTGTCGTTTTCCTTTTTTTTTTTAAAGATTTTACTTTTCCTTCTTCTCCCCAAAACTCCTTGGTACATAGTTGTAGATATTTTTAGTTGTGAGTCCTTCTAGCTGTGCTATGTGGAACGCTGCCTCAACATGGCTTGATGAGCGGTGCCACGTCTATGCCCAGGATCCGAACCAGCAAAACCCTGGGCCGCCAAAGCAGAGCAAGTGAACTTAAGCACTCGGCCTTGGGGCCGGCCCCTAATGTCAAGTTTTCTTAAATCCTCTAAGAGTTTGAGCCAGACGTGATCTATGAATATAACCAATTGACTTTGATTCTGAAAACATTTTATGGTGAGTCAAAGCTTGTTTCTTACCTCCATCTGAGATGAAAATAAAGGGTAGCTGGGCAGTGATTGATAGTTCTTAAAATGAGGACAAAGGTAGTTATTTTGTTTGTGTTCATATTTCATGTTTTGTTCCAAGTTATTTGATAGTGTTTCTAACTGGCTATTACATGAATGATGTTTTATTTTTCATATAGTTTATTTCTATAGGGAAATCTTAATTGCCTGCAGTCATGTGCTAATCTGTGCTGCCAATCAATCTAGGAAGCAATATAAAATATCCTTGAAAACCTCCGAAATCCCAGACATGTCTCAGTTTAGTTGAAGGTAACCATGGTGCAAGGCTGGGAAGAAAAAAGAAGCTTCCTCGTCTATGCAAGCCAGAGGAATGAAGGGAGGGCAAGTCACCTTAAATCTTGTCTGGAACGAGGTTGGGTTTTTACTTCATTTTTTAAAATTAATTTGTTGACACCAAATGTTCCTCCAGCTAAAGAACTCTCATGAAGAACTTTAGAGAGTCACAAAGCCATGGAACTGAAAGACACTTTAGACTCTTTAGAAGCCGGGGGTGGAAAAGATAAGGAACTTGTTCAAGGTCACACTGCTGGTCAAAGGCAGATCCAGAAAGACTCTTAAGAAGTCAGGATAAAGGCAGGAAGTACAGGAACTTAGCAAGAACGCATATCCAATGAGACAGGTCTTTGAGCTCCTCAGATTACGCCTGAGGGCTGGAGGCAGAACGTCCATAAATACGCTGGCTTTGTCCTTTGTGTAGCTAGACCCGGGGACGTGGGACTGTTGTGCGCTTTGTCTAGGGTTACATCTCACATCTCACTGTCGGGCTGGCTTTCTTCCAGGACTGTCTGCCCCTAAATTGATCACATTATAAACATGATTTACCTTTTTACATTTGCTCATGTGTACCACTGCAGACCCCTTTATTAGGCCAAAAATAGCAGCAATCCCATCATCGGAGCATTAAAATCAAATGACCCCAGTAAGCACAGCCAGTCCTTGTGGGCCTCATAAATCACCTTCACAACATCGTAGAGCATCATTGGGATTTTAAGGAAAAATCCTCACTTAGAGCCATTGACAGAACTGTGTTTCTTTCTTTCTTTTCTTTCTTCCTTGGCTTGAAAAATTCTTTGTGCTTTCCTTCTCCTTTTATATCAGCACATCAATCCATTTCTGGCTCTCGGCCCAGGAAAGATGTGCCTGAACCCATTAGGCTGAGAGGGTTTCATTGTGTCACTGAACTGGAAGATTAAGTGGCCAGGATGACTTCACATGAAAGAACAGGAATAAGAACGCTCACCCTCCTGACACAGCAAGACAGGGGGCATTTTTGACCTAGACAATCTCATCTCCTGAAGGATGGAAAGGATGCACATTCAGGGAACCAGGGCCAGAAATTCCTTCTACCCTTATGAGCAAAAACTTCAGAGGAACACATTATATTTAAATAAACTAATGATGGGGAAAGAACTTTCTTTTTCCTTTTAGTTTTATTGAGATATAATTGACATACAGCACAGCATAAGTTTAAGGTACACAATGTAATGATTTGACTTGAATATATGGTGGAATGATACCACAATAAGTGTAGTTAGCATCCATCATCTCATGTGGATACAAAAGAAGAAAAAAGTTGTTTTCCTTGTGATGAGACTGTTTAGGATCTATTCTCTTAGCAACTTTCAAATATACCATGCAGCAGTGTTAACTATAGCCATCATGTTGTACATTACATTCCCAAGAATTATTTATCTTATAACTAGAAATTTCTACCTTCTGCCCATCTCCATCCAATTGCCTCATCCTCCACCCCTCACCTCTGGTTACCACAAGTCTGGTCTCTTTTTTTATGAGTTTGATTTTTTCAGATTTCACATATAAGTGAGACTATGCATTATTTGTCTTTGTCTGACTTGTTTCACTCAGCATAATGCCCTCAATGTCCATCCATATTGTCATAAATGGCAGGATTCCCTTCTTTTTGATGGCTGAATAGTATTCCATCGTATTTACATACCACATTTTCTTTATCTATTCATCCATCAATGGACACTTAGTTTGTTTCCAAGTCTTGGCTATTGTAAACAATGCTGCAGTGAACAAGGGGGTGCAGACATCTCTTCAACATAGGAATTTTGTTGTGGGAAGGACTTTCTTGAGTGGCAGTGTCCCCATGCAATGCTGTAGTAGCACATTCATCTTCTAGGACAGTGGCAGTCTTGTGGGCATTTTCTTACTGAGGTGAATGGTCTTTCCTTTTCCCGCCATTTGCTCTGAGCTGGGAGACTGTCACTCAGCTTGTCGGTCTTGCTCACCCTGCCTCCTTGCTTTCCTTCAGGCAGCACTCACCTTGCACAGTAGTTCACGATCACAGAAAAGGACCATACAAGCTGAAACCATGCAAAAGGATCTTAGCAACGGAAAAATGTACAGTTCTGTGATCTTTACAAATTGTTGTCCAAACATTAAAAACTCTTGCTGTTGGTAATAAATGTATAAAGAAAGGGAAAAAATAGTACAATTTTGTACACTGTACTTTAAAATGTTAGAAACATTGAGGATTGAATTGCTCTGTTTTGTTTTTGTTTCTCGGAAATACTCTGTTTCTCAAGAGTACTGTCAACAGTAACGGCCGTCTTCCTCTTACATAATTTATGATCTGGAGCACACATCTTTCCAAGGCCTTGGCAAATCAGACTCTTTAAGTTTGGATCAGCTTCTAATGCGTTATCCTTCGCATTTTCAATGCCATGAAGCTTCTGAGCATTCCTTTCAGGTGAAGTGTTTTGCCAGCGTCACATACACTGGAACATCTTTATTCTTTTTGTCACTACCACTTTTTGAAGTGATGTCAATAAGTTTGATTTGTCCCTCTGGCTGCAGATCTAGAGTCTGCTGAACGGCAGCAGTGTCAACAGTCCCACAGCTACTGTTTCTTCTATGATTCCATTTACATTCGCCTCAAATTACATTCAACTCAACTTCCATTCAACTACACTTTGGTCTTTGTTGGCCGTTCCCCTCTTTCAATGATCCATTTTTGTAAAATGTCACTTGGGTTTATCACTGGAAGACAAGGAGGGAACAGAACTACCCATCTTGCTGTCTGTGGTTGGACGGAATAACTGTGACCAAGCACTGACAGATGCTGAGAGAAGAGATATGATTGGTCACTGATTAATTCATTGATTTGTTAGTCACATAGTGATTTGTAGACTGAAGAGCTAGCCGTAAAATTTCCACTTTATGCAATTACTCATAGTTAATATACCATGGTAATTAAAATTTGAACTGTATTGTTGGGGACTAACGTTAATAACTAAACCATGGTAGCTGAAATTCATGTAAATTATAACCATGCAAAGTTAGGGGTGCATATATGTGTGTGTATAGAGATATGTATGCCATATTTTATGATTTTTTATGGTCCTGATGTGAAAGGTCTTGTCCTACTTCCACTTAGGGAAAATGGAAAAACTACATCAACAGAATCTTCTTGCTTTTTCTCAACCAAGGAAGCTATTTTCACCCCTATCTCATTAAAAACTAGTCCAAACTAATTGGACACATAGACCGTGATCAGAATAGGAAAGCTCAATGTTATAAACATGTCGGTCAGCTCTTCACAGAGTCGTCTGGTAATGTCACACACGCAACTGAAATCCCAACGGAATGTTAGAGGCTTGATTAAATGATTCTAAAGTTCGTCTGGAAAATAAATACATGTGAAGAAGCAAGAAAAAAATTACAAAACAGGAGTAATGGGACAGGTTCTGCCCAACTAGATAGTAAAATAAAGTCTAAAGCTATAACAATTAAAAAGATATGGAACTTGCACCAGGATAAATAAATTTAGTATATGATAGAGCTGCCATTTCCAATCAGTAGGAAAGAGATAGACTGTTCAATAATTGCTCCATTTAAAGCAGTCGTGGAAAGGAGTTCCATTTCCCTGGTAACCAGTGAATAGAAACTGAAACAATGAGAAACTGTTCAACTACCACATGTCAAATATTTAAAAGAACAATAATTCCCAATGTTGGTGATGCTGTGGTAAGAGTGCAAATGGTCACATTCCCAAAGGATATTATGTGTAGAAGCCTTTAAAAGTTGCACATGCTTTGACCGGCATTTATGAGGAGTCCAGCTCCTGATTAAAACCTGGGTGATCTCTCAGGCCCGACCACAGGCAATCACAAAGGCCTTGCGGGCAAGCCGCCCTCCCCACCCCACAGAGCTCGTGCGTGGCCGTCTCGGAGAGGAGACGCAGTTGAGGACTCAGGCCCTCCTCGGTGGTCCAGCTCCTCGCATATTCACATTCCGAGCCCGAGCCTTTACCCCTAGGTCTCTCCATCCCTCTCTCTGAGGCCGTGGGCAGAGACGTCTTCTTCAGGTGGCTCTTTACGAGGGGAGAAGGGAAACCTGAAGACACTTCCCCAACCCTGGCTCCGTACCCAGTACTTCTCCACTCCCAGCCCCCCTCCAACCCCCACACCCCCACGCTCCCCCCCTGCACGCCCCACAGTCCCAGGATCTATAAACCTTTTGTTTGACAGTGAGACAATCTCCATGTCTGCCCCGATCCACCTGACCCTCCGCCAGTGTACCGTTCCATGGGGGCATGGAAGAAGGGGATGGAATCTCTCTCCAGCTCCAGCCTCTTACTTGTTCTATCTCAGAAAGTGAGTAAAGCCTTGGCTGTTACTTTAATTTTAGCTCTTTGTTGGTGTCATTGACTCCAACACGTTGACAGCTCAGCTCTCTCTCCAGGTTTGCTGAGCTCTTCACAATTTGTATTTCTGAGAAATGATTCCAGGAAAATACCAAGAAAATTGTGAAAAGTAATAAAGATGTTCAACACAGCATTGTTTATGATAGAGGGGAAGCTTTTAAAAAACCAAATTGATCAATAGGGGAACAGTAAAGTAAATTAAAGTGTATTTATATATTGAAATATTAGACAACCACTAAATGTGACTATTGATTTATATTTATTGGTGTGGAAATATCCCTTCAAAATAATGTTACATAGAAAAAGTGACACCATGGCATGAATAGTAAAGCTCCATCTTAATTTAAATGTGTGTGTGCATGTGCACGTACACATTCAGGTGAACTCACAGATCAAAGTCTGCAAGGATCACATTACCACATTTTATGTGTGCTTTCTCTGCATAAAGCATATTTCTGAATATTTTATGTATATTATCTAATATAATTCTCAAAAGGTAGCTGCTATTATTATACTCATCTTACAGACTAGAAATCTGATGCACAGACTATTTAAACAACTTACCTGAGGCCACAGCTAATAAGTGATGGAGCTGAGATTCTAACACACGCACCCTGACCCCAGAACCAGCCCTTCCTGAGCGTTTAATAAAGCAGCCTCACCAAGCCAGGATTAGTGGTGGTCGCTGCGAGTGGGGTTGCAGGTGTGACTGCTTTGTTTTCATGCTTTTCAATATTGTTTGAATTTTTCAAAAATATATTAATTTTTCACTTAAGACAATAACAAATTTATTTTTATTTTGAGAAAGAAATGAATACAGCCAGAGTAAAATATTTCGCTTAGAACTAAATCTTTTTCACCTTTAATCAGAGATGACTTCGGCTGCAAGTGACAGAACGTCTGCTCAACATCAGAGTCAACACATAGCAGTTTCATTTTTTCACAAAATAAGAAATCTGGAGGCAGCTAGTCCAGGGTTGATTTTCTTGCTAAAAGTTGCCATTGGGCATCTAGACTCTAACTTTGTGCTCTATCATCTTTAATGTCTTTTGGCCTCATGGTTGCAAGATGGGCAGCTCGGACATCAGGTCTGAGCTATAGGAAGGGGGAGACTGATGGAGTAATCAAGAAAGTGTCTTCCAATGCACTCTCAGAAGACTTGTGTTTACAGCTCACAAGCCAAAACTATGGTGCCTGGCCACCCCTAGCTGGAAGACCATCAAGCCCCGGGAGCCTCTGAGATTTGACTTGACTTGCAAGCTAACAGATCAGCCTGCTGCAGTTTCATGGGTGCTGGTGGAAGGCATCACTCACAGCACAGCAGACAGTGTGAGCTTCGTGTTTGCATTGACTCCCCTCTCTGTCTCTCCCTGCAAGTCCTATGAGGACATTGTGGAAGCACATCCATTAGATGCTGAGAACACGGTGGGTTTGTGTCACAATGAGAAACCCTGAGCTTAGTCAGCCCCCATCTTTTAAAGGGATTGCTGGCATCACGCCCAACGTATGCTCCAAGGGAAGGCATCATCTTTCCTATCCTGGCGGCATTGGATGAGATGATATCCTGCAGAGGGCACTGGTTTCGGAGTTAGGTTGACCTGCTTTCAAAACTCAATTCCGCCACTTGGAGACAGCATGATTACACATGGGATGGTCACTTTGGTGTGTCAACTTGGCTAGACAGTAGTCCCCAGTTAGTCAATCAAGCACGAATCTAGGTGTTGCTGTGAAGGTATATTGTAGGTGTGATTGAAGTCTATAATCAGTTGACTTTAAGAAAGGAAGATTATCCCGGATAATTTGGGTGGGCCTGAGTCAATCATTTGAAAAGGGTGAAGGGGCAGCTAAGGCTTGCTTGAAGAAGGAATTCCACCCGTGGATTGAGACTTCCAGCCAAGCCCGAGAGCTCCAGCCTGCCCTTCCTACCAGCCTGCCCTGTGGAGTTCGGATTTGCCTGGCCAGCTCCCGCAGCTGCACACATCAGTTCTTTGCCAGATCTCTCTCTCTCCCGCTCTCTCTCTCCTACTTCTGCTGGAACCCTCACTGATGTACTGGGTAATTTACTGCCTCTCTGATAATGTGATAACTGAGGCGGAGCACCCAGCATAGTGACTGGCATATAGTGGGCCCATGAGAAATGAGGAGCCCGTCTGTCCCCTCTCCTTTAGCTCATTAGATGATTGCCCCTCACCTGGAACTTGAAGCTGCTTTTCCGTAACATATCCACTAATCTTAATCCTGCCTCTGCAGCCAAAAGCAGTGCGTCTATCCCATTGTTCTCATGGGTCCTGTCAGAGTGTTTGAACCCAGCCATTTTGCATTTATGGAGCTCTATGTGGGTGGGCAATTTAGGAGGGGCTCAGCTGGACACTCTCATTTGGCTGGCTTCCCTCGCATGGCTGTAGGCTGGTTTAGAGCCTCAGCTGGGGTAGCCAAGCTGGCCGGGATGGCTGGGACAACAGGCATTTTAGCGCTCCTCTGCTGCCTTGCCTATCCCTCCTTGAGACTGACCCAGGAATGTTCTAATAGCTGGAGCAGAGAATTAGTGTGAACAAGCCGGTCATGCAAGAAAGAAAGTAGGAGCACAAGTGCTTTTCCATCCTCTGCTTGGATCACGTTTGCTAACGTTCTGTTGACCAAGCAAGTCACGAGGCCAGGCTCAGAGGCAGGGAAGGGACTATTCTGTTCTAAGGCACAGGGCACGGATATAGGGAAGCCATTAGATGAGGCTATGAACAAAACCAATCTACCAGTATGCTCTCCAGCCACGCTGTTCACAATCCCGCCTACTCATCACCTGTAAAGACCTCCGAAAACCTTATCCAAGCATGGCATCTGGCTCAAAGACCGTGATGTTCTGATCTGCATCAGGTTAGATGTGGCTCTTCTTTATCTTGAGACTTATGAACAGTAAGAATATATATGCACCACAACTATCATCCTCTGCCATCAAGAGAATTGGTAACTGCAGCATTTCTTTAAAAAGTGCCACCTGGGGCCGGCCCTGTGGCATAGTGTTTGAGTTCGATACACTCCTCTTCAGCGGCTTTGGTTCATAGGTTCGGATCCCGGGTGCAGACATACACCACTCTCAGCCATGCTGTGGTGGCAACTCAAGTGTGAAATGGAGGAAGATTGGCACGGATGTTAGTTCAGGGCGAATCTTCCTCAGCAAAAAGAAAAAAGAAAAGTGCCACTGTTGTCTCCAGGGTTTTCCTCCAAGTCATGACAACCATTCTTCAAGTGTTGATGCTATTTTTTCTAAACTTATACAATTTTTCCTCTCTGAAATCACATGGTGCTGAAAGTTAAGCATTTGTATTCAAAGTTTCTGACAAAGTGATGCTTGGCCACTTAATGATGTTCCTATGACACATGGATTGGTCACATCACACTCTCATTACTTAAAAATCTTTCATCTATGCCAAGGTCTTTGACAATATCTCTCCATTCCATTGTATTGTTTGGTGTGTGGTGCCAACACGGGTAATAGCAACTATGTACATAACTCAACTGGATTATTGATAATAGAAATAAATGTGACCAAATTCTCATGTGTGAAGGCAAGAACAACCACTTCATGACCCCTGTCTTGATGGCAAGAAATTATAAGACGGCATCAGCTGTAAGACGCAGCCCAATTTCAGCTACAATAAAACATGGAAAAAGTGTCTTAGAAATGAGAGAATATGGTAAGTTTGAGAGTCATCCTTAGAAATGATAGAATGTGGTAAGTTTGAAAGTCATCAGCACGTGGAAAGTATTGGATGCCCTGGGACTATCTGATACTGTCTAGGTAGTGAGTGTATGTAGAAAAGAGTTCTTAGAACTAAGCCCCAAGACACTCTAATGTTTAGAAAATAGGAAAGTCAGGACTATCTAGCAAAGAAGAGCTACAATGCACAGCTACTGAGGTAGGAGGAGAACCAAGAGAAATGGCGTCTCGTAGCCTGAGTGAGGAGGTCATTTCAAGAGGAAAGAGTGGCCAGCTGAGTCAGACGCTGTTGACCGCTGGAGTGAGAATGGGAATGAGAACCGAGCCCTGGCTCGGAGCAGCAGGGGCTCATTAGTGAGCTCAGTAAGAGCTGTTTAGTGAAGTGGTGGGGCAAAATCTTGATAGGCCTGGGTTCAAGAAAGAATGGGAGGTCAAGAAGTGCAAAAGGTGAGTAAGGAGAACTTTTAAAAGGAGTTTCACTGGAAAGGGGAGCTAATCAATAGGGCAGTAGCTGGACGGTGATATCAGGCTGGTGAAGGGATGGCTTTGTAAGATGGAAGATACCGCAGAATGTTTGGATGCTAATGGGAATGATCCAGCAAAGAGGGCAAATGTGATAATGTGAGAGAGAGGGGATAAGTGCAAGAGTGATGTCCTTAACTAGACGAGAAGACAGGAGCCAGTGAAGGGATTGGCTGTGGGTGAGGCAAGGGCAGGACACCCGTTACAACAGGCCTGGAGCTCCTGCACGTGGTCCTAGATGTCCTGCTGGGCATGTACGCAAGTCCGCTTTTGATGCCTCTGTTTTCTGACGGAGGCCCCTGCAGTTCTGCTGAGGGGATGTGGGGGCTGCTCTTTGACGGGAACAGAAGACACTGACTAGAGCCTCTAATAAATTTGTGGTAGATTTTCTTGGGATTGGTAAATAATCTATATTTGTTATTTATGCAAAACATGTTTAGACTATAAATAACAATTTCCTTCTTCATTCCAATACCCATTCTATCATTTCTGTTTCATTTTTGTTGCATTGTCCAGAACCACTGTGATAAGGTTAAATGAGAATGACTTCCGGCGAGCATCCTGGATTTGTTCCTAAAATTCCTGGAGAAGCTTCTACTGTTTCCCCACTGAATGTGATGGAGCTGCTGTTTCGGAAGAGAGCTACTTTTGCAAATTAAGAAAGGATTCTATTTCTAAAGTTTGAAATTGGAAACATACATGGGATTTTTATCTAATACTTTCTGGCTATCTATTGATCATGTAATTTTTCTTATTTAAGTTCCCAATATACTGTGTTAACATACTTTTTCTTCCACAGAAAACTTACTGGACTTTATCTCAAATATTAAAAACGCCCATTGAATGGGGTCTGGGAATGATATTCTCCAACCAGTCGTGATGTTTTTTGTTGTGAGCTCTCTGGGTAGACCCTAGGAGGAAGGAACGAAACCACCGAGGCTGGACCCTGTCTGAGGGCCTGTTGTTGTTATGCAGGCTGCAGCCTCTCTGACAGCTTCTTCCAGTCTCATTACGTAGAGAATTATGAATGAACAGCAGTTGAGGAAGAGTTGGAATCCCACTTTTTCCTTTGCTGGCCCTAAGACGTGAAATAACTGTAGGTCTTTCTCTGTGCTCAGCAAATGGTGTGCACATTTGTTAGTTTGTGATTAGTCCCACTCCTTCAACAGAGAGAGGAAAAAACCTGACAACATCTTCTTAAAGAAAAATTGGTGTTATAGAGAGAGGAAATGAAGAGCAACTTGGCATCGATCCACAGCTTTTAAGCAAGTCAATATTAAACAAACATATCAATTCTATTTTCCTTTTTGCATACAATTCTCAATTAACCTATACCTGCCATTCAAATGTGCTCTTCAAATGAGCCATTGCACTATTATTCCTGTGCTGGCTCAGTAAGTACTTTTGCATCCTTGCTTTTTTGCAGTGTTGATTTAAAGTTCATGACTTGACGTTACAGCTACTGACATAAAACCCTTCTCCCTCAGAACAGGACAGCATGATTTAAGCTTCTCCCTTCTTTGTCTATCACACAGGACAGTTTAACGCCGGGCTGTGAGGGAGGAGAGACTGATGCTGGCTGGGCCTCGCTGCTCTTCTGAGTTGATTGTGTCACTGTGCGGAGACAGCTGTGCTCTGAGGCTTTCCCTAGAGCCTCACCGACCCAGTTCTCCCTCTGTTTTCCAGGCCCTGTGATGCACGCATCCCAAGGCTCTGCACAGAAAGCGTGATTAAAGCAGGCTTTCCTCCTGGAAGCCAGAATGTCCTTTCCATTGCCAGTTCTTAGAACCAGAGAGAGGTTTCAGGATGCCAGCCCTTCTCTGAAAGGTCTAGCCTGCTCTGTGGAGCTTGAGAACATTGAGAGATTCACACCGAGCTCACAACATTATCATATTCAATGTGAGACACAGGAAAGGGTCAAGAATAGGTCTGAGGCATCCTCTAACTTTTAAATAAATTCCTACATGAATTGGAAGTAAAATACATCCATAGACATTTAGCTAGGATTTTGACACATGAGATGTGGTCCTTTATATCTAAGCTCAGTTGATGAATTCAGGAGTCCACTCTTTCCTTTAATTTTAGGCAGACATCAAATTGACCTCAAGAGTAACAGTTGCAGCCGTCATTTAATAAATATTCCAAACCACCAAAATGCACATGAATAGTGTTTCCCCAGGTGCACGCCTGTGATCTTACCTGAATTTACGCTCTAACAAGCCCTGTGTATCTGTATTTGAAAATCACCAACCCTGTAGTACTGTGGAAGTGCTGTGGTTTTCTTGATGTGGCTCTTTAGTGGCACCAACTCAGGGTCAGGTAATGCATGCTTTGTAGTGGAATGACCCTTACAATGGCTGTTGAACGTAACGGAGTCCCCTGCCACGGATGTTCTATCAGTTTCTAGGAGTCAGAAGCATGCTATGGTGGTCAAGAGCAGGGGCTCTGGGATAGACTATATGGCTTATATTCCTGCCACTGTTGCTTTCCTGCTGTGTGACTTTGGCAAGTTTCTTAGAAGCCTCTCTTTTTTCATTTGTAAAATGGAGGTAATAATAGTACTTGCCTCACAGGGTTATGAGGAGTGTCTTATACAGTTAGAGGATTATGATAGATAGATAGACAGACAGATAGATGGATAGAGGGTTATGAGGAGTATCTTATACAGTTAGAGGATTATGATAGATAGATAGATAGATAGATAGATAGACAGACAGATAGATAGATGGATAGAGGGTTATGAGGAGTATCTTATACAGTTAGAGGATTATGATAGATAGATAGACAGACAGACAGACAGATAGATAGAGGGTTATGAGGAGTATCTTATACAGTTAGAGGATTATGATAGATAGATAGACAGATAGAGGGTTATGAGGAGTATCTTATACAGTTAGAGGATTATGATAGATAGATAGATAGACAGACAGATAGATGGATAGAGGGTTATGAGGAGTTTCTTCTATAGTATCTGGCACAAAGTAAACACTCACTGGAGCCACAATGATGATGAAGATGCTGATGCTGATGATGATAACCGGACTGATAAAGTCCGTAAGAGTGGACTATTAAGGGAAATGTCAATAAACCAAGTAAGATTCTTTCTGGCTATTTTCATTTTTTCTTCAAAGATGTATCCTCGGCTGAAGCCATTATCCGAGGTTGTCATCAAATGGAATAACCATTCTTCTCATTTGGCTCTCAATGACAGTGACTCCCCATCCATGCTCATGCTCAGAAGTCTAGCCTCCACTCTCTTTGGGATCCTTTTACCTTTTGGGGATCCTTGTATCTGACTTGTAGGAACAGTGATAGCACGTTGGGATGGCGGGAATGGTACCACACCTCTCATAGCAAGAGCTATGCTTCCCCTTTGTAAGTTAAATTCATATATGTGGACATTAGTTGGTTACTTTTTATATTTTATAATATCTTTTTCATTTTGGCTTTCCACTAATCAAAACATACCTGTACTGCATAGGGCACAAAAGTGAATCCGGATGACACAATTCAATATTTACATAGATATTTACAAAGACGTAAAAGCTAAGCATTGGTGAGATCTATAATTGGAGAACATTAAGTATCACTTCCCAGTTAATATTATAAAATCTTGTCCTTTATAGATTTGGAATTTTAAAAATTCAGACAGAGTACTAAACCAGGTGTGCAGGACCAAATAGCAGATAGGAGATTGATTTTTATCTTTTTTTGGCAGGTAGAGTATTTATTTCTGCCCTATATCCTTTCTCCACACATCTGGAAGGTCTGCAGCTAGTCGTGAGAATTTATGGGAGGGGCTTGCTCACATCACAGGCTGAGATTTGAGGGTGGCGTTGGAAGCGGGCATGGGGTCTCATGCAGTTTTTCTGAGAAATTCTCCCTCCTCATCCACGTCTCCAAAAAGAAAGCATTACAAACTTGGACACTCTGGACTAGGCTATGATTTGTCTTTGTTTAAAATACCTTTCTTGGGGTTGGCCCCATGGCCGAGTGGTTGGGTTCATGTGCTCCACTTCGGCTGCCCAGGGTTTCGCCAGTTCCGATCCTGGGCACGGACCTAGCATCACTCATGAAGCCATGCTGAGGTGGCATCCCACATGCCACAAATAGAAGGACCCACAACTGAAATATACAACTATGTACTGGGGGGCTTTGGGGAGAAGGAAAAATAAAATCTTTTATAAAAAATAAATTAATTAAATTAAATACCTTTCTTAAAAAATACGGGTCATTCAAGTTAAACAGGGACATAATTTTGTAGGGTGGAATGTTTACAGTACTTTGCTACAATGCAGCAGTTGACCAAAACCATGTGAAACAGGCCCAGGGTGACTCAGAAATAGGTGCCAGTCTAGACCAGATGTCACAAGAGTTTATTTCTCTGCATCCTGCCCTAGGGTCTTTCTCCTGGCTGGCTGCTTCTATCCCAAAGATCTCTTCTGAGCCACAGATGTAACTCACATTTATCCCTTCTCTTTAGCGTCTCTACAGTCACCCCAATCTGTCTTTTAAGGTTCTTATTCCTCACTAGCAAAAAAAGTCTCATATTGAAAAAAGAACACTCAAACACTGCTTGTGAGAATGCAAACTCCTGCAGCCACTATGAAAACCAGTATGGAGATCTCTTAAAAAATTAAAAATAGAACTACCATATGACCCAGCTATCACACTACTGGGTATCTACCCAAGGAACTTGAAATCGATAATCCAAAGAGACTTATGCACCCCTATGTTCATTGCAGCTTTATTCACAATAGCCAAGGTGTGGAAGCAACCCAAGTGCCCTTCTACAGATGAATAAGGGATCAAGAAGATGCAGTATATATATACAATGGAATACTACTCAGCCACAAAAAACGACAAAATTGTCCCAATTTGCAACAACATGGATGGACCTTGAGGGTACAATGTTAAGCAAAATAAGCCAGACAGAGAAAGACAATCACTGCGTGACTTCTCTCATATGTGGAAGATAACAAATACATGGATAAAGAGAAGAGATTAGTGGTTACCAGAGGGGAAGGGGATTGGAGGGTGGGCGAAAGGGGCAAAGGGGCACATATATATGGTGATGGAGAAAAATTAGACTACTGGGGGTGAGCATGATGAAGTGTATTCAGGAATTGATAAACAGTAATGTACACCCGAAATTACACGATGTTATAAACCATTATGACCTCAATAAAAGTACTTAAGATAAAAAAAAGTCTCATGTTAACTTGAACTGTTTTTTCTGGAGAGATTTTATATAGGTTCAGTTTGATCAGATTTACCTGAAAATTGAGATGTGTGTAGTTAGTAATCTGATTAGTGCACTAGTCACCCCACAGGAGGTCTTTTGAAAGCCTTTCCAAGGGTATTGCTGAACAACTGTGGTAGACTTTACCAATAGGAGCTGCAGTGTCCCAAACCTGAAGTGGACTAGGACAGTGGGATGGGAGCACGCTCCTATAAAGCTCTCTTAAATCTACCTCGACGTAGTAAGGATGGTCTTTCTCAGGTGTTTAAAACAAGTCGATGTCCTCAAGAACTTGTACCAGGCAAAACTTAAAATGAATCACTTTTTTTGCCCTGGTTTGAGTATCTTGTGCCTGAAAATAATGAAACTATGTCTTTTAGAAAATTAAAAGTTGCCACAGTGCTTTGTTTAGGCTCTTACTCTGAAAGCAAATCATTTGTCAAGCCAGACTGTATGCCTCAACGTAAAATATTAGCAAATAAAATTACTGGCTGAACTTGGGTTTTTGCCATGAAATTTAAGGGTATGAGAAATTCAAATATATATGTAAAAATTTTTAAACTTTATTAACTCATGATCACTATTGTCTCAATGAGGGCAGAACTTCTTAAAATTAATAATAAAACAATGCAATAAAAAGAGTGAATTTATAAATTGATTTTCTCCTTGGATATTAGTATTAAATTATATTTATTACATTTTAAGCCATAACTTATATTTCGTTCATGGTTCTCAATCCCTTTAATAATTTCATAGTCCCATCTTCCTAAAAAAATCCTCTCTAAGAAAGAATAGTGTACATAAGAGAGAATGAATCTTGCTAGAGATTCTGTTTGGCACCTTTCATAAATGCTCTTGATTTTATATGAACTGAAGTCAGTCTATCCATCATCACCAAATATTTTGAGAGCTCATACTGTATACTAGACACCACACATCATTCATTCAAATTAAACGTATTCGTTCTCTCGACAAGCACTTATTGAGCAGACTCAGAACCGCCCTTGATGAAGACACAGAGAACAGCTCCCGGTTTTGACGAGCTGTTCCACGTGGTCTTTCACAATACTGATCCACGGCTAAACATCAACCAAGTCAGCCAGACAATGTATTTATCATGTCACTCATTCAAAATCTCGTGCATATACCCATCTCCCTCTTCTCTCTTTCACTTCGTAGGCTGACCCTCCTGGAAAACACGTTTCTGTGTGCACCCTCTCAGAAAGCTCTTCTGGTTGGTTGCTTACGCTACCTAAATGCAGTTCTAGCTCATCTCTTCCCCCATGTGCTTTTGGAATGTGTATTAATCTGAATAATTAATGCTATATGATGTAAAAATCACAAACAAATAAACTTAAACCTCAGTGGCCTAATCCAACAAACCCCTATTTCTCGCTCTGTCGTGAGCTGCCATGGGATTGGTCCTCCCCTGTCCTGTGGCTATGCCGTCTGGACCGTGCGGCTCCCGAGGTGTCTGGGCAGGAGAAGAGAAGGCAAAGAGAAGACTCCCTACTCTTATCCACATTGGACTAGAAGCCACACATCGCTGCTGTTCACAGTCTCTTGGCAAGAATTAGTCACAGAGCCCCAGTATAACCACAACAGACTTCCCGTGTATCCAGGAACAGAAAAAGTGTGATGAACCTTGTCTCCACCAGAGAGAATGATGTACAGACTTAGATGTTTCCACTCAGAAAATGAAAAATATTATCTGACCTTGAGACTGGCAAACCCTTTTCCCTGACCCAGCAGTGTAGCCTGTAGTTAGCACGTTCACTCACTCATCCATTCAAAATACACATTTTGCAAGCCAATCAGACAGCATAGTGGAGGGGCGAGAGCTGTATCCACACCAGGCTGCAAACTCCTTCAAGATGGAGATCATGGCCGTTTTATTATGTGTCTCATTTGCCTATTCCCAGCTCTCAAAAAGTGTGTGCTCTATAAAAGCTCGTCCACATGGCAAGCTAACTTGATTTTTATAGACAGGGGAGTTTATTTTTCCATTACTTTTTTTTAAACTTTGGGTTTACCCTGAAGAGTCCAGCTCGGTATTTGCTGCAGGCCCTGGGTAAGTAAAACTCGCTCAGCTAGTTTTACACCAAGCCACCAGAAACGTCGACACTCAAATCTAGCAAATTTCTAGACAATAAAGAGATGCAAGAGTCTGGCCACTTGTTTAAAGAAGGCTGAAGAATCATTCGCAAAATAGACTCGAAGTCAAATATCCCTTTTTATATGTTTTCTGTTATTTTTCATGTTTCAGTTATAAACAGCAATCACATTCCTCTTCCCTTCGCAGTTTCATTATCCCTCAGGAGCCTGCTACCCCCTTCATCCTGCCTGTCCTTTCCTGCGGTGTGTGCCCCAGGCATGCTCACACGGAGTGGGAGGGGGGAGGGAAATGGGACGAGGACCGAGGGAACGATTCAGGGAGCACCAGTGGTATACATGCCATTCCCTCTCTTTCCCTTTAAGTCAGCGCTACCGAGGCAGATGAAGTGTTCTAACTTCAGGGCCTGCTGGGTAGGAAATCCAGATCTCCATGGAGCTGTGCTGGCAGGTGTATTCACCTCCAGGCACACAAATGTAAACTGACATCTCTCATAAGCCCCTTCTCCATGGTGATCAGCTTCAAAAATAAGAGTAGGGCCAGCCGGTGGCACAGTGGTTAAGTTCACACCATTCCAGTTCAGCCGCCCGGGTTCACTGGTTCGGATCCCGGGTGCGGACATGGCACCGCTTGGCACACCATGCTGTGGCAGGCATCCCACGTATAAAGTAGAGGAAGATGGGCACGGCTGTGAGCTCAGGGTCAGTCTTGCTCAGGAAAAAGAGGGGGATTGGTGGCAGATGTTAGCTCAGGGCTAATCTTCCTCAAAAAAAGAAAAGAAAAAAGAGTATCCTCCCACGTTTATATTCTAAACTACTAACAGAGGTCATCTATAGTTAGTATACTTATTCATTCATTCAGCGAGTATTTACCATGAGCCCACAAGGTGGCATGGCGAAGTGATTAGAGCACCAATTCTGAAAACAGGCAAATGATCTTTGAATCTCAGTTCTGACACTGTTTAGCCGTGTGTTCCACAGCGAGTATCCTAACCTCTCTGGTCTCATTTTCCTCATCTGTGAAATATACCAGTTTCCGCCTTTGTACCAGTGCTCTCTCTTCCTGGAATGCCTCTCCTCCAGAGAGACCCGTGGCTAACTCCGTCACCTTCTTCAAGACCTGGCTCCACTCTCATTTTGATGATTCCCACTCCCCGACTCGGGTTACTCTTCAACCACCCCCTGTCTCCACCCCTACCCTCCTGATCCTTCTTACCCTGACTTCTTCATTTCTCCCTAGCGCTTGTGATATTCTAATATGTTAGGTACTCTATCAGTCATCACATCTATCGCTTGGCGTCCATCTCTTCCTGCTAGCCTGCATGCTCCACCAGGGCAGAGATCGTGTTTACCGTGCATCTCGAGCATCTAGAACAGTCCCGAGCACATACCCGGTGCTCCATGAGTGATTTTTGAGTGAAAGAATGTTCTATCATCAGAGCAGAAGAGCATCAAAGAATGCGTTTATTTGCAGAAACATGACCTTTTGGTCATTTGAGTACTAAGAGTTTCACCAAAAAGGACACATTTTTTAAAAAGTAACCATAGCATATACGGCTTATTCACTCGATCCTCAATAATCACGTTCATTGTGGACTATAGACAGATATTTCCGAAAGAGTTGCAGATCCTTGCAGAAAGTCAGGTGATTAGTAAGGACTGAAGCCCAGGGCTGAAAGCTGGGTCTTTGCGCTCTGTGCGTTTTCCCACCATTCACCGTAGTAAATTAGCAAAAACATATCTTTTGAGTATGGTCATCTTCATTTTTTCATGGCTGAAAGCGTGATTCCTACACAAAACCTTAGTTTACTTGTTTCTCCCTTACCTTAGATGAATGTGTTAGATTTCATGAGCTATGCAAACAGAAGGCTAAGCATAAGGCTCAGTGGTAACTAACCTAGAGGGCACTTGACTGGATCATGTCAAACCCCAGCAGGTGGTTCAGTTCGTTACAGATGAGAAAGCTCCCCTTCTTTAACAGACTTTCCTCCACAACCTGTATTGGAAGCAGGCGATCAATAATATTGAAAATACTTGGCTCTAGACGTCAGACAGAGTGTAGTTCTAACAGGCTGCTTCCATGGCTGCACGTTGTGCTCAGAAGCTCAACACGGTGACAATTTTAGCCTCTTTCTTTCTTTCTTTCTTTTTTATGCTCCATGAAGCTGATGATCTGGAAAGGATTTAATATGGGAATGCTAATCTCTTGCCTTTCTTTATATGTGAGCATTTTTGACAGTCAAGGAAAGCTATGCTAGGTAATTGATTTTTCTTGTTTCTCTGGAAAATTGGGGATAGCATTCCAGCACTTGAGAAGTTCTAGTATTTTCTCTCCCTGTGTCCCTAGCCACGATGCAATAGTAGGTAGAATCCAAAAACTCAGTCTAGAACAAATGTGTAAAATTATACCAGCAGGACCGCCTCACACCCATTAGGATGGCTACTACCAAGACAACAGGAAACAAGTGTTGTCAAGCATGTGGAGAGACCGGAACCCTGGGCACTGTTCCTGAAAGTAAATGGAACAGCCACTGTGGAAAACAGTACAGCGGCTCCCCAGAACACTAAACACAGAATTACCATATGATCCAGCAATGTCGCTTCTGAGTATATCCTCAAAACAATTGAAAGGCGGATCTCAATAGGATATTTGTACAGCATGCACACAGCAGCATTACCCACGATAGCAAAAACATGGAAGCAACCCAGGGGCCTGTCAACGGATGAACAGATAAGCAAATGGTGGTACACACATACATTGGAATATTATTCAGCCTTCAAAGGAAGGAATTCTGACACATGCTACCACATGGATAAAGCTTGAGGATGTTATGCTAAGTGAAATAAGCCAATTGCGAAACGACAAACACTGTATGATTCCACTTATATGAGGTCCTTAGAGTGGTCAAATTCACAGAGACAGAAAGTAGATGGCAGTTGCCAGGGGCTGGGAGGCGGGGAAATGGGGAGCTAGCATTTAATGGGTGTGGAATTGCAGTTTTTGCAGGATGAAGAGAGTGCTGGAGATGGATGGTAGTGACGGTTGCACAATATGAATGTGCTTAATGCTACTGACCTGTACACCTAAAAACAGTTAAGATGGAGATTTTCCATTATGTATATTTTTCTACAATAAAAAAATTAGAAAAACGTTTATTCCAGGAGGAGAGGAATCAACCCGCTCTACTTTCCCACCCGACACTGCTCCGACCAAGGACCCTAATTAATGAGTCCGCTTTGTGAGAGTCTAATGTCTCCGAGGCCAAGGTTATTGGGCAGCAAGCCCTGGTCTCCTGCGGCCACCGACCACGCCCTTCCCTTAACTGCGTTCTCACAGCCAGTGTGCTCCTGATCATGGGCAGGAACGAGTGGATGTGTCTGCATGTTCACGACGTCCACAGACAGGCAACCCCGTGCACATGTCCCTCTAACTCTGTCATCTCAAATATAATACAAAGAGAGTTTTTATTTATACATCACATTGGGCTCCACCAGTAAATGCATATTATTGCAATTGTGGGTTTTATTGAGGTGCTAGAGATTTTTAAATCCTCTTCTTATTATGTTTTTTCTTTAAACTAGTTATAAAAATTGCTGTTATTCTTGCAAAAGGAACAGAAACTTCATGATGACAACTGAATACACATGTTTGTTAACCTTCTTTCCCACCCCAAAAGACCGTTAGGAGGATAGCAAAAGAATAAAAAAGGAATAAATTCATGGAAATAAAGAGACTCAGAGGGGAGCCCTGAATGGATTACAGATTTCAACAAACTTCTGAAAGAAAACGGAGGAAGGATATTGGCTGGTAGACCATGGTGGAGAAAGCCTCCAAGAATATTCTGGAGGGGGCTTAGATGGAGGAGCATGCCAGAGAGCCTTCAGCCTTGGATTCAGCAGGGATGAAGGTTAAGAATGAGAAGGGGGCTGAAAACAGGAGGGAGGGGATTTACTGCGAGCCTGACAGCAAAAGAGCTACGCCACTGGCTCCACTCCCCATCTCATTAATTAGCATAATACTTGCAACAGTTGAATATGGTAGTCGAGAAGCATTTTGTATTATGATACAATTTGTATTACTTTCAAGTTTGTGTTTATGTAGGACTAAATGTAATATGTTTCTGTTTCATATTTACCTTAATTTACAATTTAAAGATTCTAATTATGCTTTCCATTTATATACATTTACCTTTGAATTTGATTCCTTTAGATCATTACCTTCAAAAGAACATAAATTTACCTAAAAATCCTGATTAAACAACATAATCAGTGAATTTGCTAAAATCCAGGCAAGAAAAATCAATTTAATGGAATATATATAATAATTTATGAATTATGTGTGTCTTTATTGCTCATCCAAATAGCACCAGCCCGCTGACAGAGTGCCTAGACAGGTGCAAAAAATAATTAAACCAAGTCATCTTTGGTATCTGCTGTCTTTCAGTCATATAGAAACCACAGCTTTACATGTATTTTTCAATTTTACTGTTATGAAGGTGTATTTGCAAGCTAAGAGGAGACAGTATATTTTATTTAAAAGTGTTATAACAATATATAACTTTTCAATATTTAGATGCATGGCATATGGGCTTCCATTTGTGTTCTTGCCCTAGCCCACAAATATTAGGGCGGGCCTTCAAAGAGGCACCAGACAGTCCCCAGGAGTCACTCAGTCTGCTTAGACAGCCCAGTGGATGCAGCTCTGGCAGAGGTGGGTGCAATGTGGTGTCAGAGCACAAGGGAGGGCAAGGGCCAGGTCTTTCATCTTTGTATCTCCAATATGAACACTGCGTACATGTTTGGGGAATGAATAAAAGAACATATGCAGGCATGGACGAGGTACCTATAAACGCAATAAATAACACAGCAATAAATATTAGAAACAGATGGCAAAAAGTCATAAAAAAGCAGAGCAATAGACAGTGTCAGGCACTTGACCTAACATAGATATTCTAGAAAACACTCATGAGTTCTGCATTGGTTGATATTTGATTGACCTTCAAGGTCATATGAAAATGGCTTCAGGGGGAATTGGAAGGACGAGGGGCATGCTAGCAAAGAGACTCTATACTCCCATGAAGCCACTCTTAAGCAAGTTTCATCCCTTAAGCTAGAATATCATTTCTCACTATAAAGTATTTCAGCAAATTCACTCTTCAATAAAAATGTGCTGTACAGCATTACTGCTGATTTCGTCTGAGGAAGCAGTAACGCTCCGGGTCTTTAAAAGAGTATTGATTTTTAGTGCAATTTCTCATTTCATTATGAACAGGACTGGTCTTACATTTCTTTTCCCGCTCCAGAAAGAACAACTTTTGCATAATCAGGTATTTCTATCTTTGGACTGACGGAAGATGGATAAAGAGTGAGGAAGGGAGCAACAGAAGTAGCAGTGCAGTGATGTCGTCTGGAGTGTATATTATGTCATCTCTGTGGATTTGCGTAATCAATATTTCTCTCAATGATCATGGAAGCTGGATGACATTCCTCGGGCGGCAGTTTGATCGGGAGGATGTATGTGTGTGTTTCACTGATAAGCCTCAACCCTAGCTGCATTTTAGAATCACTTGGGAGCATTTTCAAAGGATCGTTGTCATGCTCCCCACCCCCAAAGATGAATCGAGCCAGAACTGCTGCATTAGGTAGACGGGCACCAGCAGTTCTAGCTACTTAACACCACATGAGACGTTAAACAGGGTCAGTGCTGAGGGACTGAATGCCTCCAGGTTCTATCTGGGGTTCCTTAGGTGGAGCACAGAGCAAAGGACAGGAGCTCCAAGAAGCGGCTGTTCTCGGCAGGTGGCATGCAAAGGCAGCAGGTCTCCACTTAGGGTAGGCTCCGCCCAAACAAACAGCAGAAGATTACACATGAGTGCTGAACTGCCTATCTTCAAGGCATAATTTGTTCAACTCTGGACTTCTTTGGGTCAAAAATCCTGTCTTCTTTATCCTTGTATCACTAATGGCTACCATGGTGCCAAGAGCAAGTATTTGATCAACAACTGGTGAAAGACTGTATGTGTGAATGAATAAAAATTGATGTCACAATTTTGGTGTGAAGTCTGAAAAGGCGGGAGAACAAAAGGTGGGTAGAAATTGGCCCACATTTGCCAAAGGGAACAGCCAGATCACCCAAGCAAAGGAAGTGTTTTGAAACTCTTATCCCAGTGCACACTGCAAGAGTTTCCCAAGGTTAGGGGTGAAGAGGTCAGGGAGAGGATTTCCTTGGGGAGAAGTGCTGGTATGCTGTGGACATCCCACCCCACCCCACTTCTACTTCTGCTGCAAGGAGAACCATGGGGAAGTTGATACGGGTCCCCCGAGCCTAGGAGACCAGCAGAAATCTGTACATGAGAAACCTCCAAGGCCAGAGGCAAGTGACTAGAAACTGCTTACATGATGAGTGAGGACAAGTGGCCAAGTTGGATAGGGTCTGCCCTCCCAGAGTTTGTCAGGGCAAAGGATGCAAGAATGTCTTCTGGGAACCATGTGGCCCAGTTGGCAGCCACCTTAAGAGAACCATGCCCAAGAGGGCTTCTTGCTAGAGTCAAGGTTCCCTCAACAGAGGAAGCAGAAAGAATACCGTCAGTCACAGAAGTCCGGGGCTGAGGGGTGGGGGCCGGCCAGTATGGAGAGAGAAAGCAGTTCCTTCACATCTATGGAACTTCACATGAAAAGCTGCCAGCCGTGAGGCGTCCCCAGAGGACTCACGAATGCATTGCAAGAGAGTCAGTTTTGAAAATCTACAAGCCCAGTGAGAATCAGCTTCAACACCCACCAAACCCAGAGAGCGCCATCCAGATCACGACAATCCCAATAAAGAAGCCCTTCCCTGGCCCCACTTTCTCTGAAAAAAGGCCTAGGAGAGAGAAGCCTTAAAGCACGGAAACAGGGGAGCCAGCTCAGCCGCCTTCCCTATTGCAGGCCCAAGCTACAGGCGAGAGGAGCTTTCACTTCAAGTCGAGTTTAGAGCTGTAACTATTACACAAGAGTGGATCTGTAATTCCTGAAATGAAACTGTTTCGTGTGTGTGTGACCAAGGGTAACCAGAAGACTTTATCTATGTGCAAGTGGAAAAGATTCTGGGTCTACCAGAGTCTGTGCCCAAGGGAGAGAAGGAACTGGCCCGCCAAGTGGGTTCGATCAAGGGCGTAAAATTCTTTGTCATACGACTCTTGTTCAGTGTAATGGACGCTCTGGTTAAGGTCTGAATTCAGGAAGTGGTTGGTGGTTTAAAAAACACAGGTTTTCTGGGGCAGGCCTGGTGGCATAGTGGTTGGGTTCACACACTTCACTTCAGTAGCCTGAGGTTCATGGGTTTGGATCCTGGATGCAGACCTATACGCTGCTCGTCAAGCCATGCTGTGGTGGTGACCCACATACAAAATAGAGGAAGACTGGCATAGATGTTAGCTCAGGGACTATCTTCCTCAAGAAGAAAGAGGAAGATTGGCAATGGATGTTAGCTCAGGGCCAATCTTCCTCACCAAAAACAACACAGGCTTTCTGAATCTTACAAAGTATGCTATCTAGATATTCTCAGTGCTTCTCAAATCATTTCTTGGGGTATCCATGAGCCATTTACAAATTATGCAGATTGCACACTGACCCTTTTCAAGTTATGGCAGAGAGTAAACGAGGGAGGCAATGCCACGTCTGAGAATGCTGATTCGGGACTCAGAATCCAGGCTGTGAGACAATGCTTCCCCCCAAGCCAGGTGACCAATCATTGTACCACAGATGATTGATTAGGTGATGCCTTAGTTTGGTGGGGAGGTAAGGACGTGAGGCAGGGAAGGGAAGGCAGCAAAAAAGGGGTGTGTAATTAAGCCAGCCACCATTGTAGGCAACTGGGAAATGGTGTAAAAACACACCCCAGGATTCTCCCCTGGAGGGGTGAGGGAGCTGGGGCTTTCTGCCCTCAATTGGCATCAGTCTTTTAGTGAGGGCTGCTCCTAGGGCATGAATTCCCCTACGTTTAAGGCCTGGTCTGCATGAGGGTAGAGAAAATGCCCAGGCACAGAGATGCAGACCTGGGATTGGCAGTGGGCTGCAGCACATGGGAATGGTGAGTCTGAGGCACTCCTGCTGTCTGCTATAGCACATCTCTTCCATCACTCAGTTCCCTTGTACCCTCCATGAAGTTCACACTGTCCTATCACTGACCCTTCAACGTAATGGCTGGTCACAATTTCTTTTCTTTTCTTTTGGTGAGGAAGATTTTGCCCTGAGCTAACATCCATTGCCAATCTCCTTCTTTTTTGTTTTCTTGAGGAAGATTAGCCTTGAGCTAACATCCATGCCAATCTTCCTCTATTTTTTATGTGGGTCGCCACCACAGCATGTCTTGAAGAATGGAGTAGGTCCGTGCCCAGGATCCAAACCTGTGAACCTGGGCCGCCAAAGCAGAGCACGCAGAACTTTAACCACTTGTCCACGGGGCTGGCCCCACAATTTCTTAAAAGAAAGACTTACAACAACAGGAGAATCAGTGAGGAAAGCTAAAATCAGTGCTGTTGTAGATAGCCCTGAAGCTGCAACGATATCCATCATCTCCCTCTCTCCACCCTTCCAGACTCCCTCATCCTTGCCAGCACTTCTGCTGGTCTAGCTTGCTTGCTTGTGGGGGTTATACTCACCCTCATCCAGGAGCAGTCTGAGCCTGTGCCCTGGTCAGGCTGTGCTCGCTGCAACTGCCCATTTACAGACATAACAGCACGAAGAGGTGCCCCAGAGAATCTCCTGTAACTCTAGATTTAGTGAAATCCTTTCTATGTCTCTTAGGAAAAGTGTCCCTCTCCTGGGAGTCAGGGTTTCTGATCCCATATTGCTTAATGTTACAGGTATGGGAAGCACAGATTTCCCAAGTGGGCCACTGAGAGTAATGGGGAGAGGGTCCACTCCTACTTTCACCTCTTCTGTCCTAGACCCATGCATCCTGCCTATCGGGAACACAGCCATATGATTGCCGTTATCCTGGCAGCCCTGGGTAATATGATACAAGACAGGACTATAGGATACTGTGGTCTTAAGTCCACTGTTGCACATCCTTCACCCTAACCTGGGTCCCTGGGTCACAACATTGTTAATGGACTCCCACGCGAAAATCAGACTCTCTGTGTGATTGGACTGGCTGAGGAACTGTGGGGCAGGAAAGGCAAACCCATATCCACAATATGTATCAGTTCCAGGGAGGATGAATTGCTGTCCGCTCCAGGGTGGCAGGGGTCTGATGGAATAAACCTGCCACCATGTTCTCCTCGAGGACTCAACATCAGTCTCTGCTGTTGACAGGTCAGACATTCAGCAAGGGCAGTTGCCAGAGCAGCTTTGGCAATCCCATGCTGCTGGGCCCATGGGCAGCCTCCATCCCTGTCATGAAGGCTTCTAAATTCATGAACCTGTTCTGCAAGCACTAGAGTGACTAGACATAGTGGCTGGCCAACTTCCACTGGGTGAGCCTTCCTCTCCATCTGGCTGATCAGTGCCTCTTCTGCAGTGGATGGTCTCTGGCTGGTACTGAGGTAAGATCTGATGTGAGATCTGTTCACCTTATGTCCAATTCTTAAGACATATCTATATGCCTGTTTCCCGACCTCTTCCTCCTCGATCTCCCAATCTGTCTCCTTCAAGGAACAATCAGCCATGCCACTCACTACTGCCCAGAAGTGTATGTACGTTCTTACCTCAGGCCACTTCTCCATTCGTATGAAGTTGACAACCAGGTGTCATTTCCAAAGCTGTGACCCATAAGATAATTCAGAAGTCCACCATGAATGGTGCTGTAGTGTGGGAGCAGTCCATTTTTGCCTCCCATCAACACATGGAGCTTATATCGGTTTTTTTCTTCTTCCATCAGCTGGTCATAGAAAATACCCCGTGAGACCATAAGTACGAGCTGAGGAAAAGTCATTGTGCAACAAAAGTAAGTAGCATTGGGGGTCTGTTACTTACTTGGAACTACTTGGACCAATCCTAAATGTTTCAGTTCATTATATAACAAATTACTATTGTGTCCACTGTATCTTACGAGTCAGTGGGCCTAACGATGCCAAGCTCATGCCTGTCATCTCTGGTCACTTAGTTGTTTGATCATGATTGTGCACTTACTTAGGGCCCAGTAGCATTCCAGGAGCTTATTTTGGAATGGTGGCTAATTCTCTGATGTAGATGGCATGGCATTGCTTCAAAACTCTAGGAGCCTGTGCCACAATATCCTGTCGGGGCTTTCCAGAAACTCCACACTATACTCCAATCTACCAAGGGCATCTGTAGCACCATGAGGATGTGCTCAAGAGGCCATTCAAACCTATCCTAAAGTCCTCTCTTTCTTTGGTACCTATTCAAAACTGGTAGCCTTCCAAGTCATCAGACAAATGAGTTGGAGCAGAATTCCTAATGATGTATGTCTTGGATCCAAAATCCAAAGAGGCCTACCAAGAGCTGTGTAAGACACAATGATTTGTCTGTTTAGGAAGTTCAAGGTATAATGACTCCCCTTTTACTTTGGAAGGGATGTCTGGCCATCTCTCATTTTTTTGAACCCTTAGAAACTTCTTCAATATGGCAAACCCCTAAATCTTTGTAGGATTTATCTCCTACAGCGTGCCACACATGTGTCTTATCAGGGCAACCAGAATACTTATATTCTGCTTCTCAGGTTTAATTATTGTAATGTCAACAATATGGTAGACCAGTGTGATGTTATGTGGAATGTCCAGTTGGTCCAAGTGCCTTTGGACCCATATTGTGACAGAGAGCAGAAGAGTTAATAATGGCCCTGGGGCAAGAGTCTGAATGCATACTGCTATCCATTCCTTCCTCCCGATACAGATTGTGAGGGAAGTGGTCCTTCCTCCCAATTCAGATTGAGGAAAAGATATTTGCCAGATTAATATCTGCATATCAAGAGGCTGTGTCAATCTGGGCTGGTAAAGATACTGCATCCAGCACAGCAGTTGCCACTGGAGCTACCGCTGGTTAGATTTAGAGTCCATAGTAATTAGCTATGATCTAGCTCTTTGTTACGAGGGATATATTGGTGAATTAAATAAAAGTATGCTGGGAACCACCACGTCTACACCCTTTATGTCTTAGGGAGTGTTACTAATCTCTGCCATTCCACCCAGAATGTGGTATTACTCCTGATTTACTATCTCGTCTGGGGGGTGGGAATTTCAGGCTAGGTCGGGGAAAATCTTAAAGAGGGTAAGTATTAACTTGAGCAGCATCTACAATTGTGAACACTCTGCGTATTTTATAGGCAGAGAGAGGCTGCTCTCCTCCACCAGTCGAGAACAAGCTACTTCTGAGCTTCAAAGTTCTCAAGGGCATCTGCCCAGATGTTTCACTCCCGTCTCAAGCACTAACTGTAGTGTAGGAGACTTACTGGGACTGAATTGAGCCTTATTTGCAATTCTACTACTCTCACCATCAGATCTTGGTCCAAATTTTCAACCTGAACTGCCCTCCATCTACAAGAGATGATGGACTCTTTAAACCCTGCCTTAGAGAACTTCTAGCTCTTACACCTTGCCCTGAACTGGTGGTTGAACATCACAGCCTGTCATTTTCTTCTTTCAGCATGTCAACCGCACTTAGCAACAACCAATGTAACTCCAAAGTCCTTATAAATAACACTGCCGTATATGCCTCAAACGTTAGAGAGAATGCATAAGGCACTACATCCCTTTGACTATCCCATCCCAACTCACCACCAGTGAGAATCCTAGTGTTGTCATGCTCAGCGTACCAGGACTGGTTATGAGCTCACTTACATCCAGCAATCAGTGCCTTGTTGTTCAGAGAGTGACCCATTACACAATCCCATCTTGAGAATCTGCTCCTTAGGATGCTGGCATCAACAGTTTTGGTTTGAATTTCCCCAGAAACAGCCACAGAGACAAGGATCCAAAAGCAAATTGTTTATTTGGAGGTGCAGGGAAGACTGGTATGGGAGTGGGGAAGTGACACAAAGGAAAGAAGGCAGCCGAGAAAGGGTGCATTGTGAAAACAACTTCCCTCGTGGGAGAGTGGAGCTTAAGCCCATGGTGGGGAGGGGAGCAAGAAATCAGGAAAATGGTATAAAACACACACCTCAGACTCATCACACTTGAGGAACAAGAGAGCTGAGGCATTTGTGTATCAACTGTTGTCAGTCATTGGTTCAGGCTGTCCCCTCTCTGGTAGCACAAGAGGGAAAAGCTTTCTGGGTTTCTGGATGAAGTACCCAAGCAGAGAGATGCAGATCCTGGAAGTTTGATGTTGGTTTAAGCACATTACATTCATAAGGTTGAGGGACATGGGTGGGGCACGGAAGCATCCATAACAAACGATGAGGCTGAGAGAGTGAACACACGATAGGAAAAAGTTTTATGGGAAATAATATGAATATTTTTGATATATTGAATTTGAGATGCCTCTGGAATATACAGCGGGATACATCTAAAAGCACTTGAGCTTAGGAGGGAGAAATGAGCTTTGGAAAGAGGTCTAGAAATTTGGGAGGCTTTATGATAAAAGATGCTTGAAACCACAAGAGTGAAAGATATCAATCAGTTTGGGAAACGCTGGAGATCGAACACTGAGGAATCTCTCTATTTAAGGAAGATGAAAGAGAAGCCAGCAAAGGGAAGGAAGGGAGGGAGGGAGGAAGGCAGGAAGGAAGAGAAGAAAGAAGGAAGGGAGGGAAAGAAAAAGAAAAATGTGGGAGAAGAATGTATTGGAAGTCAGAAGAAGTGAATTGATTTAAGTTCAACAATGTCAGTTGGATTGTCTTGGCCAGGGTTATTTCATTTTTCTTCACTTCAGTCTCACTAAAATCAAGTTGGGATATCAATCTTTATTCAGCTTTCACTGGCTGTACTTACTGAATCTCTTAGGTTATAATAAAGACTGGTGAATTCTTTGGGCTACAGGAGTGTGATTCCTTATCATTAGTACTACTGCTCACCATCACTTCAAAAGATTTCCTAGCTTGAGGGGGGAGCGGGGGAGATAACAACTAGCTTTTTCTGTGGCCTTACTTCCTTTGCTGTAAAATGAGTTCTTGGGTGAAAAAAAGTGTTATGTGGGATACCATAATGGTGAGCAAGGCTTTCTGTAAGCCCACAAATAGCGCTGCCGACAGGAGCACGGTGATCAGGGAAAGCAATCTATATTCAAATCCAGAATGATAACAAACCCCTGTCCTCTCCCTGATGGAGATAGATATAGGTATAGATGGTATGGATGGAGATATGTACAGCTTTCTGCGTGGAGCATCCCTAGGTGGTCGGGTAAGTTGTGTTTAACTGGAATGTCCTTTGTTACTTCCTGGCTTGGCCAAAATATCCCCCATAAACCACAGGTCGGGAATCCTTGGCAGCATCCAACCCAGGAAGGCTCTCCCATCTTGAAAAAGTTGGAAACCTTGGATCTGAGAGAGCTCTGCTGAGATGGAATAATTTTTTCATTCAGCTTACAAAGCCCTGGCAGCTCCCATTTCCCAGCAGGCAAAGGCAGAGTGATCAATTCTAAACAGAATCTCTACTGAGAGCATTTTAATCAACCAGAATGAGTACAGAGCAGCTGGCTTGCCACCAAAAATTCACAAACATGTTTGCACCCAATTGGAAAACAGTAAACATCAGGCACCAGGCCAGGTCCATTTGGTGTATTAATTTCTAGGTCTAAAATGGATCTTAGAGGCAAACTCATTTTTTCTACCCTCAACCAAAAGAATATCCTTTTCTTCCTACCATCTAGATTATCAGGACAGAACTAGCTTAAACTCAGATTGCGATAATCAGGATAGTTTTAATATCTTATGGTATTTTTATATACAAAACTATAGACTAAGAATAAGGAGGGATGTACAGAGAGGATGGGTGGTGGGAGTCAGCATAGGGGAATCTAATTTCACCTCTTTACCATTTTCTCTCATTTTCAAGATAATTAGAATCATTCGTCTGACTTTGAGCGTGTGACTATAACATAAAGAGACTTCCACAGCAAAGCTTATGTATCTAAATGAAGGCAGACACTATGGAAGAAAAATAATTATTCTAAGGATGTTGCCATTGTTCAATATATTTTTGAATTCCTTCTTCAGAATGTCTCTCAAGGCCATCAGGAAATTCAATCTTATAGACCGAACTCACATTTAACAGTAAAATATTTCTAAATTTATTCATCCACTTATATCTGGCTTGACTCTGAATGACTTTTGGCAATTTTAGAAATTGAAATACACCTTCAAAAGACATTTTGCCATCTCTAAGGGTTCTCAAAGCAATATGTCTATGAAGGATAGCCCAAGTATGATTTCCAAATATATTTTGACCAATGGTAGTGTCATTAGAATAAGTATTTAGCTATCTAAAGGGACTACTTCAGTAGTTTTCTGAATGTAGAAGTTCTCATGTTAAAAATTAGTCATATTACTTTGTAATATTTACTATTTTATAATTCATCAAAATGGGAAATAACTTCTTAATTCCTCCCCTCCATATGGAGTCTTTTGGAAAAACATAACATATTTGAGTGTTGGTAATTATTAAATTTATTGGTGATGGCCTATTCCTCAGATTTGTTCTCCTCACACCATCTTCTGGTTTAACTCAATTCAGTTATGTTTATTCCCAAAGTACGCACCATGGAATGCTAGATCCATAAGGTAAAGCACAGGTTCTACGATGGAATAAATTTAAGAAACGCAGCCTGCTATATTGCCTCCTGGATGGTCACAAGGAATATAAATGCATCAAACGTGCCCCAGAGCTCAGCTCTAGCTACACGGACTTCCCAGGTGGCTTCATCAAGACTTAGGCTTTCCTCCCACAATCCTCTCCTCCTCAAGTCCTCCTATTTCAGTAAATGGCCACAGAGTACTTCTCGTTGATTAAGCTAAAATCCTTGGAGTCATCCTTGACTCCCCCACCTTCTCTTACAACCATATCCAATCCATTAAGAAATCCTGTTGGGTCTAATTTAAGAATAAATTTGTCTCACCTCTTGCCACCTCCACCACTATCGCTTTGGTTCAAACCATCACCAACTCTCCTCTAAATTACCACACTAGCCTCCAAACTTGTTTCCCTACTTTTGTCCTTGCTCCCCTTGAGTCTACTGTCAACATAACAGCCCAAATTATGTTGCTCCTCTGCCCAAGCCCCACAAATGGGGCCCACTCTTACTCAGCATAAAAGCCAAATTCAAATCGTGACCTTCATGTGATCTACCACATATGGTCCATTTTTCTGCTCCCCCATCCTGCCTTCCATCTCTATCCCATCTCTTTTATCTCCTTTTCTATCACTTTCCTCCTGGATAAATCCACTCCTGTCATACCAGCTTCTTTGCCATTTCTAGAACATACCAGTTGTACTTGTATCAGCTTTTGTATTTACTCTTCCTTTAAATACTCCTTCTCCAGACAGCTGCATGGCTCTCTTCCTCACTTCCTTCAGGTTTCTACACAAATGTCACCTTATCAAAGAAGGCTTCCTTGACCACCATCCTATGCAATCACTCCCCCACCTCCTCACCCCAGACTGTCCCTCTGTATTTCCTCACTGTGCTTTCTTTCTCCCCATGGCACTATCACCACCCAGCTCATCATATCTCTGTATATTTATTATATGTCTCTCCATGAGGATGTAGGCTCTACGAGAGCAAGGTCTTCTTATTGCCTTCACCCGAGTTCCCAGTGGCCAGAGTGGTGATTGGCGTAGTGGGTACTCAATAAATATTTGTTGAATAAATAAATGTATGAAAGTTTCTGAGAGACCCTCCAGTAAATATACCTGTTTAACCACCATTCCTAAGCATATGTATTCTAAAACCCACATTTTAAAGCATAATACCTAGTAACAGCTTATTGAACACACTTTGGAATCTTAAGAATGTCAGATGGAGTCCTGCCTTACCTGTCCTTACCTAGTGAAGGAGAGGAAACACAAACAGGGAATTCAAAGCAACATGGCAAGTGAGGAAATAGACGTATGTGAGGGCTGCCATGAGGGTACAGGGTAAGGCGTTTAATCTAAACATGGGCCTCTGGGAAGCCTGCGTCCAGGAGGAAATTCCCAACTGTGCTCCTACAGATATATGCTTCTGTAACTTTGACTTGTATATAAATTTGCCAGTCATTGTTAATTAATAGTTTTAACTGATATTTTGTAGAAATAAAACCTCCTACCTTTGATAAAAATTTGGAAAAATTAAGAACATAATTTGGGGGCCTTTTTAACAAAAGCAAGATCAAGGAGATGACAAATGTTACTTAACTCAATAATGTCCAGAGTGTTTATTTTGTAAGGAGAAGATTGAAACAAATGTTAATAAGGGGTTATATCTTTCTCATTTGAGACGGATTTTCTTGTCACTAGAAAAAAATTACATTTGCTGCCATGGGGTACACTTTGCCTTTGGGTAACTCAGGAGGAAATGAGCTGTGGTGGCCACTATAGGAACTGGGACACCCATTATCTTTTCACTCTACAGACAAAAGCACGTGCCCTGGCCTGCCCCTCCCACCTGCATATTTGGCACAGCCTGCGGAGAAGAAATCTTTCAGCATCTGAGTCTGAGACACTGGAATCTTTAAGACAGTAGAAGAGTCTTAGGACTACGATACCTCCCTAACGTGGCAAGGGGTAGAGTTTTCCAAGGGAGAGGATGGGGAAAATTCATAGTAGGGAGTGGGTTCTGAACTGGGACTGCAGAAAGCAAAAGTGAGATAAAGAGGAATATAGAGTGAGTGATCACTCCAAAGACAAAACCTGGGGCCTTCTCTCTTCTTCAGCACTGCTCCCAGAGGGATTAGCTGGATCAGAACATAACTGTGGATCCTCATGCTTTCTACTGATTAAGATGTTCTCATGGACATTTATCATTATTCCCACTGGCACCTCTAAATTCTTCCTATTTGGGGAAACTCCACAATTGTATGAAACTTTGTGGGAGTCCAATTAAATAGGCTCAGAGTAACCTGAGACTGCCTCTCCCCATCCCTGGAAATTAAGGCATGGTCACCAACCAGACTCAACCAATCATTAGAACTCTCAGTCTTGAACAAGGTATGCAAAGATAAAAGATCAGTGATAAATGCTATTTAAAAATTTTCCAAGTTGACATATAGTAAATTTCACCCACTTTATTATACAGTTCCTTCAGTTCTCACAAATGGATAGAGACATACACCCACAACCACAATTAAGATACAGGACAATTCCATCAACTCCAAAAAACTCCTTTGTGCTGTCCCTTTATGGTCAAACCCTCACCCTGGCAACCACCAATCTGACCTATGTCCTAGTTTTGCTTTTCCAAAGTATTATACAAATAGAATCACAAAATATGTAGCCTTTCGAGTCTGTCCTGTTTCACTCAGGCTAGTACATTCGAGATGCATCTATTTTGCTAGGTATATCAATAGTTAATTCATTTTTATTACTCTATAATATTTCATTGTTATTCATATGGTAATGCCAAGAATCTAAAATAGTTAAGACAATTTCAAAAAAGGAGAACAAAGTTGGAAGACTCACACAATGTGATTTCAAGACTGACTATAAAGCTACAATAATCAAGATAGTATGGAATTGGTGAAAGGATAACCATATAAATCCATGGAAATGACTAGAGAGTTCAGAAATTGACCCACATAAATATAGTCAATGGATTTCTGACAAAGATGCAAAAGAAATTCAATGGAAAAAGGATTGTCTTTTCAACAAATAGTGCTGGAACAATTGGCTATCTATGTGCAAAAACATGAAACCCTTATCTCTACCTCACACCTAATTCTTTTCATATCTGTAGGGTCTGTATTAATATCTCTCCTTTTATTCCTGATATTGGTAATATGTGTTTTCTCTCTTTTTTTCTTGGTCAATTCAGGTGGAAGGTTTTTTTTTTAATCTTTACAAAGAACCATCTTTTAGTTTCATTAATATTATTGTCTAAGATTTTTATTTGTCTTCTTAATTTCCATTTTTCTGCCTTCTTTGAATTTCTTTTTTTTTTCTCCCTAGCTTCTTAAAGTGGAAGTTTAGATGATTATTTTGAGGTCTTTCCTTTTTCTTTCTCTCTTTTTTCTTTTTAAAGGTTGGTACCTGAGGGGCTGGCCCCATGGCTGAGTGGTTAAGTTCCCGCACTCCGCTGCAGGTGGCCCAGTGTTTCATTGGTTCGAATCCTGGACGTGGACATGGCACTGCTCATCAAACCATGCTGAGGCAGCGTCCCATATGCCACAACTAGAAGGACCCACAATGAAGAATATACAACTATGTACTGTACTGGGGGACTTTGGGGGGAAAAGGAAAAAAATAAAATCTTTAAAAAAAAAGATTGGCACCTGATCTAACATCTATTGCCAATCTTCTTTTTTTCTTCTTCTTCTCCCCAAAGACACCCTCAGTACATAGTTGTATATTCTGGTTGTAAATGCCTCTGGTTGTGCTATGTGAGATACCACCTCAGCATGGCCTGATGAACAGTGCCATGTCTGCACCCAGGATCCGAACCGGTGGAACCCTGGGCCACCAAAGTGGAGCGTGCAAACTTAACCACTCAGTCATGGGCTGGCCCCCTCATTTTTCTAACATAAGCATTTAATGCTATAAATTTCACTCTAAAAACTGCCTTACCTGTCTGCCATAAATTTTGACACACTCTGTTTTCTTTTTCACTTCATTAAAAATACACTCTAATTACCCCTGTGACATCTTCTTTGGCCCATTCAGTCCTTAGAAGTCTGTTATTTAATTCCAAAATATCTGATGATTTTTCAGAAACTTTCAGTTATTGATTTCTTACATAATTTCATTATGGCTAGAGAATATACTTTGTATGATTTCAATTCTCTAATTTTTAAAGCTTCGTTCTGGGGGCCGGCCCAGAGGCACAGGGGTTAAGTTCACATGTTCTGTTTCTCAGCGGGCCCAGGATTCACCCGTTCGGATCCTAGGTGTGGACATGGCACCGCTTGGAACGCCATGCTGTGGTAGGCATCCCACGTGTAAAGTAGAGGAAGATGGGCATGGATGTTGGTTCAGGGCCAGCCTTCCTTAGCAAAAAAAGGAGGATTAGCAGTAGTTAGCTCAGGACTGATCTTCCTCAAAAAAAAAAGCTTCGTTCTATGGTTCAAGATATGATCTAGCTTGGTGAATATTCCATGTGCACTTAAAAATAATGAGTATTTTGTGGTTGCCTGGAATTTTCTATAAATATCATTTATACCAAGTTGATTGATAGTCTCGTTCAGGTCTTCAGATAATTTATTTTTTAGTTCTAAAATTTCCATTTGTCTCTTTTTTATAATTTCTACTTTTCTGCTGAGAATTTCTATCTTCCCATTCATTTCAAGAGTGTTCACCATCATTCATGATGTATGGTTATCATAGCTAATTTAAATCTTTCTCTGATCATTCCAACACCTGGGTCATTCTATGTTGCCCTCTGTTGATTCTGTTGGTTATTGTCTCCTGGGTTTTTGTGGGTTGTTTTTGTTTTTGTTTGCATACTGGTCATGTTTTTGGATTCTTTGTATATTGAGTAATTTTGGATTCTATAATGAGCATTTTGACTATTTGGGTCCTGTTAAAAGCCTCTGGAGAATGTGAATTTTTTTTCAAGTGGACAATAAACCTGGGTTGTTCTGAACCACAAAGTCTATCTTGCCTTTAGTGGGTGTTAGTCCCAATATCAGCTCATTTTTAAAGTCTCACCATGTTCGGGTGTGCCTGGTGAAGACCCATAAGTTAGCCTTGGATCTGGTCAGTTTTGCACACGGCAGTTTACTTCTTGAAGTCTTTGTAGCGTTTCTTTGGGTCTGGTCTACATGTGCCCAACTTGGAGGTGAGCCTGGACTCAATGTTAGTTTGTGCAGAGAATTAGGGATCCTCATCTCCAGTCTCTCCTCTCTGGGATTTCTACCACACTCTGCTTCACAGTGCCCAGTTTTCTCCAGTTCCTCTGGCCAGAAAGATAGCGCACTAGCCTCCTGTTCTTTTGTGCAGTTCCACATAACTGGTGTTGCCTTAAGAATGAAGAAGAGGGGCCGGCCTGGTGGCGCAGCTGTTAGGTTCTCACGTGCCGCTTCTCGGCAGCCCAGGTTTCGCTGGTTTGGATCCCGGGTGTGGACATGGCACCGCTTGGCACGCCATGCTGTGGTAGGCGTCCCACATATAAAGTAGAGGAAGATGGGCACAGATGTTAGCTCAGGGCCAGGCTTCCTCAGCAAAAAGAGGAGAACTGGCAGTAGTTAGCTCAGGGCTAATCTTCCTCAAAAAAAAAAAAAAAATGAAGAAGAGAGGGAAAGAAAGGAGAAAAAAGACAGAGATTCCCTTACATGCTTTGGACAACAGGGGCCCCTTTTCCCAGTTCCTTTTCCTCAGAACTCAGTCTTCCCTTGGGGTTAAAGGTGGCTTCATCACAGTGGTGGCAGTGTAGTGCCATGTCTGAGGCTGGCCCTGAGCCAGGACTGGAAGAGAAAAAATATAAAAAACAGAAAAAGAAAAGGGGGAGTTTCTCCCCACTTTCTCTGGAACGTGGGGATCCTTTTTCCCAGGCCTCCGGAAAGTGACGATTTCTCCCAGAGTTTTTCTGTCAGCACTTGCTGCCTTGTTGCACATGTCAGCCTGCCCCAAGTTCAAATCGAGGGAGTCAACAGAGGAAAAATAAACAAAAACATGAAACTCCTCCTCACTGTATGTTGTAAACCAAGTTTTGACTTCAGTCCCCGTTTCTCGCACGACCGTTTCCCTTTCTGAGCCCTCGGCTGGCTGTCTGCGTGGGCCGCCTGGAGTCAGTTGTGATCAGTGGGAGAGAGAGGCTGCAGTCTACACCCTCCAGCTTGGCCAGCACAGAGATTTCAGCAACAAACACTTCTTTACCCAATCAACAAACAGCAGTTTAGTTGGCTTGCTAACACACGTATATCAATGAAGAACTTAGTAATGACTTGATTATTGAATACTAGTTTCCCAGGACATTTGCCTGTAGGACAAAAAGACAACATGAATTAAGCGATACTACGCTCATAAAACCACGAAGGTGGATGTGGGCAAACCATCAGAGGAAGCGGTGAGCAGTTGCCAAGTTCTGTCAACTTTATAGAATTAGTTCTCTTGTTTTTTTGTTTTGCGACAATTCATATCCTGCACCTTTTTTTAATATGTAAAAATATTGATACACTTCTGCTCAAATAAGTTATTTCTCCCATCTCCACAGACCCTTTTGGCAGCAATAAGAAGTCCTCTTGCCAAAGCAAATAGAGAAGGGTGAGGGAGCACATAAAGAAAGGGGCAAAGGCACTTAACACATGTCAAAGTGAGCGCTGCCCCTCCAAATGAGTCTTTAACCGAAAAAGGAGGCCCTGAATATGCTGAAAACATTATTAAGAGATCACCCATTTCCATACTTTAGGACAATAAAACTGAAATCAAGGGAGGTGAGGTGCTTTGTTCAAGGCCAACCATCTGTCTCCTTGTTGCTCCTGTTTCAGAATTTGGCATAGCAGTTACAGACGGAGTGGTTCATTTCGAGAAACATTGCTTTGCGATTTGAAAGTTTGTAGATTACAAATCTTTTGCAACGCTGAGCAGACAGCATGGAAAAGAGTAGGGGTAGAGGAACAAGAGGATGAAAGAGGAGAGAAGATGGAGTCCTAAAAAAAAGGATGAGGAGATGCAGAAAAGATCTGTCCTTGTGGCGGCATTGCTTTCAGTCCCATGGCCAACTCTATTGAGAACAAAATATTTTTTGCATTCGGGAGAAAAATCACATAAGAATAATATACATCAATGGTTGCACCCACTTAAAAGCCATTTGCCAATTAAAAAGTATTTAATTTGTCTTATTTCTCTCAAGCAGTACCCCAAAATCTAACCTTCTTCATCCACTTCCCGGTGACTTGGACAGATCATTTTTAGCCGATGGCTTTATACCTGCCTTAAATTTCTATTACTGGGAAAGGAGAAGAAAACAGCTATTTTGAAGAAAACTGGCAGATTCTGCCACAGTAATTTTCGTTGAGGGGTTTTTGTTACAATACCTGTCAAGCAACATCCGTCCTCAAACAGACCTGGTAGGTATTTCATTACAAGCATTCGTTGGATGGTAAGTCCCTGGGCTTTCCAGGATAATGCAGATATCTTGTTTTAAAAATTGTAGGGAAGTTGAGCTTTTGATTAGGAATTCTATCTTAAACTCACGAAATGGCAGTATTCATACTTTATTAAAGAGGCAACCAATTTTTGCTAATTTGTACTTAAGTGAGCAAGAAATAATGATGAAATAAAGAATATTTCTTTATTCTTTATTTTCTCTCATTAAACTGAGGCTTCCACTGGACACGCTGGGAAGAATCTCTGGGTTCATAGCAGCCTGAGGCATCATTTATAGCAAGATCTTTCCTAAAGAAATTCACATAATGTACGAAATTCCAAGAAAAGGGCATTGAGGTCTTTGGTTTGTTATGACCCTTGGTGTTTAATACTCTGGATAAAACTGCTGAAAGTAAATTATTTCTCTTAGTTTACTAAACTAATAAATTGAAGTTTTACACATGAGTAGATACTCTTAAGGCATAAAAAGCTATAGGGTTAAAATTCAACAATAAGAAAACAAACAACCTGATTAAAAAATGGACCAAAGACCCAACTGACTCCCGAGTCTATCCCTTCCAGCCTGACTTCAGTCCTGCCCTGGCAAGGTCGCAAAGCCTGGTCTCCGTCTGTTCAGGTCTCTGCTTTCACTCACCTGTCCCTACTACCTGAATGTCTCTCCTCCTCTCTTTACCTGGCTTCCTTCATCTTTTAGTTCAAGTCTACGTTCAGCCTTGTCCCTTCCGGCAAACCTCCCCTTGTCCCTGCCTTAGTTCCACCCCGGATCTCCTCCCCGGGAACTGAACTTTGGTCCTGCAGTTATCATCGCATGTTGACAGACGTCCAAGAGTGCCTCCACCACAACACGATAAGCTCCCAGAGAGAGAACCCCTGCCTTTTCACCTGTGGGATCCCTGGTACCAGTACCACACTCAGCACATGGTACGCATTCTAAAATGTTTATTTAGCAAACACAATAGGAGTGATAATTGGTGCTTTCACTCACCTGTGCCTTCAGGTTTGTGTTTTCTTAATATTTCAAACCTTTGCTTTGATGAGACAAAACTATTTCCTACTATTGAATGATCCTTTTGGTTCACAACAAAATTTGCAGCTCAAGCACAGTTTGCAAAGACTAATATCTTGTAGACAAGAGTCTCTGTCACAGTTGGTTTACTTCTTAATGAGCATGTTTCTTACTCCAGTGTGACTGCTGTCCTGCCTATTAGAGTTGCCTTGTACCAAATCAATAAAAGAGAATTCAAGGAAAGGGCAAATAATCCTGGTGGTAGTTACAGCACTGTTTCATGATGAGAAAACAAGATTGGAAGGGTTAATCACTGAATGGATTTAAAGTGCAAGATATTCTTAATCGTTGTTACTTTATAAATGAAGTGGACAATGCTTAGGTCACAAGTCAACTTTCACCCTTGTGAATTAGTGAAGGTAAAGCAAAATGAAGGGTGAACAATCCTTAGATGCCAGCTCAGAACATCTCAGTAACAGTAAGTGCTTCTCTCTGAGCATAATAGAGCAGGTTTCCCTTCAGCCGTATGAATCAAGCTTTGCAAAGTAATGAATCTTTGAGCTTTGCCTGGCCTCACCCCATACGTCACTGCCCACAAGCTTCTGACTAAACAAGCCTTTCTATGTAAAACTTGGCTGCACTTTAGTAGCAGGACCTGAACCAAAAACAGGACTATACACGGAGGAACTTTTGAATACTATTAATAGTTGGAAATTTCAAAATTCAAAAATCAAATATTAGATGGAGCAAAGTGATGGAATCATAGTCTTTATTGAAAGGGTTTCCCAGAATCTCCTCGGCCCAAGATGGTGGTGGGCCTGCAAAATCATAGATCCAAGAATGATTAAAAACAAACAAACAACAAAAAACAGAGGAGGTGTAGATGTGCAAAGAGAAGCAGGTGTAGGAACCCTGGGGCTCTGGGAAGAGAGACGGAGAGAGAAGGTGCAGGACTTCCGTGTGCCCTTGAGGCTGGACGGGATGAGTTTCCCAAGATTCTCCTACCTTTTTGCAGTAAACCCCCTTAATTCTACTCATGCTTTTTTAATTTCTGTTCCTTATAACAAAATATACCCTAAGGTCACATTGCAACAATGTCTCAATAATGTAGCATAATCAAATGCCACACGCACCACATACAGAGCTCAATTTTTTAATAGAAATCTATAATTTTAATCTAACCAAAAATTTATAGATTTTCAGTAATAATTTTTCATTTCTGTTACACAGTTACAAAGGTAATTTGTGTACAGATACTCACTGTAGACAAAAACCTAAAAGATACAGAAACGCATAGAAAAACTGTGAATGCCAATATTCCTCCGCTTCCTCACCACAGACTGGGGACCCCATGGCCTCCCCAGAGGCAGACACTAATGACCTTTCTGATCTGACATATGCCTCTACATACATAAAAGCCATCTATTTCTTGACATAAGCAAGATAATACTATATTTATTTTTTTGCAGCTTGCTTTTTTGCAATCATTAATATGTCTCAGATATATTTATCAGTCCATTTAGAACTTCCTGATGCTTTTAACAGTTCTGTGTCATGTATAGTATTGACAATTATATCCTTAATTATACTTATCATTATTACCTCTTCCTTATTGATGGTTGTTTCTAGTTTTACACTATTTAAAATTGTGGTGTAATGATTTATACATCAATTACTGTGCACACGGCTGAGTATTTCTGGAGGGTAGATGCCAAGGAAGAGAATTGCTGAGTCAGCTTTCAGAGATATTTCTATCCTACCCCAATATATAAGAGAACATATTTCTCCTACATTCCAACTGATACTACACACTAGATATTAGTAACCTTTTGATGAAAAAATTGGTAAAATTTTTACCAATCTAGTGGGTGAAAAATGTTCTTATAATTCAAAGAGCAAGCACATAATGAATTTTTAAATTTTTATTTAATTTACTTTCGAGTATCTAATTTCAAATACATGGTTTCATTCATACTGGGGACTCAAATATGAAATTTCAACCATGTCTGAGAAAAATCAGTATGTAAACTATTACATTATAGTTAATATATATAAAAAAATAATAAACCCATGGACATTTCTTATAAGTAAACTTGACATGTAGATAAATACATTGCTAACATTTCTATATATCAATATTTTATAAGCATCTGCTGTTTTCCATAATGTAACAAAGGTTATTGCATGAGGTGACTTAAAAGGCAAAAAAAAAATATATTTTTAGTTCAATGTGCTCCTGTCCATTGCACTAGCAGTGTGTGCCCACTGCCTCTTCCCTGGCAGTCTCTGCCCTTGTGAGGAGGGGATATGAGTGCAAATGGCCCCACAATGACCATGGGCCCTTCCCCACTCCCCACGGTAGAACAGGACTCAAAAGCAAAACTAAGAAGGCAATGACACAATGACTGATTTCTCTAAGGTCTAAGTCATTCTCATTTCTTTTTTCAAATTTCTTTAAATTTTAAGACAAGGAAAGAAAGAAACTAAAGCAGAATTCAAAGCAAACTCTGTTTACCAGGAAATAATGTCCTTTGGTCTCTCCAGAGTGAGTCATACAATCAGAGTCGAATGCAGTGGAGGACTAAGAGTGTGGGTTGGTCCTACGGTCAGACCATCTGGGTTTGAATCTGAAGGTCACCTCTTACCCTGGGCGAATCACTCTCCCCAGTCTAAGCTTCCTAAAATGGAGAGAATAACAGTAAGGACTCCATAGAATGGTTGGGATTGTGTGAGAATTGAATGTAGTAATTCTTGTAAACTTCTCAGCCTCTGTCTGGTCCTACCTAAAAGTATCTAAATTTCACTGGAGTGCAAGAGTGATTCCATGTTTTACAGGCAGGCTCTATGTGTCCTAAGGTGAGAGGGTCTCCCCAAAGGGCTATGAAAGTATAGGGGAATGAGATGCCTCTACCGGGGCTGGATACAGTGCTATGAGCAAAGCTGGAGTAGGCAAGGTGAGAACATAAAGCATGAAGGGATTGTAGGAAACTGGAGCAGACTGCTCTAGAAGCAAGGAGGTGAATGAGACAGGAGAGTAAGAGAAGGCGGGCATGGCAACAATTGGCCTGGAGCCCAGATAGTTCCCCACTAGATGCAGAAGGTACCTACCTGCATCAAAACGTTCAACTGGGCAACTGGCTATGGTGATGCTGATCCTGCCCCAGGGTATTCCTGCCTAGTCTTTAAAGGATCCTAGCTCCCTGAATAGTGATCTCAAGAAGAAGTAGCCGTAGGGCCCAGAGAAATTCAGGCCTCTCCTTAAGCATTCTCCAGTCCATTCATTCATTCAGTCAATATTTACTGAACTTCTACCAGGGGCCAAGCACTGGGTTAAATGCCAAGGGTACAGTGGGTATAAACTGGTGAACCGATAAGTGAATACATAATCACAAACTGTGAAGGAAAAGAAAAGAATAGGTTGCTAGGTTAGTGATGATGTAGGGGGACAGGGTTAGAGAAGGCTTCTCTGAGGAAGTGACATTCAAGCTGAGAACGAACAGATAGACGAGAATTGGGCAGAGTTGGAAGAAGAGCTTCCATGAAGAGGAGACATCAGGTACAAAGATCCTAAAGTAGGAACAAACAATCCAAGAACTGAAAGTAGATTGGAGTGTAATGTGCCAGGGCACCAGAGGCTCAAGATGAAGTTGGAGAAGTTGGCAAGACCAGATAGTACTGGGCATTATAGGCCATTGCCGCAGGTTGAGTTCTGAGATGGAGCTTAGCTGGCAGGCTGTTTGTTAAAGAGTTCCCTTTGGGTCAACACCTGCAGAAGAGGGGAAGGAAGCAAGCAAGATGGGGCAGAGCAAGAAGTGAGCTGGGACTCAGCCCAAATGACAGCTGCAGCCAATCCCATGTGGAGCTAGAATGGTCCTTTAGGATTGTTCAGAATTGGGGCTTGATGGCCAAACCTTTGTAGCCCTGCACTGACCTTTCATTGGATATGGACCACCCTGGGAAGGGCAGGACCTTGGGCAAAGCAGCTCCCTGTCACTGAGGCCATTCTTGAAGAGCTTTCAGCTGAAGGCATCTACCGACAGCATTCCCAGGAGCCAGGGCCACAGGTCCTTTCCTGAAGGGGGATCTGGGCAGGACACCACAGTGTTTACCACAGCCATTGCCTTGGAAGTTGGGATTTTATTTGTATGCAGTGGGAAGCCTCCGAAGGAGGAGAGTGAGGCGAGTGGCATGACTCCACATGCATGACCAATATGGCTGCGGTGTGGAGACTGGGTGCGAGCAGTCAGAGGCTGTTGTCCAAGAGAGAGATGACGGAGGCTGGGACTAGAGAGGAAGGAGTGGAGATGGAGGGAAGCAGAGAGTTTCGAGATGTGTGGAAGGAGGAAAGAAAGGAATTGGCGAGGGAGGGCTTACATGAATGAGAAGAGGGCACTACCAAGAATGTGCCGTGGAGCCCGGGAGGTGTCACTGCAGCCCTGAGCTAGCGATCCTTTCAAGAAGCCATCTGGTGAGACAGTGCCACACCACGGCCCTGGGGAAAGGAAGTATAAGTAGCAATGATGTGTTAACTGAAAAAGGAAAGTTAGTGCTTGACGATTTGTTTCAATTTATCTTGGAAAAAGTAAAGAAACTGGGAAAGACACATTCAGTTCAAACTTAGAAAAGATGATGGAATTAAATTCTTCCATCAATATGAAATCCACTGACACCTTATGGGAGAAAAATGTGCAAAATCAAAGTTTATGCAAAAGAACCCAATATTCTTCAAAAGATAAATTTCATTAAGCTAAGTGGCTTTTGCAGGATATTGGAAAAACAGTCTGATTGTTTGGGGACACAGCTGTGAACTTGCTCTCTTTGAACAACAAATTAGATTTAATGTGGCCTTCCATTTGACACGAACATAAGGGGCCAGCAGTGGATTGGTCCTCAAACAAGTGATCAAAGCAGCAGCTGGAAAAGGCAGCATCTCCTTTGGAGTAAAACTCTGCCAGAAAAAGATTTGTCCATGCATTATAGCTTACAAAAGTGAGGACAAAGTTACGTGTGGTTGTAAGGCACTTTTAATCATCCCCACTCTGAACCATAGCATTTTAGAGCTGGAAGGGACCTTTAGAGAACCCAGGATCCAATGATGCCATTTTATGGATGGGAGGACTGAGACTCAGTGGTTGACTGACTTGTAACCACACAGGAGATTTGTGACAGAGCATGGACTAGAATTCAGCTCTCTTACCGCGCATGTTTTCCACTCTACCCACTGCCCTTCAAATGAATAGAGACAGAAGAAAAGCTGCAGAGTAGAGCTCCCTGGCCAGTGATTCCTAGAAGTACGATTCTATCTCTTAGGACGTGACAAAGAGGGTTTGCTTATTATGACTCTTCACCGAAAGAAACTGCTTATCAAGTGAACAGAAACAATCCATGATATTTAATATATTATTCTCAAATGTGTCTTCCTCTTGAATGGAGACTCTGTTCACATTTTAAAATTTTCTTGAAAGCTCCCTCAAGCTTTAAAGGTGCCATTAGGATAGTGCTCACGCCCATGCATTTCCAACTTTCATACCGTCGATTTGCAGTGTCTTTCTTTTTCATAAAGGTCAGTGAACAAAAATTGCCTTCTGAAATGCAATTCTCTGGATTACAGTCCTTCTAGAGAAGTCTGCCTGATGTTCAAGTTATTGCACACACTGTGGAAACAATTCCTGACCCGGGAAAGAAATGGCATGTCACAGAGACCTTTTGTGTGATTCCTTTTGTTAATAGAACCAGTGAGCCTCAACTGAATTCAATCTTAAATTTCCAGAGCTACGACTGATGTCCACAGAGGAACGTGTACCCTTCTAGGATACTGTAAAACTTAAAATTGGTAACCTTTGTCCTTTTCCAGAATAACGGGAGGAAGCAGGAAACCTTTCTGCTTCCATTTATAGAAGGTCCCCTCCCCACATGTCTCCACACTGCACCTGAGAATATTTTCATGGGCATCACCAGACTTAGCAGGGAGAAAGGAGAGAGACAGAGTAGAGTGGAGGGGAGAAGAAGGAGAGAATAGGGAATACTTATGTACCAGCTCTCATTAAGCGTTTCCTTCATTATTTTCTCTTAGAGGTGACAAAGGATTTAGGGAATGTCCCATGAAAATTTATTTTTGTTGGTATGACAGAAAAATTCTCGAAAGCAAAAGTTCTGATAAATACCAAACAGACACAGTCACTCTGTACTCAGGACTTCCAGATCTTGAGGATCCAGCCAATATTTTACAAAATGTAGTTTGGTTCTCTTAAAATAAAAAAGATAATGACCATGTTCAATGAGCAACCAAAGACTGAGAACACAAAGTATGAAACTAAATAAAACAATTTAAATAAAATGATTAGCATGGTACCTGGTACTTAGAAAGAGCTCAGTAAATAATAACTTATTATATTTGTGTAATGATACACTCCATAAAATTTACAACAAAATTAATTGGACACAAATTACCTATATATATAAATGTTAGTTCATGGTGTAATTAACCATAAATGATAAGTTCTCATAAATTCTTGTAATTAATCTCACCTTTACAGAACCAGACCTAGTTTTTTTCTTTCCTGTTTTAGAGCACTGCATCTTTATAATGGACCACTGTTTATGTTTTCCCTAGGTGCAGTTTAATTCTTTTTACAGTTTCCATAATTCCAGTCCTGGAAGCCACAGAGGCCAGATAAGATTCTGCCGAGCAGGCACCCCTGCCTCCCTGCCTGGCCTTAAGCAAACATTCCCTAGGTCTCCTCTGGAAGGGGTCTGGTCTGGCACCTGAGGGCAGAGGTCTAAGGCTGCCGACTCTGGAGCACAGGCAGTGTAGAGCAGGCCAGCAGCATCCCACCAGAGAAAGGGCAGGTGTGAAGGGACTGGCCAGGGGCAGAGAGATTCAGAGCCAGGGGGTTGATGTGTTCTGGGGAGAGGGCAGAGTGACAGTCAACCCTGGACCCTGAGGGCTTTCGAGCAGAGGCAACTGGTAGGATGGGTGGATGGGACCCAGCTGGGCCAGGACTGGGCTCAGGCAGGGCAGGGGATGTCAACAAACCTTTTAATTTCTCAGCAGAAATCTTGGAGGCCAAGGGAGGATAGGATGATATATTCAAAGTGCTGAAAGAAAAACCTCCAACCAAGAATACTTTAACCAGCAAAGCTGTCCTTGGGAAATGAAGGAGAGATAAAGACTTTCCCAGGCAAACAAAAGCTAGGGGAGCCCACCACCACTAGACCTGCCTTACAAGAAATGCTAAAAAAGAATTCTTCAAACTGAAATGAAAGGACACTATTTAGTAACCTGAAAACATATGAAAATATAAAAGACACCAGTAAAGGTAAGTAAATAACCAAATTCAGAATACTCTAATACTGTAACATTACTGTGGTTGTTAATCACTTAACTGTAGCATAAAGATTAAAGGACTAAAATATTAAAAATACCTTTAGCTGCAACCATTTGTTAATGGATACACAAAATAAACAATATAAAAAGATGTAAACTGTGACATCAAAAACAAAATGGAGGGGAGTAAAATGGTAGAGTTTTTGCATGAGATTGGAGTTAAGCTGTTACCAGATTAAAATAGACTTACAACTCTAAGATGCTTTTATGTAAGCCTCATGGTAACCACAAAGCAAACGCCTGCAGTACATACTCACAAAAGATAAAGAGAGAGAGTCAAAGCACAATACTGCAGAAGATCATCAATTTACAAAGAAAGACAGAAAGAAAGGAAGAAAGGAACTACAAAGCAACCAGAAAACAATTAATAAGATGTCATTAGTAAGTCATTTCCTATCAACACTTACTTTAAATAATAGATTAAGTTCTCTAATCAAAAGATATAGAATGGCTGAATGGATAAAAAGAAAAACAAAACTCAACTACATACTGCCTACAAAAGACGCACTTTAGCTTTAAGGAAACACACAGGCTTAAAGTGAGGGGCTGGAAAAAGATATTCCATGCAAATGGAAACCAAAAAACAGCAGGGGTAGCTACACTTACATCAAACAAAATAGACTTGAAGTCAAAAACTGTAACAAGAGACAAAGAAGGTCATTGCATAGTGATAATTATGTCAATTCATCAAAATGATATAAAAATTGTAAATATTTATGCACCCAACAGCAGAACATCTAAATATATTAGATCTGAAGGGAGAAACAGATAGCAATACAATAATAGTAGGAGACTTAAATACCCCACTTTCAACAATGGATAGGTCATCCAGACAGAAAACTGATAACGAAATATTGGACTTGAAATACACATTAGAACAGATGGACCTGACAGACTTATACAAAAAGTTCTATCCAAAAGCAACAGAATACACATATTTCTCAAACACTTAAGGAATATTCTCCAGGATAGACCACATGTTAGGCCACAAAATAAGGCTTAACAAATTTAATAAGATTGAAATCACACTAAGCATCATTTCATACCATAAAGGTATGAAACTATAAATCAATAACAGGAGGAAAACTGGAGAATTCACGAATATGTGGAGATTAAACAAGATGCTAATACAAGCAATGGGTCAAAGAAGAAATCAAAAGAGATATCAAAAAACAACTTGAAACAAACAAAAAGGGAAACACAATATACCAAAACTTATGGGATGCAGCAAAAGCAGTTCTAAGAGGGAATTTTATAGCATTAAAAGCCTAGATTAAGAAAAAAGAAAGTTCTCAAATAAACAATCTAACTTTACACCTCAAGGGACTAGAAAAAGAAGGACAAATAAAGCCCAACGCTAGAAGAAGGAAGGAAACAAGAAAACAAGTGGAAATAAATGAAATAGAGACTAGAAAGACAATGGAAAAGATTAATGAAACTAAGAGCTGATTTTTTAAAAAGATAAACAAAATCGACAGATCTTTATGTAGACTAACCAGAAAAAAAGAGAGAAGATTCAAATAAAATCAGAAATGAAAAAGGAGACATTACAATTGATGCCACAGAAATACAAATGATCATTAAAAGACTCCATGAACAATTATATGCCAACAAATTGGATAACCTAGAAGACATCAATAAATTTCTAGAAACGTACATCCTACCAAGACTGAATCATGAAGAAAAACAAAATGTGAACAGACCAATACTGAGTGAGGATATTGAATCAATATTCAAAACCTCCCCAAAAAAAGAAAACCCCAGGATCTGATGACTTACCAATGAATTCTACCAAATATTTAAAGAAAAACTAAAACCAATCCTTCTCAAACTCTTTCCAAAAACTGGAAAGGAAGAAAGACTTTCAAATTCATTTTATGAAGACAGCATTACCCTGATACCAAAACCAGACAAGGCTACTACAAGAAAAGAAAATTACAGGCCAACATCCCTGATGAACATAGATGCAAAACTCCTCAACAAAATATTAGCAAACTGAATTCAACAGCATATTAAAAAGATCACACACCATGATCAAGCGAGATTTATTCCTGGGATGCAAGGATGGTTCAACATACACAAATCAATCAATATGACACACCACATTAAAAGAATGAAGAATAAAAATCATATAATCATCTCAATAGATGCAGAAAAAGCATTTGACAAAATTCAACATCATTTCATGAGTAAAACTCTCAACAAATTATGTATAGATAGAATGTACTTCAACAGCAGATGAAACCATCAACAAAATAAAAAGGCAATGAGAGTAGTGAGAGTAGGCATCCTTGATAGTGGATGCCCAATATTCAATATAATACCAGAAGTCTGAGCCAGAGTAATTAGGCAAGGAAAAGAAAAGGCATCCAAGTCAGAAAGAAAGAAATAAATTTGTCTCTGTTTGCAGATGACATAATCTTGTATATGGAAAATCCTAAAGACTCCACCAAAAAACTCTTAGAACTAATAAACAAATTCAGTAAAGTTACAGAATACAAAATCAATATATAAAAATCAGTTGTGTTTCTATACAATAACAATGAACCATCATAAAGAGAAATTAAGAAAACAATTCCATTTAAAATTGCATCAAAAAGAATAAAATGCTTAGGAATAAATTTAACGAAGGGGGTGAAATACCTATACACTGAAAATTATCAAACATTGATGAAATAAAGTGAGGAAGACACAAATAAAAGGAAAGATATCCTGTGCTCATGGATTGGAAGAATTAAAATTGTTAAAATGTCAATACTACCCAAAGTGATCTCCAGATTCAATGCAATCCCTATCAAAAGTCCAATGGCAATTTTTCACAGAAATAGAAGAAACAATCCTAAAATTCATATGGAACCACAAAAGACCCCAAGCAGCCAAAGCAATCTTGAGGAAGAAAAACAAAGCTGGAGACATCACACTTCTTGATTTCAAAGTATATTATAAAGCTATAGAAATTAAAACCATGTGGTGCTGGAAAATATACAGACTCATAGATCAAGGCAACAGAATAGAGTCAAGAAATAAACCCACCCATATACAGTCAACTAATCTTTGGCAAGAGCATCAAGAACATACAATGGAGAAAGGATAGTCTCTTGAATAAATAATGTTGGGGAAATGGGATATCCACATGCAAAAGAATGAAAGTGGACCACTATCTTACACCACTCACAAAAATTAACTCTAAATAGATTAAAGACTTAAATATAAGACCTGAAACCATAAAACTCTTAGAAGAAAACATAGGGAAAAATGCTCCCTGACATTGGTCTTGGCAATGATTTTTTGGGTATAACACCAAAAGCACAGGCAATGAAAGCAAAAATAAACAACTGGGACTACATTAAACTAAAAAGCTTCTGCACAGCAAAGGAAACAATGAACAAAACATAAAAGCAACCCACAGAATGGGGGAAAATATTTTCAAACCATGTATTTGATAAAGGGTTGAAATCCAAAATACACAAGCAACTTACACAACTCAATGGCAAAAAAACGAAAACCCAACTTAAAAATGGTCAAAGACGCTTTTCCAGAGAAGACATACACGTGGCCGACAGGTACATGACAAGTTGTTCAACCACTAATCTTCAGGAAATGCAAATCAAAACCACAATGAGATATCACCTTACACCTGTTAGGATGGCTTCTCTCAAAAAGACAAGAGATAAGTGTTGGTGAGGATGTGGAGAAAAGGAAACTCCTGAACTCTGTGGGAATTTTGCTGGTGCAGCCATTATGGAAAACAGTATTGGGGTTCCTCAAAAAGTTGAAAACAGAACTACCATATGATCCAGCCACCCCCATCCTGGGCAAATGTCTGAAGGAAACGAAATCACTATCTGGAAGAGGTATCTGCACCCCATGTTCACGGCAGCATTATTCACAATAGCTCCAGGGGGCTCTGTGGACTCTCACTAACATCTGCCCAGACGCCTCAGCCATTCCGCGTCCACTCTATCGCTCCATGTCATGTTGGACCCTATTGCTTTTGCAGGTGCTTGACGCCTGGCCTGGCTTCAATTAGAAAGCAAAGCACCGATCCTGCCTGCTGTCAGAAGCCCAAACCTACATTTAATTTGGCACACGCACGTGCCTCTGAGCTTCCACCCTGGGCTCAGCTCCCCTTGGGAATCAGAGCACAGGACCCTTTTCCAGGCAGACTCAATGGTATCGAACTGCCCTGCCCTGCGACAATCCACTCCTCCCCTAATCTGTAGGATCCATAGCTCCTGTCCAACAGGAAGAACACGCCCTGACAGCCACACGCATTCCTTCCATCTAGTGTGTCGCAACAAAACTTTTATGCACTGAGCCCTTCAGGATCTTAGCTTTGATAGTCAAAATCAGCCTGTTGAAATCAAAACTCTTTAAAACTATGAAGAGGCTCAAGACTTCGTTTTGAACTTCAAACCTGAGAATTAATTCCTTGTTTTTCTCTATTATAACACTCCTTCCCAAAGGAAATTGAGTGTAAATGGGGAGAGCCACAGGAATTTTAAAACAAACTAATAACAGGGTTTTTTTTATGGTAAATATTTTAAACTATTGTGCCCTATTCCTCAGCTGTGAGGATTGCTCACCAAAGGATCTTCACCCTTTGTGGCTGTGCTCACATCAGCTTGGGAAGAACACAGTTTACATGTACTGCTCTGGCCCACATCAGCCTTTTTTTCTATTTGTTACCAATGTCTGGTTACATCAATGTGTGTTCATCACAGACATTTGGTCTCCATCATTAGCCAAGTGGCTTGGATTCAGAGGCTCCAGATCCACAGAGCATGCAGATAGAAGCAGCGCCAGCCCGTTCAGCATATTCCAGTACTCGCCAAGAAAGCTCTGGCACGAAGCAGGAAAAACAAAAATGGAAAATATGTACGTGTTTGAGAATTGTTAATTGGGTATCATTCTTTGAAGCAAATAAGAATGCAAAAATTCTTTATCAGTAGCAAAGCTCACTTGTTCTTTAACGTCAACTGAAATGCCACGAATCCTTCCTGTCTTTCCAAGAATGTTTTGTTATACTTGATAATTTTTTCATTGAAATTTACTAAAATAACTCTGAAAGAAACTTCTGTTATACAGCTGCAAGCCTTGGAGCAGACGTGCATTTGGGTAAGCTCAGTGAGGAGAATTTATTTCTGTGTCAAGCTACCCTGGCTTGTAATTCTTTTCCTAAATTCCATACAACTTTGGTTAAAGTGAATATTGCCATTTTCTATCAATCACAGTTAAATGAGATCTATATGGAGGTCATTTCAACCTGAAACTCAAAGAAGCCCCGATGTCAGTGTTGCAGTAATTTCAACATCCAGTAATTTGTAGAGTCGTTCTGTCTCTGGCTTAGGTATGAGTCAAAGAAAGAAAAGGGTCAAAGAAACCCAAGTGATTCCTGGAAACCTAAGATTAAGAGGTCATTCGATACATTTGAAAGGTCTCATTTCCAACTCCCCAGGGGATGATAAATCATCTTATTTAAAAAATCTATAGCCTTCTCAAATCACTTGTTCTAATAGTCTATGTTCTTTGTGTTTTTAAAAAGTCTTTCCTGTTTATGAAATTAATGTTTTTTTTAGGTACATAATATAGAAAATAACAAAGAGGAACTCTCCCTCTCCACCCGCATGATACTGGCCCCCAGGGCTAATCGCTGAAATGCAGAGTCTGAGCGTTTTGAGTTCATGGGTGACTCAGAAATACCTGCGGTTTATCAGTTCAGCTTTGGGGCTGCCCTTCAGTACCCGTTGGGGTGAAGATTTGGAAGCCCTCGGGAGCGAAATCTCCTGAAGGAGTGCCCATGAGGAGCCTGATCTGGGGAGAAAGCCCTTAGTTGTTGGAGGGCACAGGTGGTACTGCGTGCTGCGTACAGGGTGTCCTGGGCTTGCCCATTCCATTATGACCCGAGCCCTGTGATGGTGTGCGGGGAGGCTGTGAATAAACATTGAAAAGCAATTTCGCTACTCTCTGACACACTGGAGTCCAGACAACACCACCTTGAGAGGCCTTTACAGGTTATCACAAAGTAGAGAGAGGAATTCTTTCCTGGGGCCCAGAGATGGCTTGAGTGCATCTGTGATGAGCCGGGCAGAACAGGGTTCTGGACTCTGTGCCCATGGGGAGCAGCCCTGCTGGTGAGCACATGTAAGAACTTCCCACCTCCAGGACCCCAAGATTCATTTGGAACATGTTTTGTAAGGCGGTTACGCTCTACATCATGCAAGAAAGAGGCAGGGACGAGGAAATGGGGTTTTGCCACCAGTGTGAACCCGTTAGTATCCACAGGAAGGGGAGGGCCATGAAAAACATTATTTTCAAGTGATAATTTTTCAAAATATGGGAATTTCCTTTTCTGGGGTGTTTTGTATCGTGCTTTTTTCATTTAACACTGTGTAATGAACAATTTCCTACTTCACCGAACACCCTTCAAAACATGTTTTTGGTTTTCTTCTAGCTCCTGGATTTCCAGTCTTGATTCAGGCCTCCGCCACTCTTAAGTGAAGCAGCATGAAGTATCGGGAGGGAAACCAACCAGACTTTGAGTTAGAATATTTGGCTTTGAGTACCAGATCTATCACTTATTGCCTGCATTAGCAAGTCTTTCAGTTACTTAATCTATAAGAGAGGAAAAATAATACTTCACAGGACAAAATAAGGATTAGTGAAATATATGTAAAGTACAAATATTTTCAACATCTATTATTTATCTATGTTTTTATAAAACTTCATACATTCCTTTATCACAGTCCATAGGGTTGTTTCCTCTCCCCTACCCAGCCTGCCTTGCCCCCAGACAATCTGGCTCATCACGCAGTCCAACCAATAACTCCTGCTGTTTTCTCATGTTGAGCAAAAAGAATGAACCAGTCCAAAGGGAATTCCGTGGAAAGCCTTGGGCTCGAGAGTTTACATTCTCACTCACGGTTCCATTCAACAAAGCCTTGGGGCCGGTGGGATCCCATCTGGATAGGAGAGAAAATCAAGAAATCTTGATTCTGCTGGCATATTTGATACTTCCCTGGCATCAAGCCATCAATGCAAATTCATTCTGCAGTGAATATCAGATTTCTGCGGTAAACGCTCCTTTAATATTATTTCTCTTCTCATTACTTTTTTAACAGCATTCCAGGTACAGTGCACGCTGGGTAGGGCTCTACATCTAACTTCAGCATCTCAGAAGTTACAGACAGGCAGAGAAGGCAAAAATGCCACGCACGCCCATCAGATACTCATGCTACTTTCCAGGGCCTAAAGCCTGTGTTTTTGTTGTCTTAAGTTTTTGTGTGTGTTGAGGGGGGGAGGTTAATTGTCCTAGACAATGTTAAAAAGTCTAGTTTTTTCAATTATTTTATTGGGGTCAAACTCGCTTATAACATTGTGTGATTTCAGGTCTACGTTATTATATATCAGTTTCTGTACAGACTGCATTGTGCTCACCACAAATAGCCTAATTTCTATCCATCACCGTATATATGAGCCCCTTTACCCCTTTTGCCCCACCCTCCAGCCCCTCCCCTCTGGTAATGACTAATCTGTTCTCTTTGTCCATGTGTTTGTTTATCTTCGACATATGAGTGAAGTCATACGGTGTTTGTCTTTCTCTGTCTGACTTATTTCACTTAACATCATACCCTCAAGGTCCATCCATGTTGTTGCAAATGGGATGATTTTGTCTTTTTAAAAAGCCTATTTTTTAAAAAATCTATCTTAATCTTTATCTTAAGCAGATGCTGAGACAAGGATTAAAGAGCTAACACTTTCACTGAGAGGTTAAAGAAAAACCTGTTTCTCTACTCACGGCATTTCTGACACCAAATGTGTCACTTTTCCGTAGCAAGCAATTCTTCAGTTTTCTGCAGACACCAATTGGGTGTCCTATAATTTAATTCATTCTAATACTAACTACCAAGAGTTAGTGCAGACCCCACAGGCCAAGGGCTCTGTGCCACAGACTGTTTCCCATCTCAGATGCCAGTTGCACGTCTGGACCTCCCGTACTTCTGACCGACTGGCTGTAAGTCAGGGGTTCCCACGACCCCCTCCATCGGGATCCATAAAATTTGCTAGAATGGCTCATAGAACTCAGGAAAACACTTCACTTACTATCACCGGTTTATTACAAAAGCTGTGACTCAGGAAAAGCCACATGGAAGAGATGTGTAGGGCAAGATACGGGGAAGGGGCGTGGAGCTTCCATGCCACCTCCCCCACACACCTTCCCAGCACCTCCATGTTTACCAGCCCAGAAGCTCTTCAAACCCAGTGGTTTAGGGGTTTTTGTAAAGGCTTCATCACAGGGGCTGGCCCCTGGCTGAGTGGTTAAGTTCGAGCTCTCTGCTTTGGCAGCCCTGGATTTGCTGGTTCAGATCCAGGGTGCGGACCTAGCACCACTCATCAAGCCATGCTGTAGTGGCATCCCACATAGATGAGCTAGAATGACCTACAACCAAGATATACAACTATGTACTAGGGCTTTGGGTAGAAAAGAAAAAAGAGGAAGATTGGCAACAGATGTTGGCTCAGGGCCAATCTTCCTCACCAAAAAAGCATTAAAAAAAAAGGCTTCATCACATAGGCATGATGCATTATTAGCTCAGTCTTTCTCCCCACTTCCCTCCCCAGAGGATGGGGGAGGGGGCTGAAAGTTCCAAGCTTCTACTCATGGCTTATCCAGGAAGCTATTCACGAAGCTATTCAGGAGGCCACCGAGAGTCACCTCATCAGAACAAAAGGTGCTGTAGGTCTTTACCACAACAGTAAGACTTCTTCTGTGTTTTGTATTTCAGTGTCATGTAGGCTACAAGTCCTATTCAAATACTCTAGCTTTTTGAGAAGAATCCAGAATTTTTTTTTCAAATGTTCAACTTACAGATGGCATTTCTAAGAGCTCTGTTCCTAAAACACAGGGCCAAGGATGGTTGTGAGTCCTGGTCTCCTCCAACTACTTTTGGACACATCCAAACTGCAATCCTGGAGCCTAGGAAGTCCCCAGAAAGTCCAGCAGGATCATTCCATCAGAAGATGGGGTCTGGAATCAGGCTTGCCATCCTATATACAGTGTACATGTAGTGAACTTGGGCACCCACAAGCCTTCAGAACTAGAGCCTCCCCCTTTCCCCCCAAAACTGCTCCCATGTCTACCTAATCCCTCCAAGGATTTCTAATTATCTCCCCACTTTCTAGCACCTGGACTTAAGCCCTTTATGAGCTCACTTGCCTGAGACCCTGAGAGGTACCTTGCTCTAATTTACACCATCCAGTGTGTGTTTGATCCTTTCCCCCAAATGCGATGGATTATCCAGAAGCATGATACTGTTACCTACGTGTTTTCAAGTGTGGTCGATTTCTGGAGACCCTGATTTATATCCTACTCACTGACTTGGAGACCGGGGACTTTAACACTGACCAAACCCACTTTCACCCTGCTCTTTAGGATACTACGATTTGGGAAGCTCTGCCGGGCTAGATTACTAGGCTGGGTCCAAGCACCTGATTTCTTTCTCCCCTGGGGCCATTCGTGTAGTCCAGCGAGCCTCACAGAAAACCTGGTTTGCACTGACTACACCCTAGAGCAGAGCCATTCTTGGATTCTTGCCTTCATGGCTTCCAGGATATCCTAAATCAAATGCACTCTCCCGTCATATGGGAAAGAGAGAATTTGGCCAATTCAGAGTTTACTCCAACCCACCTGCCTTAATCCTCCTCTTGGGTAATGTAATCTCAGGATATAGTCCAAAAACTATTAAGGTAAAGTGCATTACTTTGGCTGTATTCTGAAGTAATTCTGCAGAACTTTTCTGTGGAAAACTTTAAAACAGACACCTGTTTGTTTTCTCTCTCCTCTTTGGCTGACTATTACTTAAGGGCAAGAGGAGAAATAATGGGGCCCTCCAGAGTCTTCATGCAGGGACACCCACTGAACAAAGTCTAAGAAATGAGATAAGGTAAAAACAAAAATGAGGTCACGGTTGATCATTTCCCACCTACTGTTGACACATGCCCCAACAGTTGCATCTTTTTTGACATTTTTCAGAGCCAAGAGATATGGTCTTTTTTCTATTCAGTGAGGAGATGAAACCGCTTTAAACATGAGAAAAGAAGATGGTATCAATCAAATATTTGTTGAGCCTACTATGTACCTTGCTTCCTTCATTCCACAGATATTTATGGAGCGCCTGCTCTGTGACAGTCGTCGTGCTCCGTAGGCTCCATCCTGGGATGCAGCAACACGCAATAGGGCATAATCCTACTGGTGTGGAGTTTCCTGGGCAGGACACACTTAGGCCAAGCTGAGGCAATTCTAAAGTCTGTGGATGGGTCATCCAGACTCCTCGGCATTCCGGTTGCTTGGTGGCGGCAGTGCTGGTGGTAGATTCTTTGTGATTTTACGTCTTTTGTGAGGGGGATGGGGGAAATAGGGACAATTTGACCACCTGTTGTTTTGGGAAGTTGAGAAGGATAAATGAAAGTGATATAAGATATACTAACTACATATTTAGGAGAGTGGTGTCACCAAGATGGCGACCCAGGTCATTCTTGGCTTTGCTCCCCTTCACAGAAAAGCAACTAAAAAGTATTTATGGACAAGACACCACTGAGAAAATCCTAGAGCATATTTAATGGTAGCTTGGGCTTACAGGAAAAAGGAGGCTAAAAATACAGGTCAAAACATGTGTTTATGCTACGCGTGCTCTCCCGCTTCTCCCACAGCAGTGTAAGGGAAAGAGACTGAAGTCAGAAACAATTTCACCACCCCACAGTCAGGTTAAACGTGACGCCACCAAGAACAAATCCTCCCTCCTCTGACTTTAGCCGGCTTGTTGTCTCCCGTCTTGCTGGCGTCTCTCTCCCACAGACACCATTTTCCAGTTCTCTCACTCCCACGGCGCATCAACAGAAATAGGAGCGTGTCCTAAGCAACTGCAATTAGCTAGTCACCGAGACGGTGCAGATCCATTCACCTCCCCTGTTTAGACAAAGTGACATTATAGCTACATCTGTGGTACCAGAGAAAAGTCACGCAGGAACACAGATGCCACTGCCCCCTCCAGATAGGAAGGACAATTCTTGAGTCCCGCCAAGGTAGCAGGGAGAGTGATCAGGACTCTGACACACATGGACAGGTCGTCGTTGGCAGCCCAATTTGGCCACGTTTTGCTGTGGTTAGCACTGCACTGTGGAAATCAGCATGGGCCCTTCGGAAAGAGGAATAGAGGGCTGGTCAGGAAACCTGATTCTGGAGCCAATTCTGCTGCTGCCCCACTTCTAAGTCTGCTTCTCTGCCAAATGAGGACAGTAATGTCCACTCTCTTACCTCCCAGCACAGGAATGAAAATAAGGTGGGATAATACGTCAGCGTGATTTTGCAAACTGTAACGCACGATGCCTATAGGAAGCATTAACAGCAAATGACGTTGTTGGACGTCAGAGAGGTTTTGAGTACAAAATGAGTCAGCTTCGTAGAAGTTTCTTATACAAGATGATATTGAAAATCTCTGCACTGCTGGAGAGGTTATCTAGAACTTGAAGAAGTATTGTTAGAGGCTGGTGGGACCACAACCACTGGCAACGATAAGTCTACAACATTGAAGGAGAGGACAAAAGGGGGACAAACGAAATTGTGGAAGGGCTGAGTGGTCTGCAGAGCCAAATCCAAGTGTCCATGGAATGAAAGGAAGGGAAATTGCTGATGAGTGAAATGCACAAACAAGCCCTGAGTCACCAGTCAGGTGAGAGTTCTCTCCCCAACCCCACAGCCAGAGGGGCTCACAGGTAACCAGGCCAAGGGAAGGATTTGGACCCATCACTTGCCTTGATTGTCTGGCACACACACTAATTAGTAGAAATCATTGCTGGAAACAACGCAAACGTCTGTCAAATGATGAATGGGGAAATAAAATGTGGAACATTCATACAATGGAATATATTTTGGCCATAGAAAGGAATGAGGTACTGATACATGCTACAATGTGGATGAAACTTGAAAACATTACGCTGAGCGAAAGAAGTCAAACACTAAAGGCCACATATGTATAAGTCCATCTGTATAAAGTGTCCAGAATAGGCAAATCTGTAGACACAGAAAATAGATTAGAGGTTGCTGAAAGAAGAGGGGAAATGCAGTAATGGGTAATCTTTTGGAGGTGATGAAAATTCTCTGAAATCAATTGCGTTTGCACATATCTGTGAATATACTAAAAACTCATGAATTTTATACTTTAAATGAGTGAATTGTATGGTATATGCCAAAAAGTTCCATAATGCTGTTATAAAAAAAAAAGTCATATTCTCTTTTTGACTCATTCCCAACTAATGCTCGCATTCTCTGGCGAGGCCAAGAGCATCACACAGTTAAATCCACCCTTTGCCAGGAATGCTCCTGCTAAGAGAGGAGAAGGAGCAGGGACCAGGCTATCTGCGTAGGGACAGGGCTCAGAGACGTTACGGCAGGCCCACGCTGGTGGTCCCTAGGCTGGGCTTCCTCAAGGCACCTTAATATTGTCTTCCTTCAAACCTACTAAATTAGAACAATTTAGATATTTGGCATCATCTGTTTTCCTTCCTAGTTTACTCAAAAAGTGAACCAACCAGCTGCCATACAAAACCTTGATGGCTTAAAGAAGATCCGTCTAGGTTAGGGCCAACCTTGGTCCCCCCGCCAACCCCAGAAACCACTAGCTGACATTTCTGCACAAACCCAGTTATCACCTTTGCTCCCACATCTACCAGATGACAAATGTCCCATCTACCCAAGATAAGTCCTTCCTGTTCCTCTCTTCCAGGGCTCTTTTCCTTCCTAGCACTTATCTGTTTTGTATGGGTGTTTGCTTGTGTCCACCTCCTCCCTCAGCCTGCAGGTGTCACCGTGGTGTGGCACCCCTGATGGTGAAGCACATCACCATGGCCCTGCACCTGGCACAAGCCAGACTTTCTGCAAGCATGTGTTGAAGGAAAAACAGAACCCTGGGGTTCTGCTTTGGAGATGTGCCATGATCAAGACCACCTTGTTTCTTTCTGGTAATATTTCACGGTCAAAAGAGTCGGAGTTCCTTCACCTGTCTCCTTAAACCAAATTTGTAATGAGCATACCTTTTTCCCCAAGAATTTCTCCCTTTTGGGACCACCCCTCTTCTATGTGTATTGATGGGGTTAGCCATGTGGCCCTACACCTGGTTGATGGTGTGGTCGGGGGTTATATCATGGCCACTTTGATTGGTTCAAGGTTGGACAAGTGACCAAAACTGAGTCACTCAGAATCCCCTTGAAACATCTCCACCAGCACTTTCAAGAAAGATGCTCTAAGACACGGTTTTTCCATCTCAGCCCTATTAACTTTTTGGTCAAGATAATTGTCTATGGGGGCATCTGTCCTACGCATTCTAGGATGCATATCAGCATTCCCAATAGATTCCAGTGATAAGCCCCAGTGGTGACAACCAAAAATGTTTCCAGGCATCGCCAAAAAAAATCCCTTGGAGAGTGCAAAATTAACCCCAGTTAAGAACCACTGCTGTAAATGTGTCTATAGGACAAAATAAACTGAATTTGCCTGTATCTGTATTTCCTGGGGCTCCCTGGAAGGAAGCTTCCATGGAGAAGCCATCTGTAGGAGAAGAGGAGGAGGCCAAGAGAAAAAGAGAAAGTAAGCTAAGAAATGGAGAAAGACCTAATGACATCTTTTAAATCTCACTTGGATTTGACTTTTAGGTTACCTGCAACTAAAGCAGACTCCTGACAAATATGTCCATATGTAACTATCTTCTCAAATCAAGTATGACCCCAGTATCTCTTCCAAAACTACATTAGCCTATTCTAACCAAAGAAGGGGAGCTGGTCAAAAAGGCTCATGATCAACTGAAAACAAACAGATCACGAAAACCTTCTGCTCATGCATGGAGGCATCTTGTACAACTTTTGTATTCTTCGTATCTTTTTTAGCACAGCGTGGGACACACAGTTATCATCCAAAAGTAGTTGAAAGATAGTGTGTTACTTTCCTAGGGCTTCCTTAACAAATCACCACAAACTGGATGGTTAAAACAATGGAAATTTATTCTCACACAGTTCCAGAGGCCAGAAGTCTGGAATCAAAGCGTCAAGAGGATTGGTTCTTTCCGGAAGCTCTAAGGGAGAATCTCTCCCATGCCTCTCTCTTAGCTTCTACTGGTTGCCAGAAATCCTTGGCATTCCTTGGCTTATAGCTGCATCACTCTAATCTCTGCCTCACCTGGCCTTCTTCCCTGTGTGTCCAGGTACATGAGTGTCCTCTCCTCTCATAAGAACTTCAGTCATTGGATTTAGGACCCACCCTGATCCAATATGACCTCGTCTTAACTTACACCTGCAAAGACCCTAATTTCAAATAAGATCATATTCTGAGGTCCCAGGTGCATGCGAATTTGTGAGGGACGATATTCAATCCAGTACAGATGGCATAACAATACCTTATACTACAAAACTTCACAGCTGTCAAAGCATTTTCAAGAAAAGAAATAGAGCAGGCAGGCATACAAGTCACCTTTTTTCAAGGATGCCCTGAAGATAAGTGAAGAACTCTGAGCCCTGCAGAGCAAGCTAGAGAACCACCTTACAGCATCAACTGGGAGCCTGCAGACACATTGCGTTGCCTGTCTGCAAACCACTATCCCTCTCTTTCATACGCTGCCTCAAATTTTATCGGCAGCCTCAGCCCGAGGATCTAAATGCTGGTTATATTGTTTCAAGAGCCATCTGAATTTCCATTTGGAATTCTCTCCAAAGCAATATAACACCATAGGCAGCCAAAGGAGCTGCTATTCCTTTTCCCAGTTTATGTTGCAATGTGGGTGTGCATTTCTTAATGTACATAATAATCAAACTGCTTACTAGATGATTTGCTCCGGAGGATAAGGACAAGGACTCCAGCAGAGCACTAGCAGCCAGAAGCTTGGCATTCGAGAGTGATTAGATCTCGAGGGCCTTTGTTCTCGTATCATCTCTACCAATGGCTCCTGCCTGGAAGCAAAGGAGAAAAAAGAAGGCAACTTTGCTTTGTTTCATGGCCAAGTCCTGGGGTGAAAAGATTCAACATCACTAGAGAATCCTGGAACATTCAAGAGTGCTTTAACATAAAAGAATTCTTGTGCTTTTGTGGTCATAATAGCGTATGGCAGGACTCGAGCCTAAGCTGTAGCTAAAAGCAGTGCCCCAGCACACATTTTGAAGCAGGGTCCTGCTCACCTCCACTTAGCATGGATAATCATTGGAAGTGCTGGGATTGTCTATAATCATTCTTGCCAGTAAGAAATAGGACTTGAATTTCAGTTGCAAAAGTGAGTTCTATGCCCTCTCTATTTACTATCAGGATCTAGCCAACTCAGAATTTAACAGTTATAATTCTCCCTAAGATCTACTGTCTTCAGGTAACAAAGAGTTATTCATCATAGGCGGACCATAAATAGTACTTTAAATGGCGGATTTACTAAAATTGGGTTTTCGCATCATAGACGTTAGCTCTGGTTATGTCTCCGTCTGCCTGGGGGAGGATGGTAGATGGGAACCATGCTCCCTCAGGATCCAGTGCTAGAAGTGATGGCTGCAACTAGGGGGACAGGAATTAAAGCCATTAAATTGTACAGATATGTGGATCACAGCTTGGGGTTTGGGGCTCCATTTACTGCTCACATGTACAGAGGACGACTTTGTCCTTGACATTCTGGACAGAGGGCAGCCCATCCTCACAGTTCTAATCAATCTGCACAAAGAGGATAAGAAGTCACAGGACACCCAGAGTCACTGGAGCATTTCATTAGCCTAAGCCCCTCGCACATACCACAGCCTCTCTTTTTCAGGACTGTGGCCCCCGGGATCCCAGATTCTAAGTAGTCCAGATCCAAAGTATCCCAAGGGCACCCAGAGAGTAAGCTGGTACTCAACTTGCCTTCCAAAGACCTGTTTTGAGCAAACAAAATATCCTGGCCAAAAGAAATGATATTTTTATAGCCAGGAATTTAATCACCTGAAACGGGGGGGGGGGAAGTCCATCTCCCCCTAATCTGAAAACATACCATACTATCTGAGAACTATCAAAACTCCATCCCTAAGACGTGAAGAGCACAGATTTGGTCTTGAGCAGTAATGTGTAATTCATGCTTTAAGCATACATGTGTGCTTATGTAAACCCCTTTAATCATTCTCCCCAGAAGATTTTATTCCATGAACACGCCTTCCATAATACTGTGCTAATTCACAACTTTTTTTCCTTTGAATAAAAGAGGAATACAAGTAGAAAACTGAGTTGTAAACAAAAATTTAAATCTCAAAACAGACTTCTAAAGATAAAGTTGATAATCCTACCTACCTTGTTGGCTTCATCTCCCACAATTCCTCTTAACATCTAGTCAGTTGGACTAGTTGCCACTCACAGATCCAAAAACCTTGCTCTCCTTGGTGACTTCTCTGTCTTGCCAGCAAGAATGTCTCTCTTCCTCTATCTTATTTACTTTCAGAGTCTTTCCACTGTGCCTTTCACAGGATAGGTTTGAAATAAATTTGTTGAATCAAATCTCAGTGTTAGAAGTTAGTCAAACTCGCAGAATCTAGAAGATTTTACAGACCTCATGATGGCATATTTGCATCATGAGGACAACTCAGTCTCTCAATCTCAAATCTAGAGTTTGAATAACAGACTCATGTGGTTAAACCTTTGCACTTCTCCAGTGCATTCCAAGATCTATCCTCACCATGCCCTCTGCCCATCCCATCATCATAATAGCCTACGTTCCATAATGAAAAGGGAGTACAGTACCAGGAGACATAAGAGCAACGAGCCTAACCTTTTCCCCTCATAAAGAAAGATGAGGCCTCAGGGGCTTCCCTCGTGATCTCGTGAGTCCTTGATTAACACCAACCAACTGGCAATTGAAAGTTTCCATAGATTAATGTGTTCTGATTTTTGGCCCAAAGGCTACTACTCAGAAGCTTAAACCTCTTATTCAATATCCAGGCTACACAGGAGTACAATCCAAATATCATTGGGAGTCTTCAGCCTCTTGAGATCCAGGTAAAATTGTCTAGTCTCATAGAGTTCCCTGGCCTTCAGGACTCTAATACTTCTCCAAGGCCACTGATTTGAGAGTGCCTGGTGTGCTCTCTCCAGTTCCTCACCTGACACCTCAACACACTCACTCAACTTAGACAGGACATCAGTTCACCTGCTCATAAACTCACATATTCTTCCCAAAACATTCTTAATTTTTTTAACATCTGGGATTTCTAGGAAGGGTTCAGACTATGGATGGTACAAGAAAGTACTCTAGAAAACTCTTTTAGTCCTTCCTACTCTAAAGTGTTCATGCTCACCTTTCCTCTCAGCGTTCATCTTTTGCAGCTTTCCCTCCTCCAAGACCAGGCCCTCATCCTTCCATCCTTCTCTTCTCAATCACCTCTTCTGTCATGAAAATGACAAATACAGTCCTCTCCTCACTCACGTGGGTGTGCCTTTCTTCCTCAAGTTCTGTCACCAACTGACACCTAGACCTTTGGTGTCTCACCTTCTATCCTACACGCTTATCTGCGTATTTTTCCAAACATAATTCTCTCCCTAAGAGGAATTATCTTACCAGACCTGTCAAGAAAGTACAAGTTTTTTCCCAACTTGTTTCAGAAGAAAAGAAAAGAATTATACATCTGACTGTCTAACTTTACTTACATCACATAAGGAGCCCAGGGTGTGTCCCAGGATAAAAGCATATGTGAGCTGTCAACTAGAAATCAGCATACTGAAGAGTACTAAAAACAGTATTTGAATGGAATAAAAGGAAGAGGGACCACCTTGCGGGATGGATTTCAAACAGTCACTGTCTAAAGAACTCTCCCCTGTAAGATGTCAGCTCTCCACGACGGCTCACCACGATTCCACCTGGGCCACCTCTTTCATAAACCTTCCCATCAAGTGGTCAGTTAGAGTAGTGACTGACAGGACATAAAACATAGCAAGACTCAGACCGGGGCCACATGAAGATCCATGACACCGGAGAAGCAATGGATCCCTTAGCCCCTAAAGAAGGGTTGGGGTTCTAAAGCAAGGCCAAAATCGAGTCTGAGGAACCAAAGGGGTGAAATGCTACGAAAGGCAGGGGAGAGCATTCTAAGATGGAAACGGAGGCCAAAGTTTAGGAGTCTGGGAAGCAGGGAAAGCGTAAGAAACAGGTGATCAACTTCCATTCCGGAGGTCAGGGTTTATCTGGCCCTAAGCTGTTTTTAATCCACCAGGGTGCTCAAGCCGGTCTGGCCTGCGACTTATTTAAGGTCCCTCCTGACATCAGACAGATGTCTGTAACACAACATCGGTGAGGCCAGCTCACGGTCTAGACACGGCCACAGCCCCAATAAAGACTAAAAGGGAGAAAGAAATCTATTCTACAATTCAATTATGCCGGTCAGAAGCACATTGCTTTCCCAAGCCACAAACACATTTACATAGTTTGAGATTGCAAGGCAGATACCTCAAAAATAAACTTCCGGAATGAAAGAAAATGGATTTTAAATTGCAGAGGTAACATTTCTATTTCATGCCATCTGTTGTAACTCAGATTTCCAGCAAATGGATTATTCACCAGAAATTATGCCAAAAAAATGACATCAAAATTATGTTATAGAAAGCAATGTTATTAAAAAATGATAAGTAGATAACTTAAAAAGCTCTGACAACCTATTTTTTTAGCTTAAAATTTGCTTATAGATTATTGATTATGCATCAGTGTTTTTGGATGAACCAAAATGATGACAAATTAAACCTTTTCCTGAAATAAGCCTAGAAACATGAGTGAATATTTTATCTATTTTACCAATCTCCCAGCAATAGTACTAAGGTGTGGGCATTTGCCTGAAGGACGTTCTACTCTGCAGATTCCCTTTGGAATCTGAGACGGTGGATAGCGGCAGCCGGCCAAGGATGAGACCTGGATGTCTCTGCACTTCTCTACTACAGGCACAGGCAAACCCAGTGTTCAGATCAGATCAATAACCAATGTCTCAAAGTCCCCAGCTTTAATCATAATCAATACCAACTGCCGATTTGCATCAGAAAACAATTAGGACTCCCTAAATTAAGGCTGGTACAAGTACTTCAGAATCAGAAGGAATCAAAACATTTGGTGAACCATATGGTGTGGTTAAGAACAAGAAAAAGCAAAACACATAGGGTGAGTTATCCATCCTGAGCCTCCCCATCATCAACACAGCAGAGGAGAAAAGACTATTTCAGTGATGTCTTGACTCTACTATCTACACATGGCCAACCAGAAACAAAATGTAGGGCAGGCTTTCTTAACATGATAGGAGGTGGTCCTCAGTGGTTTGTCCTTATTCACCTCTTCCAACACTGATGGAGAAGCTGTCACCCCGCTTCAACGACAGACCTAGCCCCACCCACAGAGGGAGCAGACCCCAATGTCCAGGAAGTGAGTAGCAGTGGCATGGCAGCTAAGGGCAATTCCTGTGCTCGCTTTATTAGACATCACAGGGCCTCATGATGGGAGAGGTGCAAACTCTGGAGACCCCAACGCAGAGGACAGCACAGATACCCTCCTCTGAGCAGGAGAGCCAGCTGGTGGTACCTATCTGGGTATTGTTATCCAGACTTCACCTTTTCTGTCCTTTTTCCTTTCTTTCATCAGCGGTGGAATGATGGAAATTTATAGAAATAAGGAGTACGGGCATTTGGGATTGTATGCAAGTAAGATTAGCTTTGAAAGCTTCTAGCAGGTTGCCACATACTCTCAAAAGCAAGGGCTAGCCCTCTCCCCCGCTCTGTCTAACCCAGGAGGAGAAGAAAGGTGAGTGGCCCTTACCGATTCTATAGCCCATCACTGCAGTGTGTGTATAACACAGATTTGCTGCAATGGGAGGAGGCTCGCTAACACTCGCTCTCCCTCTGAACAAGTGTACCTGCTTTGCCAAACACTGCCCTAGGCCAGTGAAGGAGTCGTTGCATGCTCCTTGAGTGCTGACTTCATTTTCATATATAACTTAAAGTCTAAATTTTGGATAATTCTAGCATTAGCCAAAAAAACTGTGGCTCCCTTTAAAAATAGCACATTGGAAAGACCATAGGAGGTCAGGCATTTGAGATTACATATTAAACCTGCAACTCCTTAACTCTATGATCTTGGGCAAGTCCCTGAACTTTCCAGGCCTTTCTTCCTCCAAAATTAGGGGGATTGGGATGGATTAGTGATACTCAAGACTGACTGTGCTTTAGAAGCACCTGTGGAGCTCACAGAACCACAGATAGCACTGGGTGATCCAGACACTTCCCCCAGCGGCTCTGTAGCAGGCCCTTCAGACGAGCGTCAGATTTCCTGTCTGTTTACATCCTTGAACCCTATGATGACTGTGAAGTCAGTTCTTCTCTCAGCGTGTACTTATGCAGGGCCTGCTTTGTGCCAGGGCTTTAGGGCTGAATTGTGCCCCGCCACCCCACAGTCATATGTTGAAATCCTAATCCTAGCACCTCAGAATGTGACTGTATTTGGAGATAGGGTCTTTAAAGAGGTAATTAAGTTAAAATGGTGGTTCAGAGGGGAAGGCAGTGTGTCACTTGGTTGTCTGTGCTAGAGTGGAGTGGGAAGAGGGTGTGGAAAGAATAGCCCTAAGAGACATTCCTTAGGAAAAAGAGGCAGAATCTGATGTCTGGAAACTTTCTTAAAAAGAAGAGAGATGAGTTAAAGGAAACTCGGAGCTCTCCTGCCTGGCCCATTCCATCCGCTCCTGGGAGTGATGGCGGCTGAGAGCTCTCAGCTGAGTCCCAACTCCTGGACTCGCCCTCGGCCAAATAGGGTTGAGGCACCCAAGGTCAAGCCCCTTTCCTGGGAGCAGCCCGAATCCAAAGACTTGTCCATGCAGATATCACAAAGGTCCAAGACCTTCCCTCCAACTAGGGACGACTCTGAAAGGTCCTTCCGTCATCGGAACTGCCCTGGGGTTGACTGAGGCTCTGTAAGTTCAACAGCTTACCCAGCCCTCTTTCCCTCGTTCTCCCACTGGTGTTGATCCCAAGAGCACTTCCCATGGCCTTTGTGCATGCGAATCTCCTTCCCAGAGTCTGCTTCTTGATGTCAAAAACTGTGAAGGCTCTGAGATTTCTATCCTACTTGCAAGATAACAAGTTCACCTGCCACAGGCTCGTAGATCTGGCAGAAGACGGGAGACTCCTAGGTCAAGGACAAAGAATGTTATGACTCGTGGCACAGCAGCCAGCATGAACTTCACGTTCAAATGGATTTTCCTTGCTGCACAAGTCCCTCAGGGTGATGCAGAACACACAGTGGGTCTGCGTCACAGCTTAGGAACCCTGAGCTAGGAAATTCCAATCTTTTAAGTGGGACAACTAGCAAGTCTGCCCACCCTTTGCCCCACAGAAAGACATTATCTTTATTATACTGGGCAGGAAACAAATCTGCCTTCTATCCTGGAGGCAGACACTGTCTCTATCTTTTAAGCCTGTTTGCCATACAAACATCCTTGAATAGAGGGTTCAGAACAAAAACTGATAGAAGATGTGCAGAAGTATGAAAGATGAGCTGCTCCCAACACTTACAGAAGCCAGTCAATGCTACACCCAAGCGCGCGCACACTCCTGAAGCCATTATAATTTTAGCATTTGTGTCAATGTTATCTCTATTAATTTTCATAGAGTTGTGTCTGTTCATTTTCAATTATATATTGGGAGGTTGCCGTAGTCCTTTTTATTTTTAATTTAATTTTTACTTTTGCCAATTAAACAGATACATAATTTTAAAAATCAAATGGGAATAAAGAAGTCATAATGAAAAATATTTGTTCCCTACCCAATCACCATCACTGTTAATTCCTATTCCCCAGAAGTAACAGCTTTCAATCACTATCACCATTTCTTCTGGTTTCTACCTTAATATTTGTTAACAAACAAAAAACAGAAAACAAAAAAACTGATCATGTCATTTTTGTCTGTTCCTCTTAAATAGAATCTGCTGCCTTCCTAGAAGGCAAGGATTTAACTCTTACGTCAAACATCACGTACACACACTTCTCCTCCCCATCCTCTCAATATGAGTGTTTTAAATCATATTTTTAGCTAAATCTATATTCAATTTTTCACTTTCATCATTAAATAAATATTATTCGCCAAGGAGTCAAATAGTATATTATGATCATATTTCCTTCCTTACTCACTTCTTTCCTGGAATTAGTTACTTTTTTTCCCCATTTGGTTTGAATCTCCAACTCCTTCCGCTGCCCTTGAACAGCTTCATAAAATGCCTCTCAATTCAATGGCCATGTGGTCAAAGCTGTCAGATAATCGGCCAGTCCAGTTTTCCTGAGGCAGCCCTCGGGAGCGCTCCTGTAACACCCCTCCCGGTCCAGGCCAGCTATGCCACTGCTGTCCCTGGGATCCGGGGTGTTATCTGGGAGAATCTCCTCTGCCTCTCCCTCTCTCCCTTGTTTGGGTAAAGCAACTCTCCTCCAGTATATGCCCGGAAAATGGTGCAGAGAAGGTAAAATTTGTAGACCTGGAGGTGTGAACACAGGTTTTTTTCTCTCCTTACACTTGAATAACAGTTTTTCTGGGTGTAAAATCTTGAAGAAATTATTACATCAACTTCTAGCTTCCAGAGTTTCTTTTAAGAAATTGGATATCTTCCTACTTAACCTTTTGTGCGCATTCTGTCTTATATCTCTGGGAGCATTTAGCATCTCTCTTCTCTCTGAAGAGCATCTTTGCTCACTCAGTGGGCTCTTTCCATCTGGAAATACATCCTTCAGTCTCAGGAAACGTACCTTGATGATTTTCTCCTCCTCTGGTTCTGGAATTCTATTAATTGAATATTGTACCTATTGGACCTATCTTTTAATTCTCTTATCTTTTCTTGACCATTTTGCATTTCTTACCTTTTCAATCTTTTGTTCTTTCTAGAAATGTCCTCATCTTTGTCTTCAAATCCCTCTCTTGAAGTTTAAATCTTTGTTCTTATATTTTTAAGTTCTAAGACTTTCTTCTTGTTCTCTGACTATGCTTTTTCTTTCTTTTCTCATAGCATTTTGCTCTTATTTCATGAATGCTGTATTTTCATCTTTCTGGAATTATCGTCAGTTATAGGTTGTTTATAGTTCCTCCTGCACTTACGTTGCCTTTTCCCCCAGTTTGTTGGTTTGGGCTTTGTATTCACATCAGAGGGTATCTTCAGATGTCGGGTGACCCCACACTGTCCATTGTGATCAATAGTGAGGATTAAAAGGCCAAGTGGAAGCTTTATATGAATGATCTAAATGTGTCAACAGGAGGACTTGACTGTTGTTGAATGCCTGGGGTCCTAGCTTTTCTCGGGAGGAAGTCCTGAACGTCAGTATCTGTAGGTACCTTTTTGTTTCTTGTTTTCAAGTCAGCAAGTTTCCCCAAATGAAACTCCTCCAGTCTCCCGTACCTGAGATGCTCAGGCTCCCAGAGCCCAGCAGAGGAAGGGATTGGGGGCCGGTATCACCATTCAACTCACGGACTTTCACTTAATCCCCTCACCCACCTTTAGTGCAGTGCCACACCCCTGTACCCATCTGTGCCTGGGATCCCTGAGACCTGACCTCAGATAACTCAGTGTCTCCAGAGAGTCACCTTCCAGCCTTCCGCTGTGGGCTGAGGCGGCTGTGTATGCTCTTGACTCACTGAGTGCATGCGGAGGAGGAACCTGGAAATCCAGCTGAGTTTCTAAAGGCTTTCGACCAGTTTTCGTTCTGGGTTCTGCCCTGGAATCTCACCTGCAGGAGTATCTGGGGTCTCCAGTTCCTGAGCCTTTCTAGGTTTCTGTGATTTGAAAACAACTTTCTTCTTACTGATTTCTCCTTTATCGGCATGTAGGTTTCAGCTCTCTCTGGCATGCTAAGTTATGTACATTTATCCATTTGCTTTCTGTATTCCAAAATTGTGTTCAGTATCTCTCCTTTGCTGTCATCCTTTCTCCAGTCTCATTGTTTTTGTAGTTTTCCACCGTTGTGTGTTCTTTGGCTGCTATTTTGACAGGGCTGGGGAGGGAGGAGAGCTGACGGACTCCTTCTATCCTGTGTCCCGTGAAGGCCTGGGAGGCCAACTTCTTTTCATTTCTCATGATCTCTAAGGTTTGAGATCGAGCCTTGGAGAGATTACTCACTAAGGCAAAAATTGCTCATTAAACACCTACAACCTCCCAAAGATACAAAATCATTTTGTCTGGCTCAAAACACATACATAATTATGGCTTATGTAGAGAAAACAACTAATGATTATATAGGCTAGGAATAATAATAACACACTCAACTGCATTATACAAATAAATAACATATTGTTTGAAAATAGTCAAAGGAAGAAGAATAGAGACAAGAACAGGGTCTTCCTCATTGTGCGCCTCTCAGGGGAGCCCAGTGTGTGGTCCCTGCTGTGAGGGTGCTGGAGGGGGGCGGGGGGGGGGGAGCCGTCCTAAAGATCCCTGGAGCAGGCCGGGAGCTCCATCTCAGTGGGACATGTGTGGGAAATGGAATGAGTTTTGAAGAGAAAACCTAAGAAGTGGGGAGCAGAAGCTTACGATAAGATAACCCACACATCTAAATTTTTTTAAAAAGGATTTACTAAGCAAATAAATAGTATAATTGTAGAAATGCTGCCTCCTTCTAAAGAAGGCCTTTAACAATAATTTCCATCTTCACACAATGATCTGCTCATTTTAAATATTTCTTTTCTCTTTCTTAAGATTTACTAACATATGTAACTCTATTCCCTGCTGTGTAAATCCAGTACAGTGTTACCAAAAGAAAATCATATTTCTTTAAATATGTTTGTTTCTTAGACTGCTTGTTAGCTCAAGCTCTCTCTGCTCTTCCATTTCCTGCCGAATAATAACCTTAAAGCCAGAAGCAGAATTGGAATTGTGAGGAGCAGAGGGGAAAGGTCGGGCAGTGGGGAAAGGTGAACGAAAGATGGGCTCAGAGAGTGACAAGGACACAAGGAGTGGAAAAGGACACAGACAGTGATTAATGTGGGAGGAGAATGTCGGAGCTGCCAGAGAAAGGGGACACCCGGAGAGGGCCAGGGTGAGCAGACAGACCACGTATGGGGCAGGGAGCTAGTGCGGCAGGAGACAGGGAACGACCTGAGGCCGACTCTCAGACGGAAACTCAAAGGCTGCCAGCTTTGTTCGTCACCCTCTGAGAACGCGTCTGTGGCCCGTGTGGGCTCCAGGGGTTCAGATTGGAGGAACACTGATTTATGAACCTGGAGTCTCATGAAATGTCTCTTAATTGTGAATTATCTTTGTAAAAATAGGACTTTTACTTGATTTAAAAAAAGAGTTTTTGATTTTCATCACAATCAAAATACCAAATTTGAAGCATCTTACAGAACTCGAGGACCCAGACCCTGGGTTGGGAGCTGTGGTTGCAGAAGGCCGGTGAGATGGTGCACAGAAGTGTGGCCTAAGGAGGGCTCTGGTGTGAAGGCGGAGGACACAGCACATGCTGACCTTTAAGTGAAAACAGACCACTGGTGCTTCCTGGTGACTTGTTGCTTAGAAGAAGCAGAGAAGCTGGAGGGGCGGTGCGGGGGGCCATCGCGGGGAAGGGCTGCAGACGCACCCAAAAGGAATGGGGCTTCCTCTGCCGGTCTGGCAAAATCTCCGAAAAGTTGTCACTCATTCCTAAAATCATAGGCCAGCAAGTATTCTACAAGGTCATTTAAACTGGCCCTTTGCTTCAGATGACACGCAGCCAAACTCTCAGAATAAAGCCAAGTCACACCCAAGTTTCGGATTTTCTGGGACCAGCAATGAAAACATCAGTTGTCACAGGTCAGTCAGCCAAACGGGAAAGTCAGCTTTCTTTACCACTCAGCAAACATCGTTATGAACACAGCTTCTCTAAAAGCCTCTGTTGAGAATGCCTGCATTTAACAAGAGAAATTCTGCCGCCTGAGGCGGTGAGTCAGAATGTCTACGCTGTCCTATTCTAATTGCAACCGGAAGCAGGACTGGGAGTTGCAGCACCATTGGTCCACCAACCACTCCCGCAGCCACGACCCCATGTGCTTTGGTCATGGAGCAGAGAACACTCAGTACGTGCTGATGCCCGCGGGGCACTGTGCGAAGGACACGTGCCGTGGCTCTGGGGGAACCCAGCCTGAGACCTGCTCCTGGAGCCTGGCAGGCCCTTGCTGGAGCTCTGACTCTGCAACTTCCTAGCTTTGTGGCTCCAGAGGAAGTAGGAAGAGGAAGAAGAAGAAGAGGGTAAAGTAGGAAATAACAGTATCTGCCTCACAGGACTCCTGTGGGGGTAAAATGAAGTCACGTATGTAAAACACTTAGAGGAGTACCTGGCAACTCCTCCAACACATGTCAAATGCCATCAGCATCTGCAACAGCAGCACCATTTCTCTATTAGGTGTTAGAATTTCTATCTAGGAGAATGCTATTGGATTCCAGGAGAATTCCTATCCTAGGAGGGACCCTATTATATTATGGCTGGGCCCCTTACCATTATTATTATCACTTTGTCCTCGCAATTACTCTGATGACTACCATTGAAATGGTAGAGAATCATAAGTCACAGCTGCCTGTGTTTGAGGTACATTCAGTGTGTGTGTGTGCATGTTTATTTTCCTAAAATAGCTGACAGGTATTAGCTTTCATTCAACTATTAGATGAATTTGGACTTTAGAATTGGTGACTAAGTCCCTCTGATGTTCAGAAACAGCTCATGCTCACACGTGTCTTTAGACACGTGAGGCTGGCATTTCGGGGGAGTGGCAGGCTGCTGGTAACAGAGTTTGAAATAATCCTGCCTCCCCTGCCCACTTCCTTAAGTGCAGAGCCTCAAAGAAAGCAAGAGCTCTGAAGCAGCCGACTTTCTCCCCTTCCTTATGTAACGAAGGCAGCTCTTCTGCTCCCTAGAACGTTTAGCTTCTGTGCTCCCCTCAGTGGGCTTCTCCAGATCCATAATCAAGGCAAAACAGGAGTAAAATGAGGAAGGAGAAGAGGGTAAGAATGAGGAAGAAACAGTAATTTATATAACATGTTCATTGAGGACCTACTATGTGCTTAGCATTCAGAATGATACAGCTATCCTGAAGCAAGGATGTTGGGAGTTGAAAAAGAGCTAGCCTGGTCAGAGTCTGCTAGAGAAAGCTGAGCTTCCAGTACTCAAGTACTGTGAAGAAACCACATCCAGAAAGGCAAAAACAGGTTGAAGTTTGGGTGGCAGAATGAAGCATTCAGGATTCACACCCACGCATATATAATTGCAGGATTACGGCAAAGGTTCTATTGAAGGCACTGGAGGAAGGACGACCTTTTTCATAATGGTCCTGGGTCATTTGGACATCCTCATAAAACATTAATCTTGACCTCTAACTCACACTTTCTGCAAAAATCAGTTGCAGGTGGATTGTCAACTTAAATGTGAAAAGAATAAAGCTTCCAGAAGATAACTTAGAAGTGTATCTTGGTAACTTCAAGGTAAGCAAAGACTTCTTTCTTTTTTTTTTTTGATTGGCACCTGAGCTAACATCTGTTGCCAATCTTTTTCTTCTTCCTCTTCTTCTTCTCCCCAAAGCCCCCAGTACATAGTTGTCGATTCTAGCTGTGAGAGCCTCTGGTTGTGCTGTGTGGGACGCCACCTCAGCATGGCCTGATGAGCGATGCCATGTCCGCGCCCAGGATCCGAACCGGTGAAACCCTGGGCCACTGAAGCGGAGCGCACGAACTTAACTACTCGGCCACGGGGCCGGCCCCAAAAGAGTTCTTGAATAGGTCACGAAAAACTCTAACCTTAACGGAGAAGATGATAAACTGGACTACACTAAAATTAAGACTTCTACTTATCCAAAGACACCATTAGGACAGGGAGAAGATAAACCATAAAGTAGGAGAAAATATTTGCAATATATAAATCCAACAAGAGACTTAAACTCAAAATATATTTAAAAAATCTTAAAAATCAATAAGGAGACAGAAATTCAATTAAAAACAGACAAAACAATTGAACAGCCACTTCACAAAAGACGATTTCTAAATAACCAATAAATGAACGACAAGGTGCTCAACATGGCTAGTCTTGAGGGAAATGTGAATTAACAGCACAATGAGATACTATACCACGTCTCCACAAGTATGGCTACATTATAAAAACTGACAGGCACTGCTGATGGGAGCGTAAATTGGTGCCAGCACTTAGCAAAATTGTTTGGCAGCATCCGCTGAAGTTGAGCATGGGGTACTCTATGACCCGGCAATTCATCTCCTGGGCATAGACTCAAACACGACTGCATGCATTGCATCGAGAAGACGCGGACAGTGATGCTCACAGTAGACCTAAACTGAAAACTACCCAGAGGTCCATCAACAGCAGGATGAATGAAAAATAAATTGTGGTCTACTTATGCAACAGAATACCACACAGTGAGGGGAATGAACACGTTTAGCACATAAGCATAATGTTTTGTGAAAGAAGTCAGCCAAACAGAGCACATGCTGTGTGATTCCATTCATATAAAGTTCAAAAACAGACACAACTAATCCATGCTGCTAGAAGTTATGATAGTGGTTACCCTCCAAGAGAAGTAGCTGGAAGAGGGCATGGGGCGGGGCGGGGGGGGGGGGGGGTGGGTCCCAGGTACTGTAATGTTCTGTTCTTAATGGATGTTTTTCACTTTGTAACAATCATCAAGCTGTACATTTATGGCTTGTACACTTTTCCTTAAGCGTGTTATATCTCAACATGAGATTCATTAAATTTACACAAATAATAAAATAAAGTAATTCAGGATTAGCAGGGACAGGATTTGGAGCAAGGATAGCTCAGAAATAATCCTGGAGAAAGAACTGTGCATGCAGCCCTAAAGATGGCAGTGATAGCATGTAGGGGTAGGTGGTATCTATCATCTGAGTGGTGTAAGACTGTGTCAGGCTGACAAAGAGGCCAGGTCAATCAAGCGGGGTACAAAGATGCAGGAAATTCCAAATTTCGATGATAATCCCATCTTGCGCTTGTGTGTCTGCAGGTGCACGTTGTGTGATTGTTGTTGCCGATTTTCCTGTTTTCCCAAAAACAGGTAAAAATTATTCAGAAGGCTGTGTGCGTTAGCTTTTCCAAGAAGGTTCCAACTTCATTTTCTGTTTGACTTTCACCAATGACTGAAGTTCCAGCTGCACAACGCAGGCATCAGAGAACAAGGCATGTGAAGCATTTTGAGGGTGTAGTGCTCAGGACACTGGAAATTATACCACATAGCCCACCACCTGCTTGAATGATGAGTTTTGAAGATTCCAAAGAAGCATCATGGGGCCTGAGAGCTGAGTAGAATCTGTAGGATGACAGAGCTGTCTTTAGACACGTAGATGGCTTCTGTATCGAATGGGCAGGGATTCCGCACGGCCCCAGAGGACGCTCTGGAAGAGAGATTTCAGCTCAAAGGAAGAAGGGGCTCTGCCAGGACCCCCTGAGTTGCCTGGATGATTTCAAGCACAGTGTAGACGAACACTCAGTGGGGATGCTGCGCTGGGGATTCAAGCACCGCGGCTGTCGTTGGATGAGTCCCCCAGAGCAGAGGCCTCCGTGGGGGCAGTTTTGCCCCTTAGGAGTTTCAGCACTGTCTAGAGACATTTTTGGTGGTCACACCTTGGGGTGGTGGGGACTCCTGGCATCTAATGGGTAGAGGCCAGGGCTGCTGCAAAATAAACTACAAGGCACAGGACAGCACCCACACAATAAAGAATTATCTGGTCTAAAATGTCAGTGGTGCTGGAGTTGAGAGGGAAGGGGGATTTTCCAGGTAATCTCTAGAATTGGTTTTGCCACAAAGAGCCACACTTAGGAACGGTAAGCACTAAATTTCTTGCATGTGTCACAGCTCTAGGATAAACCAGTTATGTAAAATTTTCACATGCTGAGTCATGAATGCATTACAGACGCTCAAAATAGCCTTTATCCTATTGTTAATTTGCTCTTGTTGCCTTGAATTTCAAGCATTATTTAGCATCTTAAATGTCACAAGGGTTTTTTTATTATTGTTGCTTCTAATTATGCTGTGAAGATCCCATACGGTCTGTACTCTGGAAGGAGGTGTGTTGTTGTGGAGTTCCACACAATATGTTTTAAGTTCATCATTTAGGTAAGTTTGCAACACAGTCAACACGCACACACCCACGCAGTTTTACACGGTGAGACAAAAATAACCAAGCCATCCACCCCATGAACAATCCCTCAACAATCGGAAAAGCCAGGTCTTCTTTGAACAGACATATTAGGCCATTATTCTCTGACATAAGGATGGTGCTTCTGTAGGATATTATTTAGCCATGTAAAAACAAAGTGCATTATTTGTTATTAGAGTTAAAATAGTCTCTAATTATGCACAGTGTGAAATCAATGACATAAAAGCAATTACGGTGCAATCAAGAAAAATGGCATTGTTGGCAGGTTCCACTTATCGGTCCTAAATTACCGCATTGACAAAAGTCAAGCATTTTTAGTGCTACTGCAAAGCCAATGAAATAGTCCATTCACATGGTCCCCTTTGGTGTCACTCAAAAGTTGTGCTCTCACCTGGGGGGTGTGATTAATTCACGGCGTTATTTTTCTGTTTGCATTCCCCAAGAAAAACCCTCAAGACTGGAGTTTATCTTCCCAAAGATGAGTAGAACCCTTACTCACTTGTGTTGTGTCTCAGTCCTTATTCATCAGAATCTGCATTTTCCTGTGTATTCTTCCCTTATCAGAGGGCCTGGTAAACAACACCATTGTGAAAATGCCGTGGAGTAGAATGTTCAGACAACGCCCTGCTCCAGTTAATTCTATTCCCAGTTAACAGGGTAAACCAGAAATACACCTGAAAGAGTTCAGTTTGTTGAAAACCTTTCTAAAATATATTATGTACTTTTAAGGTTTAATAAGTATGCTAACAAAAATAACAGCTAACATTCTGTCGTGCTTACCACGGGCCAGTCACTGTGCTTTATATTCATTAACTGATTTAACCTTCACTGTAAACGAGAAGCAAGCTACTGTATTTCTCTACATTTTACTGAGAAAATGATTAATTTCCTCAGATTAATTGATTTACCAAAGGTGAAGCCAATGATAAACTCAAGTGAGGATTCGAACCCAGCACTCTGGCTTCACTCATGTAACCACTACAGTACATGTATGGCGAGTGTAGGGTTCCTGTCTATGTGTAACAGCTTCTTAATGATTTAGTATCTTAGACTGTGTCAGGACCGCCATCACGGACGTGAATTCCCATGGAGGAACATGTGAATGAAGCAGGCGTGAGAGATGGGGTGAGGGATGGTGCTGGGGAAGGGAGGAGGTGGTGAGGGCCGGAGTTCAGTTGATTTGGCGGCTTTAAAAATTGTTGCAGTTTTCTCTCTGACAATAATACTAATTCAAATCAACATACAAAAATCAGTTGTGTTTCTATATGCTAACAACGAAATAGAAAGAGAAATCAAGAATGCAGTCCCATTTATAAGTGCAACAAAAAGAATAAAATGCCTAGGAGTAAATTTAACCAAGGAGGTGAAAGATCTGTACACTGAAAACTATAAAACATTGTTGAAGGAAATTGAAGAAGACATAATGAAATGGAGAGACATTCCATGCTCATGGACTGGAAGAATTAACCTGGTTAAAATGTCCATACTTCCTAAAGCAACCTACAGATTCAGTGCAATCCCTGTCAGAGTCCCAATGACATTTCTCATGGAAATAGAACAAAGAATCCTAAAATTTATATGGAACAACAAAAGACCCTGAACAGCCAAAGCAATCCTCAGAAAAATAATACTAAAACATATTAATTGGGAGACATAATAAAAGTATAAATAGGAAAATAATAAAAATTACCAGTTATTCCTGCTGTCAGTCATATTTTAAAGGATGTTTTGCCAGTCTTTTTCTATATCATATGGATGCACTAAAAAAATAAAGACGTGCTTGTTGGCCATCTGTCTATCTCCTTTGGGGAAATGTCTGTTCATATCTTGTGCCTATTTTTTTATTGGGTTGTTTGGGGTATGAGTTTTTTTTTTTTTTTTTTTTTTTGAGGAAGATTGGCCCTGAGCTAACATCCGGCGCCAATCCTCCTCTTTTTGCTGAGGAAGGCTGGCCCTGAGCTAACATCTGTGCCCATCTTCCTCTACTTTATACGTAGGGTGCCTACCACAGCATGGCTTGATGAGCAGTGCCATGTCTGCATCTAGGAAGGAGCCGAACCAGTGAACCCCAGGCCACAGAAGTGGAACAAGCACGCTTAACTGCTGCGCCACCGGGTCAGCCCCAGTATGAGTTCTTTATATGTTTTGGAGATCAACTCCTTGTATGATAAATGATTTGCAAATATTTTCTCCCAGTTGGTGGGTTGTCTTTCCATTTTGTTCCTGGTTTCCTTTGCTTTGCAGAGTTTTTCAGTCTGATGTAATCCCATTTGTTAACTTTTTCTTTTGTTGTCCTTGCCCAAGCAGACATGGTATTCAAAAAGATGCTGCTGAGACCAATGTCAAAGGGTGTACTGCCTATATTTTGTTCTAGGAGAGCACGATGAAGTGTATTCAGAAGTTGTAAATAATAACGTACACCCGAAATTACAGTTATAAACCATTATGATCTCAATAAAATAAATAAATAAACAAATAAAAGGGAAGGAAGACCTAACAGTGACGTGGTCAGCAAAGCAATAAATTAAACTCACCTGGTAGAGTTCGTGCTCCACGTCTGAATGTAAAAGAATACCTTTGTAAAAAGAAAAAGCCACAGGGGCCAGCCCCGTGGCCGAGCAGTTAAGTTCGCACGCTCCACTTCAGCAGCCCAGGGTTTTGCTGGTTCGGATCCTGTGCGCAGACATGGCACCCTCATCAAGCCATGCTGAGGCACGTCCCACACAGCACAACCATAGGCACTCACAACTAGAATACACAACCATGTGCTGGGGGAGCTTTGGGGAGAAGAAGAAGAAGGAAAAAAAAAAAGATTGGCAACAGATGTTAGCTCAGGTGCCAATCTTTAAAAAAAACCCACAGTAGGAGAGACCAGTTCTGAAACACAAAAAGAGAGGTCACAGTTCCAAAACCCTGACTCCATCACACACACACAAAATTAAAGGTAGTTCATAGCATCGTGGGTAAGTGGATTCTCAAAAAGACAGACCTCTAAACCTCACACCACTAAGCTTCAGCTTCTTCATCTGCAAAATGGGCATAAGATTAGAATTTACACCCCTTGAAGCCTAGGGAGATGCTTCATGTAAAATACTAAGTATGACTCTGGGCATATAGCCAGCACTCCAGTACAGTTAGGGTTGTTGTTGGTGTCAGCCACATGTGGCACCTTCAAGTTGCCATCCCACTCAAGTCTCGACTGTGAGTGTGTCTTCACTTTTATTAAGGATATTTAATAGTGCCTTAGAGATTTAATTTGTTTCTCTTTTTTTGCAATTTTACATATACTGAAATGAATGTCCTCATAAATAAATCATTTTGTGGTCTTCTAATTTTTTTTCCTTAGGATAAAGTGCCAAAAGCGCAATGGCTGATTCCAAGGATATACATGTAAATATTTTGAGAGTTTTAATGCATATTTCCAAATTCATGTCCAAAAGAGTATGCCACTTACACTATTATCTGGGGTATGAAAATGAATCTGTGGAATTAAACTATTATGATTATTTCTAATATTTGTCTATTTAATTAGCTAAAAGGTAGTGACATTTTAATTAGGTTGATTTTTATACTAGTGGCTGCATTTTTTATGTGCCTGCTGAGCACTTGTACTTCTTTTGTGACCCCCCCATTCATGCCTTTGTCTGTGTTTCCACTGGGGCTGTAGCGTCTTTCTCATTGTTTCATAGGTGTGCTTTCCATTTTCACTTACTGATTCATGCGTTCAACAAATATTTATTATTGGCACCTACTCTAGGCCAGGTTTATAAGCTTTGTTACATAGATTACAATATATTTTGTTTTCATTTGTTTTCCTAGTTTGTACATAATGACTTTGATGTACACATATTTTTAATTTTTTAGTAGCTATATCAATGCTCTCCTCTGGCTTCTGACTTTGGCACCAGGCTTTAAAAGGCCTTCCCCAGAGCTGTAGTATATATTCATCTGTGTCTTTCTAATTTTTTTACTTTTTTTGTTAGTTTGTTTGTTTGTTTTGGTGAGGAAGATTGGCCCTAACTAACATCCGTGCCAATCTCCCTCCATTTTGTATGTGGGATGCTGCCACAGCATGGCTGGATGAGTGGTGTGTAGGTCCGTGCCCGGGATCCAAACCAGTGAACCCAGGACCACCAAAGCAGAGTGCCAGAACTTAACAGCTGTGCCACTGGGCCAGCCCCACTTTCTAACTTTTTAATGATCTTATTTTCATATTTAAATATTTAAACTATCTGGAATTTATTTCATGGTAAGTTATGAAGTGGGAATCCAACATAACCATTTTTCTTTCTAAATGGCCAGTTGATTAGTACATTTTCTCTATGAGCTTCATTTCCCTAAATATCTGTATCAAATATGATATTCTTCTATTTACCAGGGTCTTTTTCTAGTTTCCCAATTCTCTTCTATTATCTACCTATACTTTCTTGTTCCAGTGTCTCACTGTTTTCATTATTTTATTTTTAAATTATATTTCAATATCTGGTTTCCCCTCCTTATATTGTTTTTCCCCAAAAATACTCTTCCAGGGAAACTTTAGAATAAGTTTTTGGAGGTATAAGAATAATCAAATTGGGGTTTTAATTGGAATTAATTTCAAGTTAGGTATAAGCTAATTTTGGAAGAATGTATTTCTTTGTAATTTTTATTCTTCTCTATACCAAACATGATGTCTATGTATTCAGGTCTTTTTTCATATTACCTAATAAATTTGGTAGGTGTTCTCATATTGGTCCAATACATTTCTTGTTAAGATTTTTCCAAGTTTTTTTCATTGAAGTATAATTGACATATAACATTATATTAGTTTCAGGCATTCAACATAATGATTTGATATTTGTATATATTGCAAAATATTCACCAGATAAGTCTAGTTAACATCCATCGCCATACATAGTTACAAAATTTTTTTTCTTGTGGTGAGAATTTTTTTTTCTTTTCTTTTCTTAAAGATTGGCACCTGGGCTAACAACCGTTGCCAATCTTCCTTTTTCTTTTCTTGTACCCTGGGCCACCGCAGCGGAGCGCATGAACTTAACCACTCAGCCACAGAGCCAGCCCCTGCTGAGAGTTTTTAAAGTCTACTCGCAGCAACTTTCAAATACATAATACAGTATTAAGATTTTTTCAAGTGATTTGGTGTTTTTTTGTCTATCATGAATGAGATTTTCCCATTGTATTTTCTAATTGCTTGCTGTCAGCATATAACAAAACAATCTTATTTTTATATTTATTTTTTAACTGGCAACCTTAAGTAGTTTTTCCTTTACTTTTTGGAGTTTTGTAGGTAAACAGTCTTACCATTTTCAAATAAAAATTATTTTTATTTTCCAGTATTTATACTTCTTACTTCTTTTTCTCCCCTAATGATAGTAACAAAAGCTACCCAAAACCAGCAGTGCTTACATCAGGAGGCCTTGTCTTGTTCTCCTCATTGATTGCAATCCCCTCATTGTGTCAGTCCTGAGCAAGATGGTAGCTTTGGATTTTTTGATTTAAAAAAAAGCTACCTTCCCTTCTGTTTTCATTAAGAACAGTTTAAACCAGAAATAGGCACTGAATTATAGAAAATGCCTTTTTTGCATCTATCTGGCTGATCATATACCTTTTTCTCTTTTGTCTTCTTATGGCATATTACATAAACACATTTCCTAATACTGAACCATCCTTTCAATTCTGAAATAAACCCCATCTAATCTTGGAATATTATTCTCATATTATACTACTGAATCAATTTACTTTGTTTCTCACTTTTAAAATCTTTTTTTCTCACCTTTTAAAATCTGTATTTATATGAAGTTACTCTGTTGTTTCTTTTGTTATTTCCATCAGTTTGGGCATTAGGTTCATGCTAATCTTTTTATATAAATGGAAAAGATTTCCACTTTTTTTTGTGCTCTACCACAGAATGAATAGAAGAAAAGTATCTATGTACAGATTTTTTTTTTAATCTTTCAAAGTCAAAATATTTTCCAGGATATGTCCAGGTGTTGATGTTGCTTAATTTTACCAGAATTTACTGACCGCTTTTAATCTGAAGACATTTGACATTTAATGTTTGTTCAGCTCCAGAAAGTTTTCTAACCTCTTTATTTCCTGCTTATTTTTCTCCTACATCTACTCTGTTCTTTTCTTTAGAATTTCCGTTATATGTACACAGGCCTACCTTGTTTCATTGCACTTCACTTTATTGCACTTTGCAAATATTGCTTTCGTTACAAGACCCTCCACCAGCAAAAAGATTACAACTCACTGAGGGCTCAGACGACGGTTAGCATTTTTTAGCAAGAAAGTGTTTTTGTTTGTTTTTGGACGGAAGGATTTTCCCTGAGCTAACATCTGTTGCCAATCTTTCCTCTTTTTTTCCTTCTCCCCAAAGCCCCAAGCACGGTGGCATCTTCTAGCTGTAAGTCCTAGTTCTTCTATGTGGGCCGCCACCACAGCACGGCAACTGACAGACGGGTGGCGCAGTTCTGCCACCAGGAAGTGAACCTGGGCCACCAAAGAAGAGAGCACAGAACTTTAACCACCCTCAGGGCTGGCTCAGCAATAAGGTATCTTTTAATTAAGGTAGGCACATTGTTTTTGAACGTATGCTATTGCACGCTTAACAAACTAGTACAGTGTAAAGATAACTTTCATATGCACTGGGAAACCAAAAATTTCGTGTGACTCACTTTAATGTGATATTCCCTTTACTGCAGTGGTCTGGAGCTGGACCTGCAATATCTCCGAGATATGCCTGTGTTACATCTCTGACTCAGTCCTTGATTACCTATTTTTCTGAATTTTTTCACATCCTTTCATCTCTTTATTTCTTGCCTCTGATTCCTGGGTGAATTCCAGGTGTTACCTTGGAGTATCCAGGCGTTATACTCCATTGAATGAATTTCCTGCAACAGTAAATCTGATCCTCACTTAGGTTTTAAATAATGGCAATCAATTGTTTTTCTTCTGTGCTCTCTTTTCTGACCTCAGACTGTTCTTTGTGACCACCTTGTTTATTTCCGTACACTTGACAATTTCCTATCTATTATGTTAAGATCACAAACTAAAAACTTGAAATGTTCCCCTCTATCTTGGACGGTGATGTAGATCATATGAAGACATTTGCTCCACTTCTTCCGCACAGCCTCCTCTTTTTAAACAGCAATATCTGATCGTATGGCTGATGGATTTGGCCTGTTTGCTCATCCTTAATGAGGCATCTGTACTTGGTCAATTCTGGGAATTGAGATGGATTCTGTCAAAGATTATTTGGATCTTTGTCCAAACTTTCAGATCCAGATAAAAAATGAAATGAAAGGTTTGGAATTAATGTAATTTTCCACTCAGAGTACAGAAACTGAGCAGCCTGGGTCACAGCCAGAGCTAAAGCCAGAGGCGGTCACACAGGAAGCGTGTCCCCAGGCTGGAGGTGAACTGTGTTTGTGGAGCGGCAGAAATTAGCTGCAGCAGTGCCCCCATCCCTTGTCGGGCAGGCTTGTCCTCATGAGGAGCCAGATGAGGCTCCTTGTCTGGAGAGACATCTGTGTTCAGTATAAGCCAAGAACAAAGCCAGCCCTGGCCCCACTAAGTGTGACACGCCCCAGGGCACACGCCCTCAACCAGTGACCCCCTGCCAGGCCATCCTACCACGATCCTCCTAAATAAGTGGTGGCCAGGAAGTTCCACCCAGAACTGTGCTCCCGACGGCCCAGTGTGCAAGGGAAGAGCCTAAATTCCTAATGGTCCAGGCTTCACGTCAGTCCTACCTGCACTGTAGCTCACAAACTGTCTGGCAAATTGGTACCACCTTCTCACATTGTCCATTATCAGTTTCAGATGTTTCTATTTGACTATTTTATCACTATTTAAGTGGAAATCTAGGGAAGTGGTGGACTTCCTGTCTGTGCTCCATAGTTTCTTACCCAGGAGTCCCTCAATTCCTTTCTAACCTGAGCTTTGCTAACAGGGATGGGGAGAAAGCCACATCAATTTCCGTTAAGAACATAGGGGAAAATTATCTTTTTTACTTAAGAAAACTAGCCACAGAATTTTTCTACTCTTAGTATGGTCATCTTTACAAGATATTTTTCTTTGTTTCTTTCTCTTTTCTTGAGAGAAATAATGCAGAAAAACTCAGATAACGGTTGTAGTGGGAACTGCGCAGACCTTTCTGATTTACTGGATGTGCTGAAGATAGAAATTTAGTTTACTTCTTCAGCCTACGCAGGTAGAACATAGCCTCTTGCTGGGACAAGTTTACCGCTAGGTACTGAAGATGAACCCAAATCCTCTGCTTTTTGACCCAATGATAGAATTCAGGCTAAACTAAAGAGAAACATTATGAAAGTAGTCCAAGTATAACATTATTGAAGAATTAAGGAGGAACATACCCAAATGTATTTGGTATTTCTTTTTAATTAAACTTGCAAGAAAACAATTGCTTTCTTGACTCTCTTTTTTAAGTTTAATTGTTTTCATAAAAAGTTGTCTCAGGGATCTTATCACTCTAACTACAAATTCATAAGACGAGTTGAAATAAAAAATGAAAATAATTATTTAGGAGGGGAAGAGCAAAGGGTCTAAATCAGTATTGGTCAAGTAGGGAAGAGACCACCAGAGAATAGACTATATTATACACGAGATTCTAAATACAAACTTCAAGGTAGACACTAAAATAAAGTACAGAACAGAGTCACAAATCATAGATAAGGAAAAATCTAAGAAACCCAGCATAAGAAATTGCAGTATTAAATGGGTAGTCTAAAGCAAAAAGGAAAAGAAGGCAGGAAAACAAGATAATGAGCGACAGATTGACAGCATTAAGCCCACATGCATCAATAATCACTCTCAATGTGAAGGGATTGAACTCTCCAATAAAAAGACACAGAGTGGCAAAATGGATTAAAGAACAAGATCCAACAATTTGTTGCCTCCAGGAAACACACCTCAGCCCCAAGGACAAACACAGACTCAGGGTGAAGGGGTGGAGGACAATACTTCAAGCAAATAGCAAGGAAAAAAAGGCAGGTGTTGCAATTCTTATATCAGACCAAGTGGATTTCAAAATAAGACAAGTAAAGAGAGACACAGAGGGACAATATATAATGATCAAAGGGACACTTCATCAAGAAGAAATAACGCTTATAAATATCTATGCACCCAACACAGGAGCACCAAGATTCATAAAGCAACTATTAACAGACCTAAAGGAAGATGTTAAAAACAACACAATAATAGTAGGGGACCTCAACACCCCACTCACATCAATTGACGGACCATCCAGACAGAAAATCAACAAGGAAATAGTGGAGCTAAATGAAAAGCTAAAACAATTGGACTTAATAGACATATATAGATCACTTCACCCTGAAAGAGCTGAACACCCATTCTTCTCAAGTGCACATGGAACATTCTCAAGGATAGACCATATGTTGGGAAATAAGGCAAGCCTCTAAAAATTTTAAAAAATTGAAATAATAACAAGCATCTTCTCCGATCATAGTGCTGTAAGGCTAGAAATTAATTACAAGAAAAAAGCCGAGAAAGGCACAAAGATGTGGAGACTAAACAACACACTATTGAACAAGCAATGGATCATTGAAGAAATTAAAGAAGAAATTAAAAAATACCTGGAAACAAATGAAAATGATAGCATGCCATACCAACTCATTTGGGATACAGCAAAAGCTGTATTAAGAAGAAAATTCATCGTAATACAGGCACATCTTCACAAACAAGAAAAATCCCAAATAAGCAACCTTAAAGTACACCTAACTGAACTAGAGAAAAAAGAACAAATGAAGCCCAAAGTCAGCAGAAGGAGAGAAATAATAAAAATCAGAGCAGAAATAAACGCTATTGAAACGAAAAAGGCAGTAGAAAGGATCAATGAGACAAAGAGCTGGTTTTTTGAGAAGATAAATAAAATTGACAAACCACTAGCCAGACTTACAAAGAAAAAAAGGGAGAAAGCTCAAATAAACAAAATCAGAAATGAGCGAGGAGAAATAACAACAGACTCTGCAGAAATACAACAGACTATAAGAGAATACTACAAAAAACTATATGCCAACAGAATGGATAACCTAGAGGAAATGGATAGATTCTTGGACTCCTACAATCTCCCAAAGCTCACTCAAGAAGAGGCAGACAATTTGAACAGACCAATCACAAGGAAAGAGATTGAAACAGCAATCAAAAACATCCCAAAGAATAAAACCCCAGGACCAGATGGCTTTCCTGGGGAATTCTACCAAACTTTCAGAGAGGATTTAATACCTATCCTTTTCAAGCTATTCCAAAAAATTAGGGAAGATGGAACACTTCCTAACACATTCTATGAGGCCAACATCACGCTGATACCAAAACCTGACAAGGACACCACGAAAAAGAGAACTACAGGCCAATATCACTGATGAACACAGATGCAAAAATTCTAAACAAAATTTTGGCAACCAGAATTCAGCAATTCATCAAAAGGATCATTCATCATGATCAGGTGGGATTCATACCAGGGACACAGGGATGGTTCAACATCCGCAAATCAATCAACGTGATACACCACATCAACAAACTGAGGAATAAAAACCACATGATCATCTCAATAGATGCAGAGAAGGCATTTGACAAGATCCAACAACCATTTATGATAAAAACTCTGAACAAAATGAGCATAGAAGGAAACTACCTCAACATAATAAAGGCCATATATGACAAACCCATAGCCAACATCATACTCAATGGGCAAAAACTGAACCCCATCCCCCTGAAAACAGGAACGAGACAAGGATGCCCTCTATCACCACTCTTATTTAACATAGTACTGGAGGTCCTGGCCAGAGCAATCAGGCAAGAAAAAGGAATAAAAGGAATCCAAATAGGGAGGGAAGAAGTGAAACTCTCGCTGTTTGCAGATGACATGATCTTATATATAGAAAACCCCAAAGAATCCATTGGAAAACCGTTAGCAGTAATCAACAACTCAGCAAAGTTGCAGGGTATAAAATCAATTTGCATAAATCAGTAGCATTTCTATACTCCAGTAATGAACCAACAGAAAAAGAACTCAAGAACACAATACCATTCACAATTGCAACAAAAAGAATAAAATACCTTGGGGTAAATTTAACTAAGGAAGTGAAGGACCTATATAATGAAAATTACAAGGCCTTTCTGAGAGAATTGGATGACGACATAAGGAGATGGAAAGACATTTCATGTACATGGATTGGAAGAATAAACATAGTTAAAATGTCCATTCTACCTAAAGCAATCTACAGATTCAACGCCATCCCAATCAGAATCCCAATGACATTCTTTACAGAATTAGAACAAAGAATCCTAAAATTCATATGGGGCAACAAAAGACCCCGAATTGCTAAAGCAATCCTGAGAAAAAAGAACAAAACGGGAGGCATCACAATCCCTGACTTCAAAACATACTACAAAGCTACAGTAATCAAAACAGCATGGTACTGGTACAAAAACAGGTGCACAGATCAATGGAACAGAATTGAAAGCCCAGAAATAAAACCACACATCTATGGACAGCTTATCTTTGACAAAGGAGCTGAGGGCATACAATGGAGAAAAGAAAGTCTTTTCAACAAACGGTGCTGGGAAAACTGGAAAGCCACATGTAAAAGAATGAAAATTGACCATTCTTTTTCACCATTCACAAAAATAAACTCAAAATGGATCAAAGACCTAAAAGTGAGACCTGAAACCATAAGGCTTCTGGAAGAAAACGTAGGCAGTACACTCTTTGGCATCAGTATTAAAAGGATCTTTTCGGACACCATGCCTTCTCAGAGAAGGGAAATAATAGAAAGAATAAACAAATGGGACTTCATCAGACTAAAGAGCTTCTTCAAGGCAAATGAAAACAGGATTGAAACAAAAAAACAACCCACTGACTGGGAAAAAATATTTGCAAGTCATATATCTGACAAAGGCTTAATATCCATAATATATAAAAAACTCTCGCAACTCAACAACAAAACATCAAACAACCCAATCAAAAAATGGGCAGGAGACATGAACAGACATTTCTCCAAAGAAGATATACGGATGGCCAATAGGCACATGAAAAGATGCTCATCATCGCTGATCATCAGGGAAATGCAAATCAAAACTACACTAAGATATCACCTTACACCCATTAGAATGACAAAAATATCTAAAACTAATAGTAACAAATGTTGGAGAGGTTGCGGAGAAAAAGGAACCCTCATACACTGCTGGTGGGAATGCAAACTGGTGCAGCCACTATGGAAAACAGTATGGAGATTCCTCAAAAAATTAAAAATAGAACTACCATACGATCCAGCTATCCCACTACTGGGTATTTATCCAAAGAGCTTGAAGTCAGCAATCCCAAAAGTCCTATGCACCCCAATGTTCATTGCAGCATTATTTACAATAGCCAAGACATGGAAGCAACCTAAGTGCCCAGCAACAGACGAATGGATAAAGAAGATGTGGTACATATATACAATGGAATACTACTCAGCTGTAAAACAGAACAAAATCATTCCATTTGCAATAACATGGATGGACCTTGAGGGAATTATCTTAAGTGAAATAAGCCAGCGAGAGAAGGATAATCTCTGTATGACTCCACTCATATGAGGAATTTAAAATTACGGACTAAGAACGGTTTAGTGGATACCAGGGGAAAGGTGGGGTGGGGGGTGGGCACAAAGGGTGAAGTGGTGCACCTACAACATGACTGACAAACATTAATGTACAACAGAAATTTCACGAGATTCTAACCTATCAGTAACTCAATTTAAAAAAAAAGTTGTCTCAGGGAAATAAGAAGGAAAACTCACGATTGTGATTTGAATCTCCCAAGCAAATCCTGCACCTTGTCGTCCATGCGGGGAAGGCTTCTCCATGGGGCGCTGTCAGCAGACGTGGCCATGGGTCGCACTGGGAAGGAAGCGTGGCGGCCGGGTCCTCTGGAGCAGCAGGATGCCGTCTTGCCTCCCAGGCTGGCTTCCCTTTGACTTTGCCACCACTCAGCCCTGGGACTCTGTGTCCTCACCTCCAATTCTCTTCTCAACCCTCAGCATTATGACAGTCAGCTCTCAGCTCACGACAGCTTTGGCGTCGAGGGCACAGTGAAGAGAAGCTTTTTAAGCGAGTCTTGCTGAGTAAACTCTTTCAGTTAGCTCACCATCTTCTCCTCCAGGAGCAAGTATTTCCTGAAGCAAACAGGTAAGCGTTTTCCGGTCTGGTCTAGGATTGCTTAACAGGGACTCCTTCCCTCCTGTCTTCCCCGCCAACCTGCCTCACGCGCAGCAGCCAACGAGCTCGTTTCAGAGAACAATTCTGTTCACACTTCAGAGAACAATTCTGTTCACACTTCAGAGAACAATTCTGTTCACACTTCAGAGAACAATTCTACTCTCCTGTTTTTGTTGTTGTTTTAAACACCCTCCCATACATGGCAGGGAAAAAGATCCAGTCCCTTCAAAGTTTTGTAGACAAGTGTTTTATGAATTGGCTCCAACCTCTTCCCTTTTCTTCCTCCATCTTAAGTTCCAAATATACCAGAATACTTGGTGTTTGCAAATGTTTCTCTTTCTTCTCTTAGTCAAATAAAAAATTTCCAGTTATCCTTCAAAATTCAACTCAAATGTCACTTCTCCTGAGAAGCTTTCTCTGAGGCCATGGCCCTTCACATACCCTGTACTCAGTACTCTGTTCCTCAGATGCCTTGTACTTCAGCACTCTGTACTTCACACAGCCTGTACTTCAGTACTCTGTACCTCACATACCCTGTACTTCAGTACTCTGTACCTCACATACCCTATACTTCAGCACTCTGTACTTCACACAGCCTGTACTTCAGCACTCTGTACTTCACATAGCCTGTGCTCAATGCTCTGTACCACACATACCCTGTACTTCAGTACTCTGTACCTCACATACCCTGTACTTCAGTACTCTGTACCTCACATACCCTGTACTTCAGTACTCTGTACCTCACATACCCTGTACTTCAGTACTCTGTACCTCACATACCCTGTACTTCAGTACTCTGTACCACACATACCCTGTACTTCAGTACTCTGTACCTCACATACCCTGTACTTCAGTACTCTGTACCTCACATACCCTATACTTCAGTACTCTGTACCTCACACAGCCTGTACTTCAGTACTCTGTACCTCACATACCCTGTACTTCAGCAGTCTGTACCTCACACAGCCTGTACTTCAGCAGTCTGTACCTCACACAGCCTGTACTCAGTACTCTGTACCTCACATACCCTGTACTTCAGCACTCTGTACCTCACACAGCCTGTACTCAGTACTCTGTACCTCACATACCCTGTACTTCAGCGCTCTGTACCCCACACAGCCTGTACTTCAGCGCTCTGTACCTCACACAGCCTGTACTTCAGCGCTCTGTACCTCACACAGCCTGTACTTCAGCGCTCTGTACCTCACACAGCCTGTACTTCAGCGCTCTGTACCTCACACACCCTGTACTTCAGCACTCTGTACCTCACGTGGCCTGTACTCAGTACTCTGTACCTCACATAACCTGTACTTACTTCTGTCATAACTCATATCGCTTTGCATTGTAATTATCTGCTTCCTTGTCTCTCTCTCCCAGTAGACTGTCCACCTCTTGAGGGCAGAGACTGTGTAGTTTATGTTTCCATCACCAGAATTTAGCACAGTGTCTGGCATATAGTATGTGCTCAACTAAGGTTTTCTGAATAAATGAACCACAGACCTCACCCCCAGCACACAGCTATTGCTGATACAGGTAAAACCAAGACCTTGAAGGCAAAGATGATCTCCCGAGATGAGGGGTTGTTAAGAGTGAGGGGAGAGAACAAGGAGGAATGGCAGGAAACATGCACCATCAACAGGAAGGAGACATTCCAAAGATCTATGGTCTATGGAAATCGTTCTTCCACAAGAAACATACAGGAATCAGGCAAATAGAGCAGATGCATACTTTTTGATCACAAAACTCAGGTATACAAAATGTAACTTTATTTGTATTATCCATTTTGATCTCTGACCTAATGTTAGACAATTTAATCAACAGTTCTGTGGGTTTCCTCACTCCAGGCCAGGAATGTTTGGCATTTCCAGGGTTCTTCCTCTCCTCCTTTTCTTCTCTCCCTCACCCCAGGGATGGTGTAATTCTCCAGGGCTACCATATTCTCCTGGCTGTCCTGGCTGTGGGGAAGCAGCCTGGGGTATGCCTGCCATACCTGTGCTGGCTGGTCTCTTCCATGGAGGCTTGACCCACCTAGTGTTGAGTACCAGCTCCAAAGCCTGTGGCGTCCACTGTTGAAGAATTCACATCTCACCATGGCCTCTGGTTGCTGGGTCCAAGGACTCTGAGCCTTCCTCAGCCAAACATCGGGTAGCTTTCTTACTCTCCGCCAACCTTTATTCTCCTCTTAAGGAGAACACGGAAACCTTGGACTCTTTCTCAAGGCACTCTGAGGCCACAGGACCCTGGGGACCTCAGGCTCTCTTTCTCTACCTCCTCCTACCTTGCCACCATATTTCCTCCACTGTGGCAGCCTTGCATTGGCACCGAACAATCTGCAAAACTTTCTCCTCTTAGAATTCCAGTAAGGAAGGAGACATTTGCTCAGTTCTCAGGTCTTCAAATTCACCTGGGAGTCCCTGTCATTGCCTTCACTCCAACCTAAGAGGGGAGAGGTGGGAGGCCCCTTTCTAAGGAACCCTCACCAGTGACTCACGGTCTTATTTTCTTCTCCAGTTCTCTCTAAGTCCCTCCCCAGCCCAGAAACCATCCTCACTTTTCTCTCTGTCTTGGGGCCTCATGCAGTCTTCCCCTCCTGTTTACGGTATAAATTCTAGGCTCTGGACTTATACCATAATCTCTTCCAGCAAAACCTTTTCTTTCTCCAAGTTGTTAACCTGCCATCAGGTTACCTAGTTTAGAATCTGGTGATTGAATTTGAGTCTTCCTTTCATACTGGGTTCTTAGATATTTTCTCTACCCAAGGGCAACCAGTCTCAGCCTTGGCCAGTGTAATTCTGGGAATGCTGCAAGGTTGACACGACATTCTGGTTCTATCACTTTCTAACTTTGTAATTTTGGAAATATTCACCATCTTCGCTGAGCTTCAGTTTCATTAATAAAATAGAGGCTATTGTACCTCATTCATAGGTTTACTGTGAAGATTTATTAAAATAATGTATTTGCAACATTGGTGCAGTGCTTGGCACATTGTCTAAATACTCAATATACAGAAATGCCTCACAAATAACTGGCATCAAACTGTATATCAGTTTGATAGGACTTGGTTTTTATGAATAATAATACTACATAATACTGACTAGCTATTTAGGATAAGAAAGGATGAAATTGACTTTTTTTAAATCAAGAAATTCATTGGAGATGAACTGTTGAAGTGAACGTTTTATGGAAAATAGGCAAAATATCAGTGATGTTCTTTATCCTTCTTTCCAATTTCATCGTGATTGAGTCCCCATAAGTGGCAGCCATGATGCGCTGCTCAGAACTCCCTGCAGGAGAGAAGTTGCCGTTGGGGATGCATTTCTGACCGCTTCCAGCTGCAGGAAACTCCTACCAATGGGAGGCGTTAGATCAGGCCTGGTAAGCAGGAGTCCAAGCTGGAGGACTCATGTGTAGTCTCCATCTCTGTCGCCATGGCCCCTCTATTCATGCGCCCGTTGTGCCACTTCGGGAGTGGCTAATGGCAAAGGCTGGCTAACTTGAACTATTTTGTCCACGTGGTTGTTGAGGTCCTCTTCCATGGAAGATTTTTTTCTAGTTGGTTGAACATGTGATACCAAAACATCTTAAATATTGTACGCAAATAATCAGATTGTTTGCAGATAATATGATCTCTACCTCTACATTTCCAATATAAAAGCAAAGGTAACAATTACTCAAAACCTGTAACTTTCTAATTTTCTACAATTTCCTATTATCTATGCCCTTGAGATTACTTGAGTTGTCTCTATGGTGGAAATGCTATATAACGTCGTGCATCTCTACCCAACTCTGAGGTCAATAACACCACGTTGGTAGCTTGAAATCAGCCAGGGTGGGAGTATCCACCCCACAGAAATTGGCAAACACTATAAATCTGTTTTTCCTTTGTTCAGAGAACTGGTTATTAAACATTTATCAGCATACTCTGGCATTGTTCTACCTAGCCCTAAAATTTTGAGAAAGTTCTCAGTCTTCCCTGCCCAAGGACTGAAACACTACATATTTTGGAATCCACACCAGCTGACAGATGATGTCTGAGTTCCCACCAACAAAGTTTGATATGCCCCCTCTTCCATGATTCCTGCATCCAGACACTACACTGTGCCATCATCAGGAGTAGAAATTTGGATCCAGCAATTCCACTTCTGGGTATTTATCCAAAGGAAATAAAACCACTGTCTTGAAAAGATATCTCTACCTCCATGTTCATTGTAGCATTACTCACAATAGCCAAGACGTGGAAACAACCTAAGTGTCCATCAACAGATGAATGAAGAAAATGTGTACGTATATATATATACGTATATATATATACATATATATATAAAGAAGGAACTCGCCATTTGCAACATGGCTGGACCTTGAGGGCATTATGCTAAGTGAAATAAGTCAGACAGAGAAAGACAAATACTGTATGATTTCACTTATATGTGGAATCTAAAAAAATAAAATAAAATAAAAACCCTCAAACTCATAGATGCAGAGAACAGATTGGTACTTGCCAGAGGCGGGGATAGAGGGTGAGTGCAATGGATGAAGGGGGTCAAAAGGGACTAACTTCCAGTTTAAAATAAAGAAGTCCTGGGGCTGGAACGCACAGCATGGTGACTGTAGCTAACAACACTGTACTGCATATTTGAAAGTTGCTAAGAAAGTAGATCTGAAAAGTTCTCATCACAAGAAAAAAATGTTGTACCTATGTGTGGCGCTGAATGTGAACTAAACTTGTCGTAATCACTTCACAATCTATAGCAATAGCAAATCCTGTTGTACCCCTGAAACTAATACGATGTTATACGTCAACTATATCTCAATTTTTTAAAAAGTGGAAATTTTGAGGGGCCAGCCTGGCAGCATAGTGGTTAAGTTCGCACGTTCCGCTTTGGTGGCCCGGGGTTCGCCAGTTCAGATCCCAGGTGCGGACCTATGCACCACCTGTCAGGCCATGCTGTGGTAGGCGTCCCACATATAAAGTAGAGGAAGATGGGCATGGATGTTAGCTCAGGGCCAGTCTTCCTCAGCAAAAAGAGGAGGATTGGCAGATGTTAGCTCAGGGCTAATCTTCCTCAAAAGAAATTTTAAAAAAGAAAAAGGAAAAAAAGTGGAAATTTTGTTCTGATCACAAGAACCCATTTTGCTCCCCATCCCACCACTGTTATCATTGTCTTCTTATTCTATATCTGCTCAGAGACTGTGCTATCATTGTGCAATACAACAAGCAGCAGAGGGACAGAGAAAAGTTAGTCCTGGAAGAAAGGGCAGAGAAGATGCCGATGGTTGCTTCAACCACAGTTCCATCTTCTCCAGCAGAGTTGCTGGGGCTGCGCTTTTCCTGAAAACACTCACAGACAACAACTGGCCACAGCAGGAGCTTTTCCCTCATGAAGTCCAGCCAGTTAAACCTACCTGGAAAATGCCCTGGTTTTTTTATTGTACATTTTTAATGTAGAATGTTTATTTCTCCTGTTTATTTTCCTACTTGCCAAATAATAACCTTGGCCTTATTAGGCTAAAGGACATCCAGCTCTTTCCTGATCTGTATTTTATATGTTAGTTTTGTCATTATAAAATTCCCCACACTACGTAACTATGTATTTCCCAAAGCTGTCTGGCCTCCACCTAGTGCCTAGGTCAATGGCATCATGCTCACATAGCTTCCTTCTAAACCCAAGCTGCCCCCCAATAAAACTGACATTTTATTGATATATTTCAGTTCTTCCCACCAGCGAGATAGGTCCGCAGCCTCATGTTAAATTCCCGTTGGCTGTTAAGGGTATTGCAGGGTGGTCGGGCAGAAGACGGAGTGCAGCAGAGGGTGAAGTGCACTGAATTCCTTGTCAAGCAGAGGAAGGAGTGAGAAATTAACAATTTATTCTGGACTCTAATTTTAGATGTGTTAATTAGGTTCTTCCAGGAAGCATCCAACAGGGAAATGATCATGCTACTTAAGTAAGTAATGGGAACTTACTTAAGATGCGTCGGAGTGAAAGTGTACACAAGTTCTAGGAGAGATGCAAGTAAATAAAGATGATTCAGACTCTGCTCTTAAGAGAACTGATGAACGTCCTCAGGCATATTCCAAAGAGCTGTTGGTTTTTCTCCTGAAGACATTAAACTCCTAGAACATAAGTGCCCTCGGGTATGAAGAGACAAGAGACACAGATGATAGATATCAGGATTCTAATTCTTTAATCTGGATATCATTCAAATAATACATGAGAACTTTAGTGATACATCAAAAATGGATCTCATATCCTTGGTTACATGTATTCAGTCAAGAAATTGCTATTTCCTCTTGAACAAACATAGACAACTTTAGATTGATGATGATTCATCCAATAGTAGACTTTTCTAAAAAAGAAAAAGGAATCAATACATTTGGTATTTGCACAAACATTATTGACTAGAGAGTAGAATTGTGTACTAGACTAAATGGATCTTGGAGCTTATATAATTTGCTACTTTATAGTGATTGGATAGTGACATGACTTCATTACTAAAATAGGTCATCTGTTTTCAAATTATCGCTAATACATATGTAACGGTGAAAGATTAAATAAATTCCTCTTAAAATTGGAAGGAAGACAAACCTCTTTCACCACTCCTATTCATCATTGTACTGGAGGTCCCAGTCAGTGCAACAAAGCAAGAAAAAAAGTAAAGAAACGAAAGTATTAGAAAAGAAAGAGCAAAATTGTCTTTATTCACAGATGAATAATTGTGTACATAGAAAACTCTTAGGAATCTACAACAAAAGCTAGTAGAAGTATTTGTTAATTTAGTAAAGTCAGAGGATAAAGGTCAATATATAGAAGTTAACTATATTTATCTCAGCCAGCAATTAAATTGGAAATCGAAGTTTCAAAATCCAATGCCATTATTAGTATGAAAAAAACCCATAAGGTACTTAGGAATAAATTTAACAAAACATCTGCAAGATCAATAAATGGAAAACTTCAAGATACTACTGAGAGAAATTAAAGAAGAACTAAATAAATGAAGAAATATACCATGCTCATGCTTTGGAAAACTCAATATTGTTAAGGTATCAAATCTCCCCAAATTTACCTATAGATTCAACGCAATTGCCTTCAAAACTCCAGCAGGATTGTTTTAATAAAAATTGACAAGCTGACTTTAAAATTATATGCAAATGCAAAAGACATAGAATAGCCAAAATAATTTTGAAAAAAGAACAAAGTTGAAGGATTTAGAGCACTGGCAATCAGTTTGTAAAGGCTTCCTTAGACCCAACACTTTTCAAAAGTCCTGTAGGTAAGTTTTATGTTGTCCAGATTTTTTTGTAGTATTACAAAAAAACACTACAAGAAAAAGTAGTGCAGGAAAAAATCTTCCTCACCCTTTCTAAAGGGTCTGAGCACTCAATTCCAGTGCGTGTGGGGATTTTTGTCCACACATCCAAGGAATTTTCCAGCACAGCTGGTATCCCACAATCCAGCTCAATTGTGACGCTATGTTCCTGGAGACAGCATCAGATCCCACAGGTTAACGGTTCAGTCCCACAAGACGGGCCCCACTTCAGGCACCAATCACAAGTCCATGTTGTTACCTGTGCTTCTGACTGATCTGCTATAGATGGAGGTTCCAACAACCCCCTCCGTGGGTTCAATTAATTTGCTAGAGCAGCTTACAGATCTCAGAGAAACACTTTACTTAACTGCTTGCCAGTTTATTATAAAAGGATATAACTCAGAAACAGTCAGATGACAGGGTTTCATAGAGCAAGGGATGAGGAGCTTCCACGCCCTCTCCCAGGGCACCACTCTCCCCGCATCTCTACGTGTTCGCCAACCTGAGAGCTCTCCAAATCCATCCTCTTGGGTTCTTATGGAGGCTTCATTACGTAGGCATGATTGATTAAATCTTTGGCCATTGGTGACTGAACTCGATCTGCAGCCTCTCTCCCCTCCCAGGAGGCGGGGCAGGGGGACGACTGCAAGTTCCACCCCTCTAACCACGTGGTGGCTCCCTTGGTAACCAGCCCATCCAAATGCCATCTCATCAACATAAACCCAGATGTGGTGGAAAGGGGCTTGTCATGAATAACAAGATAGTTTCACCTTTAGTGATTTCAGAAACTGGGACAAGACACCAAATATTATGACAAAAGATGCTCCCATTGCTCTTATGCTCAGGAAATTCCGAGGGTTTGGGGAGCTATGAGCTGGGAACTGTGAGTTAGACCAAATATATATGAGAAATATATTTTAGTCATCTGAATGACAAATATATGTTTCTTATAAATCACAATATCACACTTTCACATCCTAGCCTGAAGTGGAACTGCTTCCCCCAGGTATTTCATTTTTTAATGTGGTCTCATCAGAAGAGCATGGTCTTTAGGATCCAGATAGACATGAATTTAAAACTTGGACTCAAAGTTTTTAATTCAAAACTACACTTATTAGCAGAATATATTTCAGCTAGTAGCTAATTGATAAAGTACTATGCAGTTGATAAAATACTATCTAGTTGACCCTTTAAGACATCCCACTGAAGAAGCCTTTTACAACGTATACTTATATCAAATCATCAAGTTGTACACTTTAAATATATTCCAATTTTATTTGTCAATTATACCTCAATAAAGCTGGGGTAAAAAGTAAACTTTGAAAAGTAAAAAGAAGAAAAAAAGATATCCACAGAAGAAGCATGAGCTACCGTTAGATAATAATTCTGCTGAAATATCCAGGATAAACTTGCCTAGCTAGAACTGGAGCTAGTGACCCCACCAAAACTTAACACCAACCTGTGCGCTAGCTTGGGATGTAACAGTTAAATTCCGACCAGGGTCAGGTAGTCAAAGTAACAAATTGATCATTTTGTTCTCAGAAAGGAAAAGCGATGGTCCACTCAGAAAGCGAATTTCATATCATTGATCAGAAAAAGATAAGAAGCTGTAGTTTCAAAGCCTTTCTTTAAAAGCCTAATAAAAACATAAGTATTTTGTGGTTATTAAAATGAGCACTTTCCAGAAAGTGTCATCTTTTTTTGATGTGTATAACACCAGGTGACAGAAAACCCACTTGCCTCGGAAGTGCAGAACACATCATACCAATCCTTGGAGCTGACAGGGCCTGAATAGATTTGTAAAACACATATTTTGATTCAAAGCATCTAATTCAGTAGATCACTCTGCACAGAATGAAGCGCTTAATAATCATTTGTTGGTCCACTTCTAACATCCTATTTTATCTACTAAATCTGTTTAATAAAAATCTGAGTCAGTAGTGAAACAGCAAACATCCTACTAAGTAATAACCACTGAACCTTTAACCCTACCCTAGTCAGGGAAGGGCTCACCTTCCACGCACTAAGTTTATTGAATGCCTACTATGTGTCAGACTGTGTTCGGAACTGGGGACACCGCCATGAATAAGACTTTCACAGCCTCTGTCCCTAAAAATGTACAATGTTTCAGGAAGACAGACACTGAAACCATCATTACAACGTGATGAGCACCACAGAGAAGTCCAGAGTGCTCTGGGAGGGTTAGAGCAAAGCCTAAGCTGGAGGCTCCCATCCAGCAAACAAAGTTTAAACGGAGGCCTGAGGACAACCAGGAGTTGACAGGTCCTGAGCATAGAATTCCCATGCAGCAGAAATATCAAAAAGGAGAGAAAGAAATTCGAGCTAACTTCTTAGTTTCGTTCTTGCTCATCTTCAGATATCTCAGACGGTTTGATGATCTAAATTTACTGCATTCGACTGTTGTATGGAACGTCTCTGGGCTTGATTCCTTTTTCATCTAAACTTGCAGCATCTACTAAATCTGTGCGGTTCAAATCATGGTCCGCTCCCCAGCAGCATCAGCTTGTGGGAAACGCAAGGTCGAGGTCCGCACCTGCGTTAGTTTCCTAAAGCTGCTGTAATAATTTACCAGAAACTAGGTGGCTTAAGACAACAAAAATGTTTCCTCTCGGAGTTCTGGGGCCAGAAGTTGGAAACCAATGTGTCAACAGGTCTGTGCTTCCTCTGAAGTCCCTGGGGAGGAATCATTCCTCGCCTCTTCCAGCCTCTAGTGGCTCCAGGTGTTCCTTGGTCTGTGGATGCAAAACTGGAATCTCTGCCATCACAAGCCCGTCTCCCCTGTGTGTCTTTTCCTCTTTTGTGTGTCTCTAATAAGGACACATCATTGGATTTAGGGCTCCCCAGATAATCCAGGATGATCTCATCTGGAGATCCTTAACTATAGCTGCAAAAACCCTTTCTCCAAATAAGGTCACATTCACAGATTCCAAGAGATGGAATGTGAATATATCTTCTTGCAGGCCACCATTCAATCAACTACGCCACCCATTAGATCAAAATCTCTGGGTACAGGGCCCAGAGACCTGTGGTTTAACAAATTCTTCAGGTGATTCTTATGGTGCTGAAGCTTGAGGATCACTGGACCAACTCCTTCCTGCTCAGCTGGGTTCTATTGTTAGCTTCTCCTAGTCAACCCTTTCTTGCCTGTGGTCCTAGAGAAAGACCTTTATGGGGAGCACAAAACACTCGTTATACATTATTGAGTGATGATGTGCTCAAATAGTTACTTTCAAAAGAACCCAAGATTTAACCCTTTCCTTTCCTTATAAATAAAAGAACATTTACTCATGGCTTGAAGAGAATGTCATAATGTTAGGGCAGACCACTTTGTGCATAGGGCATTCCTTATGCACCAAAGAATGCGGAAACCGAACGATGAGGGTTTTTAAAAAAAAACAGAATTAAACAGCATCATTTACTATGTCAAGGATATTAAATCTCCTTAAACATTAAAAATACAAAATTTCCTTCCTTCAGAAACCATTACCCATCATTCCTAGCAGTTATGAAAAAAATAATAAAAACTATAAACATGAGATTTTAAAGGTTTTTTTATTTTGGAAAAAATAGAAAGGAAGAAAGGAAAGTATACTATGTCCGAATCCCATTATTCTTTAAGATGGTGCTTTTATTCCAAGGTCAAATCTGTTACCCATTTTATAAATGGGCCAGGTCTAAGGGCTAATTATATTCTAAAAACCTACAGTGGTCTTGAAAAGTCAAACGAAAAGCTTTTTAAATTTTCTTCATCTTCACAAGCTCGTAAAGATTGTTAAAGCGTTAGTACTGACCTTGTGATGTAGTTAAATTCTTTTTACATTTTTCATACAGACACACTCAGTTTGCATTTGATAGATTGATAGAGAGAGAGAGAGATCCAAAACAATCAGGTAAGACTTAAAAACCTAGTCCAGGTATTTTATAGACACTCAGAAACACACACTGGGAACAGGCACACACACACTTCCCCACAAACATATACCCACTGTTGGAAAACGTACCCAGTGGTCTGTAAAGCTATGCTTTTATACCTCAGGACCTTTTTGCCTGTATGGACCACGGATTTCTGTTCCCCTTCTGTAGTAAACACACGTGTGCATCTGAGTATGACTGTGTTCTGTTTCCCTCGCTCTGGTTGAGCCTGCTTTCATGAGTCTTACATTTACAGCCAGCTGCTCTTCCATTCACCACACTGAGGTCTAGGTTTTTTCCTTTCATTTGGGACTTAACATATGGGTAGAATCTGCTTTAATACTCCTGGCTATCTCCCTAGAGTTCCTCCCCAATTACTCATTCGACAACTATTTATTGGGCACCTACTATGTGCCGGACACTATGGACGCAGAAGTGAATAAGGAGGAGGTTCTGCCTGCATGGAGCCTTCATTGATCCTGGGGGTGGCAGTTGGGATGAAAGAGAGCACTGGAGGACAAGAATATGATACACCGTGATGATATTCCAGACACTATGTGCCAAAAGAGTGATATATTTTATCTTTAAACTTGACAACAACCCCATGAGGTAGAATATTATTGTATTTCTGAAGATGAGGAAAATCAGATTCAGCAGAATCAAATAACTTGCCCCAAAACATAAAACTAGTAATTGATGGGGCCAGGATTGCCTGTTTCAGGTCATCTACACTTGATCATATCACCAGACTGACCTAAATGGGATGGAAACCCCAATACTCTTTCTGCTCCATCCATCCTCATCCCTCAGCCTCAGCCATCTTGACACAAAACCAGGCTGAGCCACACAGGTACAAATTGAACAGGGTGCAAACATGTCCACTTTCTTTATTTGTAGAACTCAATTAAATCTGTTTCCCTAGTCTATCTAATGGGAGGCAAGTTAAGTAGTTTCTGGATTTTCTCAGTCCAGCAGTGATTTTTCACTGGATCAATTCCAACCTGTAATCAAATCACTTGCCAGGTTAGAACTTAGCGAACTGAATGCTCTGTTTTCCTCCATCCTTCTCTCTGGGGCAGTACCTGAGTCCTAGGGAAGCCCATGGGAGCAATTGGGGGGAGCACTGGGGCATTAGTAGGCTATAGTATGTCACTTCTCTGCGGGTGTCTACTGGGAATGTGACTTGTTTGTCCTCTTGGTTCAAGGTGTTCAGTCCTTGCTCAGGCAGAGCTCAGAGCTCATGATTGCTGGCTCCCTCTCTGCTCTCTGGTGATGCCAGTCCTCTGGGTTCAGTTCTGCACTCCGTCTTGTCCCTGGCTGGAAGCACAAGCATCGTTCTTTTGAAGACCTTCTCACCCCTGCTGGTGACCTCCTGGCAGGTGGTTTACCAGCTCTCACTCTTAGCTAACTTCTGTGTCCCCACGCTGGGCCCCCAGGAATAACTGGATCTCAGGATCCATGGGAAAAGGTTTTCTTGTGTGGAAGGCAGCATCCCTGGCCCACTCTTTTCCATCTACACCTTTCTGCCACTTGCTAAGCCAGCACAGAGAAGGGGTTCTCTCGGAGACTGGCAGTTGTCCCAGATTTTGCCTGGGACTTTCCCTTCTGGGACCCTGAGAAGTAAGGAAGATTTGAGAGGATGGGTGTGAAGTCACCACACTGCCTCTAATTTCCCTTGTCCTCTCTCTCCCTCTTTGCCTCTAGCTTGGATGTCGTTTGTTAAGTTTGGGGACTAGCGGGCAGAAATAAACATATTCTTTCAGCTTCTCAAATCCGTTTCTGGTCTCTTCTGTCTCATACCCACCTCAAACTTTTACAATCAAAGAGTAAGTCAGCTTTGTTCTGAGCTGAGAATTATTCCTACATCAATAGAAGTTCTTTCTACCAAATGGGAAAAAGTGGGTAACCATACACGGTGTACTTGAAATAATGCAGCAAATAATGGTTCGAAAGATTATCCTGCAACACTAACAATAACTATTTAACAGAGTTCTAGCTTTTAACCATTTCCTTCTTGAAGTCAGTGTGTCTGGGTAGACACAACTATAAAAAGTGAAGTTCCGAGCTAGGCATCCAGATAGACTGAGATAGGTATCCAGATATCCACGTTTTCTTAAATAGCAATATAGGTGTTGGATTAACAGCAAGGGGTGGGATCAGGGACAGAAGCCAAGAGAACATTCATACTGTGCAAATTTTGATACACAGTTAAAGAAAACCAGATTGATGGTGTTTGAAAGCATTTAGAATCATTCAGAGTGAAACTGGGGATTTTCATGATTCTTCACAGTTTCAAGTTTCTATCCTCAACTCTAAAAAAGCAATATGAAAAGAGATACAGAAAAACCGTGGGGAAAATGACAATGTACAGAAAGTCATTTGGAAGTCTCACTTTGTTCAAAGACAAATAATGATCATAACAGAGGTGGCTTACCTTAACAGAATTTAAAAAGGCAAATAATTCGACATAAAAAGCACAAGCGTGTTTAACATGTTGAGTTGCTTAGAGAGTGGTTTAATGCAAATTAGTTGAATCAATGTTTCCCTGGCAGAGAAGCAATTACATTCAAGAAAGTTTTAAAAGGTGGTTACCAAGCAACCACATTCAGCCTACACGCATTGTTCATCATCTCTGGTAAATTATAGAAAATGACAGGCTGCCATTATAGAACAGAGACATACAAAATTAGGGCATTGTTATTCTGTGTTCCTCCTACAGCAGAAAGATCAATTATATCTTTGGCACAATGATTAGGTTAAATAACTACAATAAGTATTAAATGTTAGCGTGTCATGGTGAAAATGTGTAAAAAGCCCAGGATTTTTCAAAGAATGACCTTTGTCAGCAGGTACAACCCTTCCCTGAGCTGACTTCACATTGTATCTTTTCTGTCACAGCAAGAGCAGCTCAAAACACTCTACCTTTTGGGCAGAATTTTAAGTGAGTCTTTGGTAGAATAAGTCTATAAGAAAAAGACATATGTTAGTATTACTCACATGAATAGTTAGGCAGTCATTAACGTACCACTATCAAAACAGTGTTGACTCCAAGAATATCATCATCTTATTAGAGAGAATAAAGAATTCTGTGTTGTGAGTAATACTAATATATGCCTTTTTCTTACAGACTTCTTCTAAAGGGCTTCACTTGAATACACTCATGCATCGTTTAACGATGGGGACGCATTCTGAGAAACGCGTCACTGGCAATTTCATCATTTTGTGAACATCATAGCACGTACTTACACAAACCTAGATGGTTTCGCCTACTACACACCTGGGCTGTATGGTATAGACTATTGCTCCTAGGCTACAAACCTGCACATCAGGTTTGAATACTAAATACTGTAGGCAATTGTTACACAATGGTAAGTATTTGTGTATCTAAACATAGAAAAGGTACAGCAAAAATACAATATAAAAGACTAAAACTGGTACACCTGTATAGGGCACGTCCCACGAATGGAGCTTGCAGGACTGGACGTTGCTCTGGGTGAGTCGGTGAGTGAGTGGTGAGTGAATGTGGAGGTCTAGGCAGTATGCACACTACTGTAGACTTTGTAAACACTGTACACTTAGACTACATTAAATTTATTAAAAAATATTTTTATTTCATCAATAATAAATTAACCTTAGCTTCCTGTACCTTTTTTACTTTATAAACTTTAAAAATTTTTTTAACTTTTTGACTCTTTCATAACAACATTTAGTTTAAAACATAAATACATTGTACACCTGTACAAAAATATTTTCTTTCTTTATATACTTATTCTACAAGTTTTTCTCTATTTAAAAAATTTTTTTTTTTTTTACTTTTTAAACTTTTTGTGAAAAACTGAGACACAGACACACACATTAGCCTAGGCCTACACGGGGTCAGGATCACCAACATCACTGCCTTCCACCTCCACATCCTGTGCCAGTGGAAGGTCCTCAGGGGCAGTAACACACATAGAGCTGTCATCTCCTATGATAGCAATGCTTCCTTCTGGAATAACTTCTGAAGGACCTGCCTGAGTCTCATCTTGAAAAGGTGTCACTCTTTTCAGAAATATGTCCATGGTGGTTTGCTTGGTTTGTTTCTTTTTTTTGTCACAGATTTGCTTGAAAGCAGAAATTGCACCATGAACATTCCTTCCTCTCCATTAATGAAAACTTTTTGATATTAAGATCCATGTTTTCAACTTTTAAAGGAGCTTGTTGAGATCTGCAAAAGCTTCTGCTAAACCCTTCACTGTGAATTTTCTTGGGGTTTCTTCTTCTTTTTCTTCTCCTGCAGTTTCCTTTTCCTCCTCTTCAGCGATGCATTCCTGTTCCAGTTCCAACAACTCCTCAGTAGTCCGTTCCTCAGGAACCACCGCTAGGAGCCCCTCAGCGTCATCCTCATCCACACCCAGGTTAAATTGTTTGCCGTCTCAACAACAGCCTTGTTGATTTTTGCAACCTCCTCATCCTTGTGAAATCCTCTGAAGTCACGGACGAACCTCTTGAGTGTCTTCTTCCATGTGCCATTCATTCACTCCTTGGAGACATCACCCCAAGCCCAGGCAGGGTTCTTGATGCAGCCGTAGATGTCGTAATCCTTCCAGAATTGCATCATTGTCTTCCTCAGATGCAGCAATAGCCTGGGGAAAGCTCCTCCTCGGGTAGTCGGCCTCAAAAGCTGCTATAACTCCTTGATCAAAGAGGTGGTGTTTGGAGGGAGAAATGCCATTTTGATACTGGGATGAAGATCACAAATAAAAGAAGGATGCCCGAGAGCGTTATCAACAATAAGCAAAATCTTGAAAGGTATGTTATTCTCCAAACAGTACTTCTCCATTTCGCTGGCACAGCAATTCAGGAGGGCATCTTGAAAGAGGAGCTGGGTCATCCATGACTTCTTGTTGCTCCTGTAGTACACTGGCAGTGTATGCCTACTGATATGCTTGAAGGCCCTGGAGTCTTCATGGTGCCAGATCACAAAGGGTTTCAATTTGTAGCCTGCAACATTGCCCCCAAGCAAGACTGTTTGTCCTGTCATTAAAAGCCTTAAAACCTGGCACTGACTTGGCCTCCGTATGGATGAAAGTCCTTTCAGGCATCCATTTCCAGAACAAGAAGGTTTCATCCATGCTGAATATTTGCTCTGGCAAGCAATTTTCCTCCACAATCAGCTTATCTAGAATTTCCAAAAATCCTTCAGGTGCTCTCACGTCAGCACTTGCAGACTCACCACTCACTTTCCCGTTATATAATGAAGAACGATTCTTGACTCATTTAAACCACCCAGAGCTAGTGGTAAATTCAACATCTTAGTTGGGTCCAGCCTTTTCTTTCAACATTGTAAACAAACTGTTTGCTTTGGCTGTGACCATCACAGTCCTGAGAGGGATACGCTTCTGTGCCTGGTCTTCGGTCCAGGTCATTAGAAGTTTCTCCATGTCTGATACAGGCCCTTCTCCAATCTTTGTTAGTCTCATTGCCTTCACTGAAGCAGACCCTTTAACAGCTTCCCTCACTTTGTTCTTGTTCTTCATGATGGTAGCTGTGGTGGAACAGGACATGCCCAACTGGCGAGCAATAACCATCACTGATTTTTCACCTTTGTAGTCCTTAATCACTTTTAATTTCATTTCCAGGTCAATCAAATGATGTGGCCTCTTACTGGCAACATTAGCAGTAGATTCTGTAAGCTTAGGGACCATGATAAACGAAACAACACGAGATTAAATCAAGGACAAGAGAAAATGATGCAAATGAGACAGTAAACACGGATGTATGAGGCTGCTGCTGGCGTAACATGGCATGCTATTTCACAGTAAACATTTTTTATAAGAAGAAAGAATGTACTCTAAAATAACAATAAAAAGTATAGTATAGTAAATACATAAACCAGTAATATAGTCATTTATTATCATTATCAAGTACTACATACTGTACATAATTGTATGCACTATACTTCTATACAACTAGGTATGCAGTAGGTTTGTTTACACCAGCATCACCACAAACATGTGAGTAATTCATCGCACTATGACATAAAGACAGCTATGACATCACTAGGTAACAGGAATTTTTCAGCTCCATTATTATCTTATGGGACCACCGTCACACATGCAGTCTGTCATTGACTGAAACGTCGTTATGTGGTGCATCACTGTATTCTGTTTGGCAATCATATTCTTCACATTACCTGTTTAGGTGGTAATTGTTTTTTAGCTAAAAGTAGAACTTGCCAAAGAAATTTGACAGAGAAATTAATGTAGGAATGAATGGTGGGGCAACTCTCCAGTCAACATTTTATTGTTAATTATAAATTTGCTGCGTAATTTCAGTTCCTAAGGAAGCTTAAATTTTGTTCTGAGACAAATCGTGTGTATCAGAAGCAGCTGCTCCAGAGAGAATTTTTGCTAGCAGTCATTTCCAAATTACACACACACAAATGCGTTCAGCTTTGTTTCTTTCCACTTCAGCCTGATATGAGTGCGTTTATAATTTCTTCACATATAATGTAAAGAAAAATTGGTCAACCTCTCAAAATTTTATTGTGCCTATTCACTTCATTTTCTCAAATCTATGAATAGCTGTGCAGGATAACCAAGCCAAAATCACTTTTAAAATATAGGATAGACGGAAGGAGGGAGAGAGAGAATGAGAGAAAGAAGGAAGCAGGGAAAAGAAATGATGGAAGAAAGGAAACAAGGATGAAAAAGATACATGGGAAGAAGTCCAGACAGAAGGCAGACTACTGGAAGAGCACAGAATGAAGGGAAAAATACAAGTGCCTGTGGTGCTTCTGCATTATAATAACACATCCTGGCCTAACAGTGACGTGCAAGCTAAAATGTCATAGTTGAACTTAGATTCTCCGGGATCGTTCCTGACTTCCTGTCTCCCACTGACAGTGAGGCCTTGGACAAATTATTTTCTAAACCTTAGATCCCCAACTATAGATATGGTTAATAATACCTGTAACCTAAGTTTGACATCAGTGAGAGGAAAATAAGAACTATAATGTGATACCATCACACCCATCAGATAAGCAAAAATGTAAATATTGACAATAATGAGCATTGTTGAGGAGGTCAGCAAATAAAATTCTCACACAGTTGATGAGAATATGAAGTGGAAAGCAATTTAACAACAGAAACAGTTAGAAATGCTCTGATTCAGCTACTCCTCTCCTAGGACGTCCCCAAGAAAAACTCTTGTTTGTGTGAACAAAGAGACGCATACAAGAATGTTTACCACTGTATTATTTGTAATTGCCAAAAATGGAAAAAATTGAATGTCCTTTAACAGAAACATGGATAAATCATAGCATGTTCACACAGTAGTGAAAAGGAATGATATAGAACCACATGTGTCCATATAGATGGCTCTCCTACTCCTGTGTTAAGTAAGAAAAAAAAAGTTTCAGGTTTTAATGTCAAGGCAGAATCACGATAGAACTACAAGAGGGAAGAACTTCACCCAGAGAGCCTGAACTTGAAGCTGGATACGATAACTAATGTGTTCTTGGCTGTACATAAGATAGATATTTTGGTATTGGGATGAGGCATTTAAAAATCCAAACGCATGAAAATCCGAGTGTGACGTGGGTGCAGGGAGGGGAGCCTCAAAGTGGCGGAGCGTGGTGAGCATTCATTCCCTTTCCCTGCCCAGCATCTCTATCCTTTGTTAGCCAGACTTTCTGTTCCTGTCAATCATAATCCCCCCTAAACCTCCATCCCTGACCAGTGGTTGGGCAGAGGGTTCAATCTAGGTAATCAGACACCCTCTCTCTCCTGGGAATTTAAACCTTGGGAGGAATTACAAAAAGATGAAAAGTGGTGCCAGTATCCCCAAAGAGCCCAAGACTGACCTGGTCACAGGTTGATGACATTGGATCTCCTCCTTCACAAAAAGAGTAGCAGCTTAAAATCACTACCCTTGACACTTAGTCTGGATCTGGATTTGCCGTCCCTGCCTGCTATGCTCTGCCAGCCAGACCGTCCGTGGTCTTACTGAATGTCTATTCACTATGGTGTCCCATAAAATGTTGCTTCTAGTCCACACACTGCATTTTCAAGGCGGGGAGAGGCAACGGGACTCACTGTTCTAGACAGCACGTTGATGGTGGTTAATTTTACAGTGTGGAATACAAATTGCAGAACACGGACGTGGAGCTGTGCACAGCCGGACGGAGCTGGATTTGGAAACGTGGAGGTAGCTGAGGAGACCTGCCTCCCTTTGGGAAGGGGCAACGTGCTTTCAGGTGTCTGAAGAAATAGTTGCATTAGGTAAGCAGGGAGTTTTTTTCTTTTCTTTTCTCCTTCTTATCGGAAGTAACCACATGGGAAGTAGGTATGTTTTGGTGTTGGGCAGCCGGTAAGCGGCCTGTAGGGTGAATGGGGTCAAGTCCTTTTTGTTCTGAACATTATCCACTTCCTAATGAGTCCCAGTACGAGGCACTGACCTAGGGCATCTGACCAAGGGAAAAGGAATCAGACACAGAAACCAAAATTTGGGATATGAAGCTAGAGCTGCAAGGACGGGGGTGGGGTGAAATTTTTCTGGGGGCAATAGCAACAACACGCTCTAACACGCAGGGCCAGCCACAGTCGGAAAGAGACACTACTTATACTAATTCTGTCATGGACCCTGTTGTGAGGTCTTCAAACTGTCTTGCCTAAGATTGATATATGTTACTTCCCAAAACTAGGCTTAATTACACCTGGTTGGAAAAAAAAAAAAAAAGCACTTGACTGAAGAACAGTACTTGAGCAACATGGGACCATTTTTCCTGTAAGGTGACTTGTCACACTTTTCATACCGCACTGGATTATGAGGATGTAATGTAAGCTGGGCCCAGAGGGTAAGCTATGGGGGACTCTCACAGTCCCCCTGGCTGCAGCCTCGCTCCTCTGAACCCCACTCCCTCAGTTCTGCCTCCAAATAACTGGTTATGCACCCTTCATTGCTCTGTCTTTGCAATGCATGTAATCTGCCGCAGGGACCCCTCTCGGGAGCTGTCACAGCCCTGCTCGACAGCTGCTTTAGCACCGTGGTTCCTCTGGAGCCACCGAGGAGGAGAGACCAATGGCACAAAGATGGAACCCAAGGCTCACCATTTACCACAGGAGAAAACTTGTCTCCCCACCTCAACTGGTGCCCTGTGTTTGAATTTGGCTGTGGCCCAGGGTCGGGATGTGAGGTAACTGCTGTGTATTACTGTGTAACAAAAGGCAAAACTTTTACATTTTGACTGAAGGACTTTGACTCTATGCTTCCAAACAGCTGTATCATAATGGTGTCATCAAAATGTCTCCTGGCTCAAAAGAGCCAAACCAAAACCGTCACTTCCCCGTCTGTGTGGCTACATGGCTGCGCGAAGGTTGTGGACGGCAATTCTGTTAGAAGCAGCTCCTTGAATTTGCTCTCCGCGTTGCCCCTGCGGTGGCCCCACTGCTTGGGAGGCCATGAATGATCCTCCAGGGAGGGCAGCGTCAGGAACTTGCTCTTTCCCTTACTGGGTTGTCAACTGCGAGGAGGGTCCCTTGCTGTCTAGTAACCCACACAGGGATGTTACTGTGGTGGCTTGTGAACAACAGGGGTGTGGTGTGGTGGGAAGTGGGGGCCCCCACTTCAAGCTCCTTACTCCCACATAAGGGAAAAGACTTCACTGATGCGCCAGGGGTGAGAGACTGTCTGAGTGTTCGCTTCTGCCCTAATTCTCCCCCTGCTCCCTCCTCCTTCCACAGCCCTCTGCCTTTTAACCCTTTCCTCCTCCGCTCTTCCTATTCCACAGCCACCACCCCGCTTCCCCCAGGAGCTACCGCAATGCACCGTAGAAAGAGCCGAGTCTCAGTCACCACCATTTCTCTCCAAGCCTTCAGACTCTACCATCCCAGCTGTTCCATGATGGAGGGTTTCTACTGTGTCCCCTGCTCTGCTCAGGGGACGGCTGGGTTCTGTTGGCTCTGGGCTGGGAGAGGGTAGAGTGAGAGATGGAAGGAATCTTCTACTCTGGGATCTTTCTAGTACATTCTCTTTTAAAGTATCTAAAACATTAAACACATTTTGTCACCATAGGGACTAATTTTCACTCTCAAACCCACATCGTAAATTCATAGCCATAACTTTGATGTTATTTTACAATGAAAAATACCGTAGCCTTCTTGTGATGAGAATATTTGATCCTTCTTCTGCTGGGTTACACAATGACAAAGCATTCTAGATTAACTGGCGATAAATTTTGCCATGCCCAAATTGCCTCTAATTACTTGATTTCCCTCCTAACCATGGGAGGTAGGGGATGAGTTTCATTTGCTCCACGTACATGCAATGGCAGTCTGACTGGTGATGACTTTCTGTTGAGCCATAATAAATGTCAAATTTGGTAAAATGGTAAAGGGTGCTGCTGGAAAACTTCCATGTAAACTGAACATTCAAGATTTTATCATGGGTTACCATTTAAGAAATCACTTGACCGGGTTGCTGTCTCATCTCCAGTATTTTCACATTTGCCAGTGAGGAGTCGGTGTTCTCTGCCATTTTATGTGACATCTTAAGTGTTCTATTTTTCTATCACCAAATAGATCTCTATACCTTGAATTCAACAATTCCAGAGCTACAATCTTTCTGCCCATGGAATGACTGTTGGCCCTGGGTTCAAGGTCAGAGACCTATGGCTGGCAGCTGATGACAATACAGTCATATTTTTCACAAGGAACCAATTTATGGACAATGGCATTGTCTTGGTCAAGGGATGCTGTAGTCGAGACATGTGGGAAAGAATAGAAAGGCTGAGATTTTTAGAGTACATTCAGCGCATCATTTTGCTGACAGGGCTGTTACCAGAGGGGTTTGGCATGCTGCTCACAAAGCTCCCCTATCATCTGGCTACTTTATGCAAATATAGTGTTTGCTATATTAAAAAATACCAGTTATTCTGTTATTTTAAAGCAGAAAAAGTCCCTATAGTGGGAATTTTGAGACAACAATATTATAGGTATGATGCCCTCACCACCTTTGGTTATAATTGTGAAATATAAATCTGATGATGCTGATTAGAGGCACATAGTGGAGGCCAAGTCTTCATCCTAAACAACGCAAGTGCAACTGACATCCTTCTAAGGCTTCTCTTTGGGCTTCTCAGACCAGCAGGAAAAGCACATGAGTCTTTTTATAGGCTTCTATTTTGATTGTTTCAAGCTAGACTAAACCTATAAATCACAAAAGAATTGGATAACTGACACATAACACTTTTTCTGTCCCCCAAAATACCATTTTAAACACATACAGTACTCAGTTCCCAGAGTGGAGATTGTATTAAATCACTTCCTGATAGTTCCCGAGAGTAGAGTAAGCCTGCTGCTTCTTTACAGACTCCCCAACTCCAATTTCACTGGACACGCATTTTGTTAGATAACTGATTTTTTTAATAGACTTTATTTTTAGAACAGTTTTACATTTACAGGAAAGTTGAGAAGATAGTACCAGGAGTTCCTATGTACCTGGGCACCTAGTTTCCTCTATTATTAACATGTTATGTTAGTATGATACATTTTTTATAATTAATGAACAAATATTGATACATTATTATTAACTGAAGTCCATGGTTTATTCAGACTTCCTTGGTTTTTACCTAATGTCCTTTTTCTGTTCCGGGATCCTGTCCACCTTACTGTAGTTAGCACATCTCCTTAGGCTCCTCTCGGTTGGACAGTTTCCCAGTCTTTCCTCACTTTTGATGACCTTGACCATTTTGAGGGATAGTGATGAGGTACATTGTAGGATGCCCCTTGATTTGTCTAATGTTTTTTCTCATGAAGAGACCCTTACGGAGGAAGGTCACAGAGACAAAATGCCATTCTCATCACATCATATCAAAGGTACATACTGTTAACATGATTTATGACCATTGACCTTGACCTTGATCACCTGGCTGAAGTCGTGTTTGTCAGGTTTCTCCACTGGAAAGTGACTCTTTTCCCCACCACTTCTCACACTGTGCTCTTTCGAAGGCAGTCACTATATGCAGCCCACACTTAAGGAGTGGGGAGTTACGCTCCCCTCCTTTAGAGCAAAGTACCTACATAAATTATTTGGAATTCTTCTGCATGGGAAATACTTAATTGTTCTATTCCAGGATACAGGTATAGTAGCGCCAGAATTGTTAACTCGCACCCCCATGAGACACAGCTTCATCAACGAGAGTACAGCTCACACACAGTTCTTTTTGCCTTTAGTCTTACCAACTCCTCTCATTTCCACAGCTACTTAGGTCTACACATTTACCCCTCCCCACTTGAGCGAGGTTGTTTAAAACATTTGTAACACATTTAGATTCTCTTGTGACAGTCTGCATTCCACGCTGGGACCCCCTGACCTCCTAAATGATTTTTCTTTTTAATTCTCATACATAAAAGGTTCACTCTTTGTGTTGTAAAGTTATACAGGTTTGGACAAATGCATAATGTCACGTGTCCACTATTATAGTATCATACAGAATAGTTTCACCACGCTAAAATCTCCTGCACTTCACCAGCTCATCCTTCACTCTCCGCTCGAACCCCTGGCAATCGCGGATCTTTTCACTATCTGTGTAGTGTTGTCCTTCCAGAATGTCACATAGTTGGAATCACACAGTATGTAGCCTTTCCAGACTGGCTTCTTTCACTCGGCAATATGCATTTCAGTTTCCTTCATGTCTTTTTGTGACTTAACAGCTCATTTCTTTTCATCACTAAATAATATTCCATTATATGAATGTACCGAAGTTTGTTTATCCATTCACCTATTGAAGGACATCTTAGTTACACACAGCTTTTAGAGACTATAAATAGAGCTGTTACAAACATTCATGTGAAGGTTTTTGTGTGGGCATAAGTTTTCAACTCATTTGGGTAAATACCCAAGAGTGTGATTTCTGGATCATACGATAAGACTATGTTTAGCTTTGTAAGAAACTGCCAAACGGTCTTCCAAAGTGGCTGTATCATTTTGGATTCTTACCAGCAATAAAAGAGAATTCCAATAGCAGCCCTTTTTTAACAGCAAGAACAAACAAGCCTTCGATTATACAGAATCTCACAGAACAGCTCTGTCATGGAGACTAAGTAGATATTCAGTTTCTATGGTTCACGCCTTCTTAGAGGTGAACACTGAACTTCTATAATTGTGTGGAGACAGCACTTATGTTTGAGGGAACAGAAAAGTATAACTCTTTTCCTCCCCTGCACAGCAAAAAAAATGGCTATAGCAGCATGCACTGGCCAGCTTCTAACTGTAAAAGGCTACTGGGGGAATGGAGCAAATAAATCTATACTGAATCCCATGCATACCAACATTTTATCAAGGAGGAAGGGGATGCACCATTAACATTGCCATTTTAAATAGAAGGAATTTCAGGAATTAAAAAGACTAAGTGATTGTCTTCAGGGGACTAAATGCAAGACAAGTAGAGATATTTTCGGTAAACTCTCATTTCAAATTTCCATCTCATAGCTCATTACAAAAGACACTTATGTTTAAACTACTTGTGAATGAAAGAAATTCATGAAAATGTAGAGACAGATAAGAGATTCAATTAAGCCAGCTCCACTACCCTTGAATTCACCAAGACATAAAACTATCCGCTCTCAGCTAACCCGTGTGCTGAAGGCCTAGCTTATAAATGTGTCTTCCCTACTAATGAACCATCTTATCTTTGCCAAGTTCAAGTCATTCTGCAGAGACCAAGAAGAAGGCATGGCTAAGGTCAACCAGAGATCCAAAGAGGTTGTCCCCTGGGCTGCTGGGGACCTCGCCGAGGTAATGAATGTGCCATTGGATGCCAATGGGGATAGTGAGACAACTGAATGAGGAGATGTGATGCTGAGCTCAAGACCACTCAGAGGAGCAGGCAGGACACTGCGCACCTTAAGTAGAAACCAAAGGAACTTGATGTGACCCGAGGCTGAGAGGGAAGGTGCTGAAGACAGTGTAGCACACGGTAATATCTGATATCCAACATGCAAAAACCAACCAATAGGGAGAATAAATATTAAAGAACTTGTTTGCAACTTTAAAAGAAAAGCAGCTAAAAATCTTTTTTTATTTCTGTAACACCTCTTTCTCTGATGAGTTCAGAACAATTATCACTAACCCCTAACGAGCCTTCACAGTTTGAAGTTTCTCATAATTGAGATTTTCCAGGGATGATTCATATGATAGATTCTGAAGGAATATCTTTTAAAAGGAAGGAAACATTTATAAACTAAATCAGGTCATCTCAGTCCACCATCTGGTGGAAGAATTATGGTCTGCCTGCGGTTGTCACGAGTGCTCTCAGGCCCAGCACACCCTTAGCACTGGGGTGGAAAACCTCTCAAGCCACATCTCTCGCTTGGCAGTAGCCCCTGGGAACTCTGTACTGAGAGGCAGTCAGAAACCGAGTGCCAGCTTAGTGGGGAAGGATGCTGTGCTCAATTGATAATGTCTTGCATGGACAAAGAAGCATAACAAGTGTTTAACAGCAAGCTTGCCCTAAGAGGTTCTGACAGAGAAGACTGTCCCAGACCAGATAACTTCTCCACGCTGCCAAGCTGCCAACTAGAGCGTATTAGCCTGTAATGCCAGACCCCCTTACCTGGCTCCTGGAAACTGGACCAGGACCAGCATTAGAGTATAGAAGAGAGGCACGGGCTCATAGGTGACCAGCTCACATGGCGGCAGGGTGGAGTTTTCAGTCCTCTTCATCTATGTCATGCCTCCCCAGGTAGTCGGAAGTCTTTTAGTAAAACTTTTAAAGTTTTACTTTAAATGGAGATTAATCGTTATTAGCAAGAGAAAGGTGTGCTTGTGTTTTGGGTGCTCCTGTCGCAGGGGAGGTCTTGAGGGAGCTGCTGACTCCAAGGGGCCACTACTGCCTGTTCAGGATGTGACCAGTGCATTCACTTCCTGTGGCTGCTGGGACAAGGCACACAAATTGGTGGCTCAGAGCAACACACATTTATTCTCTTATAGCCTATAGTTCTGGAGGCCGGAAGGCCAAAGTCAACGTCACTGGGCTGAAATCAAGGTGTCCTCCGAGGCTCTAGAGAGGATCTGTTTCCTTGTCTTTTTGAGTATTTCGCATCTTCTACCATGTGAATATTTCACCTATTCAAAAAATAATTGAAATGAAAAACTGGACGACTTGGAAAGGCCATTCTAGCTCCAGAGTTCTCCCCAAAGTCAGCAGAGGCAACTCAGCTTCCCTTTCTGCCCCATCCTGCTCTCTGCCATTTCCATCTGCAAGTATTGACCCCAAGAGCATTTGCTAACGAACAACTGCAAGCTAAACTGCTTCTCAGGGTCTGTTTCCCAGGAAGGAATTTTACACCCAATCTTTCAGCAAATCTGTAAAATTTGCAAAAGATATTTTAACCGCAATTGGTTAAGACTGCTGACTCCTTCCCTCTCAACTTCTGGTCCTTCACGCTTCCATCGTGCGGTGTGGTGTTGGAGTGGCTATGGAATTTGGGGATCAAGTTAATATAAATTCAGCTGGGGATACAACCAATGAGGTTTGAGTCCATTTTTCTTGTCTAAATTATAGTTATTAACTGTTCCTAATTATAATATCAATTCCTATCCATAGCAGAATTTGGGGTACTACAGAAAAAAAAATCATTTACCATACCTCTACTGTTAATAGTTTGGTATAGCCCAAGCCATCTGAGTCCATCTTTCTTGAACTAAGTCCTTGGAACATTTCAAGTTCAGCCCTGTCAAGAAATCCCTACTCAGAAAGTCAGAGACAGTCTTCAAATTTGTGGTTTTTTGATGAAAGACCAAGATATAAAAAAGGTGATGTGCTTCGTCCAGAATCATTCATTAGAGTCAACAGTAAACAGTAAGACCCCAGCCTCAGCCTTTTCATCATTGCCTCTGTCATCATCAAAGACTTCTTGGCATTCCACATCAGTTAAACGCACCCGAATTCCTCGTCAGGATTTCAATGATTCATCTGTTACACATGTTCATGGCACGTCAACATTCCGACCACATTTTTCAAGTCATAAATCATTATCTTCCTTTCTCTAATCACAAGCTACATTACTATTATAAATCATAAATTGGAATACAAAGTGATCAATTATTTAGCCTGTCAAATTCCCAGAGAAGAGAAGAGCATGGATAAGCCTAACACAATTATTTTGTTGTTGTTTTTGTTGAGCACACTTCTGATGGTGAGAAAACTAGCAGGAGTTTTTCCTCACTGCTGGTCAATTTGAATCTCACCCACGAATAAGTAAAACCAGCTTTAGTTATTAGACAACGAATCAATAACCACAGTGCTGTTACACTTCAGGGGGGTTTCCTTCTTTATTGAGCTAAAGAAGACTCGCAACGGAGTGGGAGAGTGTTTAATGAGCTTAAAAATGAAGCCGTTCATTTGATCTGAAGAGATCAACACATTCTCCCCTCACCCCATATTAGCCCATTATTCCCGCTATGGAGAAAACTAGAGGTACCAAAACCATGGAGGGCCCAGGCACGTCCACTCAGAGTGCAGCGCCTTCCCGATCGTCAGCTCTGCTGGATAGACACTGCACGAATTCTTCCTCAGGGTCTCCTCACTTTCCAGCCTCTTCACAGATGGATTTCAGTACAGCTCTACCCTCTGAATTACTGTCTTTTTCCATCCTATTTCTTTGAGTGTAATTCTGATCACATTGGTAGGATCTGGATATTCTCAGAGCCGGGTTAGTAGACGGGCTACTAAGCAGCAGCCAGCTGTAATGGGCATTAGAACAGCTCTGGAGGAAGTCAGAAACATAATGCCATTAACTCGGGTTTCCAGAATCGATCCCTTCCATAATCGGTGAAATGCAATTTGGCCCCATTTCCTCTGAAGTAAAAAGTAGTCTTGAGTGAGAGAAAAAATACTCCTTGCCAATGCCAATCCATGTCCTTTGAGTAATTTTGTGACACACAAAATTTGGGAGGCCCAACAGTCTATGGCACCAACATTGAGACTAGTCATCCAATAGAAGCCGAGAAGTTGATGAAACTGCAGAGCTGACTAACACGCAGCACTGTACCTTTATTGAGAAGAAGAAAGTAATTTAATGTTCTAGAATGTACCTCCCAAGAACTTATTTCATTTCTTGTTTTCCTAAGAAGACAGAAGAAGACAAAATTCACAGATAAGGGGGAAAAAATCACTTTTAAACATGAATAAGACTCTCTCACCAAATCTTCTGTTCCCTCTATCATTATAGAATTGGGTATAAGGTTCAAAAGGAAAATTGATAAATGAAGGATAACTTCAGACAAATAAGAATTTTCCTGAATAGTATTTGTTTCAAACATTAAAAAAGTGTGTTATTATTAACAGGAAATCAGTTTCTTTCTACTCCCGCAAACATGTATTTATTTGCCATCTGTTTATATTCTTTGGTGAAGTATCTGTTCAAATCTTTGCCCATTTTTTTTTATTTGGAGAGTTTTTTCGCTGATTGAGAGTTCTTTATGTATTCTAGGTACAAGTCCTTTATCAGATGGATGATTTGCATAATTTTTCTCACTATATGTGGTTCATTCTTTCCTCCTCTTAACAGAGTCTTTCAAAAAGCAGAAGGCTTTAATTTGGATGAATTCCAGCTTATCAATATTTTTCTTTATGAATCATGCGTTTGGTGTCATATCTAAGAAATCTTTGCCTAACTCAAGAACATGAAGATTTCTCTTACGTTTTTTCCCAATAGTTTTACAGTGAACATTTCACATTTAGGTCTATGATCCCTTGAGTTCACGTTTGTATATAGTGTGAGGTAGGGGTCAAAGATCATTCTTTTACATATGAATATCTAATTACTCCATCACCATTTTTTTAAAAAATTACCCTTTCTCCACTGAATTCCCTGTGCGCCCTTCTCAAAAACATGTGTGCATCCACTTCTGAACTCACTATTTGGTTCCATCGATGTATTTGTTTATCTGTATACCAATACCATACTGTCCTAATTAGTGTAGATTTATGCCTTGAAATCAAGTAGTGCTAGTCCTCCACGTTTGTTCTTTATCAAAGATCTTTGAGCTAGTCTAGATATTTTACATTTTCATACAAATTTTAGTAGCTTTACTGAGCTATAACTTACATATTATAACATTTACCCACTTTAAGTGTACAATTCTATGGGGTTTAGCCTGTTCACAGAATTACACAGCTATCACCACAATCTAATTTTAGAACATTTTTCTCACCTGAAAACCAAACCTCGTGCCTATTAGTAGTCACTCCCCATCCCCCTGCAGCAACCACTAGCCAATGTGCTCTCTTTACAGATTTTCCTATTCTGGACATTTCATATAAATGGAATGATGTAGCATGTCGTCTTTTATGTCTGGCTTATTTAATTTAGCATAATATTTTTCAGGTATTCCATAATTAGCTTCTATCAGTACTTCATTCTTTTTTTTTTTTTTTTTTTTTTGGAGGAAGATTAGCCCTCAGCTAACTACTGCCAGTCCTCCTCTTTTTGCTGAGGAAGCCTGGCTCTGAGCTAACATCCGTGCCCATCTTCCTCTAGTTTATACGTGGGACGCCTACCACAGCATGGCTGCCAAGCAGCGCCATGTCCGCACCCGGGATCCGAACCAGCCAACCCCGGGCCGCCGAGAAGCGGAACGTGCGAACTTAACCGCTGCGCCACCGGGCCGGCCCCAGTACTTCATTCTTTTTAATAGCCAAATAGTCTTCCATTGCATGGATATACCACTACACTTTGCTTATCCTTTCATCAGTTGGTAGATTTTTGGATTGAGTTGTTTCCACCTTTTGGCTGTTATGAACAATGAGAATATACAATGTTACAGTCATTTTGGAAAACAGCTTGGCGTTTCTTACAATGTTAAACATACACTTACCATATAACCCAGCAATTGGATTCCTGGGGTTTACCCTAGAGAAACGAAAACTTATGTTCACACAAAAATCTGTACGGGAATGTTTATAATAGCTTTATTTGTCATAGTTAAGCCCTGGAAACAAGCCGAACGTCCTACATAGAGTGACTGGATAAACAAACTGTGGTATACCCGTACAATGGAATATTACTCAGCAAAGGAATGAACTTTCGATACACTCTAAATTTGGATGAATCTCAAGGACATTATGCTAAGTGAAAAAAAGTCAATCTCAAAAGGCCACATATTCTATTATTCTATTTATATGACAGTCTCAAAGTGAAACAATTATAGTGATGGAGAATAGAGGAGCCACTGTTAAGGGACTGGAGAAGAGTGTGACTGCAAAGGGGTAACACAAGGGAGTGTCTTTGTGGTGATGGAACATTCCTGTACCCTTATTGTGGTCATGGTTACTCACACCTAGACATGTGACAAAATAGCATGGAACTATACGTCAAAAATGTTGAAAAGTGCATATGAAACTGGTGAAATTCAAATATGGTCTGAGATTGAGTTAATGGTGTTATACTAACATCAATTTCCTGGTTATGACAATGTACTATGCGTATCATCACCTGGGGAAGCTGGATAAAGAGGATGCAGGAAGTATATCACTATTTTTGCAACTTCTTGTGAATCTTAAACTATTTCAAAATAAGGGAACTATTTTCTTAAAGTTAAGCCTAATCTTTGCTATACTTTGGGGAACTTAAGGGAAGGGACCATCCTACTCATGGAATGAAGTAAATAAGAAGTCAAGAATTCAGTACAGATTGGTTAACTCAACCACCACTTTATAGAAGATATTAAAAATATATACATATAAATTTCTCAGACTTTATGTCAACTAAATATGGCCATTTGACAGAGTTCTAGCTAAAAATATATAAGTAGAAGTCTGGTGGTGCCAACTCTTCTCCTTTTATCATTTTCCTGCCTGGACTGTGGAGATGACCTGGAGATACAAGCAGCCATTTTGCAACCATGAGGATAAAAACCACAAGCTAAGAATGCCGGCACAAAAGGAGTCTGTACTATATACCTCTGAACTTGTTTTGTAACAAAAATAGATCTGTATCCATCTAAGCCACTATAGTTTAGTCAAAGCTGAATGCCATCCCTACGAGGAGAAAATATATCGTTTCTCCTGGGGCAGTAGGGCTCACCCATGGAGGGGCAAAGCATGAGGGCCATCAGCCAGAGAGGTCCCACTGTGCAGGTACAACAAGGAGCATGGAGGGCAATGAGGTGAGGAAGTGGGGCTTACCACATGTGAGGCAGCCGCAGGACCTCTCCAACATTGCTGAGTACACCTTGGGGAGGATAAATAAAGCGAGTGAGTCTTGGGCCATCATAATTTGGGTTACATTTGGGTAGCCTCGGTTCCTTGCTGGCCACCGGATCACCACGTAGGAAGGGAAGGGCAGACCAAATGGAAACCGCTCACTGCACACCAAGCTAAGGCCAACTCAGTAGCTTGCGCCTCCTCTAGGGACCTCAGGAAACACGGAGGTTGCTTCTGGGAGCTCTGACATCAAGACCAGCGTGCAGAGCGAGCTTCAGTGCCACCCACCATCTGCACCCTCTGAATTCTCTTCCCTCTTCCCTTGAGGGCAGAGAGGCTGCTCTGTTATAGGTTAGTATCTTCTCAGCTCTTTCTACCAGCTTTGAAAACTTTTATGACATTACTTCAGACTTTATCTACCTATGGGTTTTGTTTTTTTATTTGCCATGTTTAATGTGTGGTTTCTTCATGCTTTTTGTAACCTGCTTTTATAAACGTCCTTATATTTGCTAACAATCATGCTTTGGACGCTCCATGACATTCTGAGCCACACTTCCTGTGCCTGTCCTATCCAGCATATAGGCCAGGGGTCAGCACTTTCGGCCCTGCTGCCCCGTTTTGGTGAGCAGTTTTATTGGCTCACTCCTGCCCCCATAGTTTACTCATCACCTGTGGCTGCTTTTGCACCATAATAGCAGAGTTCAGCGGTTGCAAAAGGGGCCTAAAGGCCCCACAAAGCCTGAGATGTTTACTCTTGGCCCTTGACAAAAAAAGTTTGTCGACCTCTGACACAGGCTATGAGGTATTCTAGTTAATATAAAACGTCAGCATATCCAAACTCCAATTCGTCTTGTTCATACACTAGCAAGTTGAGGAAAACGCTTAAATCTATCAGTTTGGTCGTTGATTTTGCCATATTTCCTGGAAAAGAACATCTATTCTCTGACTCAGTCCCCTCAATTGCTACGTAATATTGTGAATTAAGAACCTGAGGGGCTGGCCCGGTGGCACAGCGGTTAAGTGCACACGTTCTGCTTCTCGGTGGCCCAGGGTTCACCAGTTCGGATTCCAGGTGTGGACGTGACACTGCTTGGCAAAAGCCATGCTGTGGTAGGCGTCCCACATATAAAGTAGAGGAAGATGGGCATGGATGTTAGCTCAGGGCCAGTCTTCCTCAGCGAAAAGAGGAGGATTGGAAGTAGTTAGCTCAGGGCTAATCCTCCTCAAAAAGAAAAAATAATGCTAAGAACCTGATATTAGGGGCCGGCCCCATGGCCGAGTGGTTCGTGAGCTCGCTGCGGAGGGCCAGGGTTCTGCCGGTTCGGATCCTGGGCGTGGCCATTTCACCACTCATTAGGCCATGCTGAGGCAGCGTCCCCCATGCCACAACTGGAAGGACCCACAACCGAAATATGCAACTATGCACCAGGGCGATTTGGAGAGAAAAAGCAGAAAAAACAAAAAAAGGATGCGGCAACAGTCGTTAGCTCAGGTACCAATCTTTGGGGGAAAAAAAAGAAGAACCTGATATTAAAATATAGTTTATTATTTGCAATATACGGTATGGTTTTCACACATAAAGCCTGAGATGAATGTGAAATATCATTCGTGGATTTGCTAAAGTATTTTTTCTGAACTATTACTGTTAAAATTGGTTTATTTTTTAAGGCATTTTTTTGTTTTGACAAGAGGAATCCTCCTAAATTTCTTCTACAAAATGTATTATCACTCTGTTGTTGGATCAGTGAACTAGATGACAGCTCAATTTGAGGCATTAAGAAAACCTTTAGGAGAATCATTTGCTTTTGGCAAAAAAAAATGTATATATAGTGCCTTTCAGAATAGAGATCATGTGATACTGAATAAGAAAACTGGAAAGGAATAAATAATCGTGTGACAGTAACATCCCTGCTCAGTGAAATGAGATTTTTTTTTTAATAAGCCAGCAACAGAGGAAAATAAAAAGGGAATGAAAATACATTTTCAATCAACACAAAATAAAGCTGCAGAACTTAGGGAGCCTGAAAACAATGCCCCCTAAAATTGAATTGCTTCGTCGTAGGGAGGCAAAAAGACCACACGACCAGCAGGGGCAGAAATTGGAACAATGGCTAGAAAGCAATTTTGTAATATATATATTTAGAGTCTTAAAAACGTTCATACCTTTTAAAGCCAGTTAGCTCCTTCTAGGTATGTATCCTGAGGAAGTAACCCAAAACGTGAATGGAGATATGTGTACAACGTGGCTGAGTGCAGCATTACTCATCAGCAAAAGTGGGAATGAAACAAATTAAATGTCTACTATATTTTCACTGTGCTAGATGCTGGAGACTGAATGAAACAGGCTTCGGTGAGAAAGTAACATTTCAGCTGAGACTCAGAAGAACTGGAAGTTAACCACCCAAGAGACTTAGGGAGAAAACGAGTGACTTCGTGCAGCCTGGGAAAGGAAGGGGGGCGGGGGCTGGTGATAGCTCTGATGATGGGGGGCAGAGGGGAGGTCTCTTGTAAGAACATCCCAGACACAGGGACCAGGAATATTTGGCATATAAATGTCAAACTACAGAGTTAAAGTTCAGGCATCCAATATATATAGACACTTGTATATCATCCTAAACTTTCTTTAAAATATTTGATTTTGATCCCATCTACAACTGGTAAAAATGTCATATATAAGGATATGTCCTACACCCCTGGAAAGAGGGATGGGCTGTTGTATTTTCTAAGGCTACTTAACTGGAACCCCAAGTATTTTCTGAACTAAATCTACACCAAGAGTTATTTTATGAGCTAAAATTCAGAAGCAAAGTGTCTTTTTATTTTTTGAGTGAGGAGCAATATAAGAATCAGGACAAAATATGCTTTATATCCAAATCTTTAGTTACTCACATAAACACTAACCTTCATCAGTAATATTAGTCTTGCCTCTATTTTTTTTAAATAGACTCGATGGAAAGGGAATGTCTGGGAATATAGGATATCTTTTTATAGATGCTTTACCTAATTATATTTTCCCTACCTCAACGTGCTGCTTCTCTTCAGTACTGATAAGTCTAATTAGTGTAGAAGGAAATACAGCAAGTTTTGATAATTCTTCCTTTTTTTTTTTTAAGATTGGCACCTGAGCTAACAGCTGTTGCCAATCCTTTTTTTTTTCTGCTTTATCTCCCCAAATCCCCCCTTGTACATAGTTGTATATCTTAGTTGCAGGTCCTTCTAGTTGTGATAATTATTCTTTATATAAGATGCTAACTTAAGGGGACGCTGGTGAAAGGTATACAGGAACTCTGTGCTATTTTTGCAGCCCTTCTGTCAGTCTAAAATTAACTCCAAGTAGTTTTTTAAAAAAAAACAACAACAACAAGAACCTTGTGTATAGTATGCTGTCGTTTGTATAAAAGGGAGAGAAAAGAAATAGAAATATGAATGTGATTTTTTTATTGAGGTTATGACAGTTTACAACCTTGTGAAATTGCAGTTGTACATTATTATTTGTCAGTCGTGTTGTAGGTCCACCACTTTACCCTTTGTGCCCACCCCCAGCCCCCCTTTCCCCTGGTAACCACTAATCTGTTCTCTTTGTCCACGTGTTTGTTTATCTTCCACACATAAGTGGGGTCATACAGAGATTGTCTTTCTCTATCTGGCTTATTTTGCTTAACATAATACCCTCAAGGTCCATCCATGCTGTTGTGAATGAGACGATTTTATCCATTTTATGGCTGAGTAGTATTCCATTGTCTATATATACCATATCCTCTTTATACAGTCAGCAGTCCATGGGTGCTTAGGTTGCTTCCATGTCTTGGCTATTGTGAATAATGCTGCAAGGAACATAGGGGTGTATGAGTTTCTTTGAATTGCTGATTTCAAGTTCTTTGGATAGATACCCAGTAGTGGGATGGCTGGGTCATATGGTATTTCTATTTTTAATTTTTTGAGAAGTCTCCATACTGTTTTCCATAGTGGCTGCACCAGTTTGCATTCCCACCAGCAGTGTATGAGGGTTCCCTTTTCTACACATCATCTCCAACATTTGTTGTTTTTTGTCTTGGTTATTTTAGCCAATATGAATGTGATTTTATATGGTTAGACTTGTCTCTGGCAGTACACACAGAACTAGTAACATAGGTTAACTTATCTGGAGAAGATGTCTTGGGTCTGAGGGTCAAGGGTAGGAGAATGAATTTCCTCTGGATATCCCTTTTTTATTATTTTGAATCTTCTACCATGTGAATATTTTACCTATTCAAAAAATAATTGAAATGAAAAACTGGACGACTTGGAAAGGCCATTCTAGCTCCAGAGTTCTCCCCAAAGTCAGCAGAGGCAACTCAGCTTCTCTTTCTGCCCCATCCTGCTCTCCGCCACTTCCATCCACAGGTATTGACCCCAAGAGCATTTGCTAGTAAACAACTGCACGCTAAACTGCTTCTCAAGGTCTATTTCCCAGGAAGGAATTTTACACCTACTCTTTCAGCAAATTTGTAAAATTTGCAAAAGTAAGATATTTCAACTACAATTGATTAAGATTGCTGACTCCTTCCCTCTCAATTTCTGCTCCTTCGTGCTTCCCATCACGTGGTGTGGTGTTGGAGTGGCTGTGGCATCTGGGGATCCAGTTAATATAAGTTCAGTTGGGGACACATTTCATCTGAGTTGGTGGACTACATTTATGTGGTTCACAGACACTTCCTGTATAGACAAGTTACGGATCCAATCCTATGTGGGAATGGTCTCCAGGGAAACTCCTACGACCAACTGTGCCAACTCAGCGTCAGGACACAACGGTGCAAGGATAGATGTCACTTGGAGATGTGCATGTGTTCTCTGGCACTCAGCTCTGGAATTTTGTGAGCAGTGGTGAGAAAACAGTGTGATATGCAGGGAGCCAGAAGCCATTCTGCAGACAATCCTTTCACTGTCAGACAAATGAAATAATAGGTAAAAGATATGATTCTCATCAATACCTGCTAAAAATGGAATCTCTCTCCTCCCAGATAACACGAAAGTCCTAATATGCCAGGGCAGTGAGGACAACCCATGATGCCCTGGTAAATGAGTGTTATCAGTTCAAAAAGTATTCAAAATTAGTTACTGCACAAGAAAATTGCAACGCTCTGAAAACTTATAGTTCATATAAAAGAAACTTGACAGAGATCTTCAAAAATCCAGCAAGAACCCTAAATATTACATGATATTACCAACAATGGGTAATGAAACTGAAAGAAACTTTTCTAAACTATTAAAATAAATTTTGATCAACTACAATAAAGGAAAGATTAAATTATCTTTCTAGTCTCTCTATAGAAAACATTACAAAATCATTTTCATATGAAGAGTATGACCAAAGATTTTGCAGACTCCCCCCAAAAACTAAGCATAAAAAGTGCTAGAGGGGTATGTCAAGAAATTAGCATTTTAATTAATACTATGTTACTTTTCTGGATTTCTCTGATGCTTGTGTATTTGTCAGCTTTTTAAATTTATAATTGTTTTGATATCTTCTCTCATTCTAAATAAATTTTCACATTTGTACCTAATGTGGTACTCTTTCCTCAAAGAAAGCCTAAAAATCTGATTACACTTCAGGCCCTACAAAACCTAGATCCACCCATGAGAGCCATACTTTGAAAATATCATTTTTTAAATGTGTAAAATAGCATTATTACTACAGTAGAAGTCTATAAAGGCTTTCTGCTTTCAAGTGTCTTTCAAGATAAAATCCTTGTAGTAAGAAAATCTTATGTTCCCAGGAGATAGCTATGGAAGAAAATAACTCAGCTGTTCTGAAATATTGGTACACGTCACTGCAGTCAGTTCTGGCAACACAATGCTCACTAGAGAAATGATTAATCTTTCTGTTTTAACATCATTTAGACATTCATTCATTCTTCAACCATATCTATGGTCAAAGCACTGTGCAGCAAAGTTCTAACCACTGCTATTTAACAATTAAATGCATTCTTGATAAACTCCCCTATGGTCCTCATTTCTTTTGCTTTCTCATTTCTAAAGAATTTACCATCTCCAACTCATGTGCATGAAATAGAATAACAGACATATGCCAAGAATGTCACTGGGTAAAATGTGGAAAAGAAAGAAAAGCTTAGTGCTCCCCAATGACTGTTCGCACAAAAAGACAATAGTTACTGTCTTTCCTATTGGGAGAGGTCAAATGCTTTAGCTCACACACTTGCATATGAATTGGTCCCTACCAAAATGGATGGTGACGTGAATTGAAGAGTGTGAATGTACATTAATATTATACTGAACCAGAATAATCCAAGATGTTTCTGATCTCATCACTGCAAGCAGATAAAGTCTAAAAACAGGAATGTGGCAGACCTGCTGTGTGTCTGTGGATGTCCATTCTCCTTCCTTACCAGCAGTATCCTGATTTTGAATGCAGTGGCAATGTGCCATCTGGTAAACTACATTTCCCAGCATTCTTTGAAGCTGGAAGTGTCTATGTGACTGAGCTCTGGCCAACGAGACGAAGGCACAAGTGACTAGGCGGGGCTCCCTAGGAATGCTTTGTAAAGGGAGCCACTCAGATAGCAGCATCTTTTGCCCTTTCCCCTACTTCTACCTGGGATTCAGAGGTGATACTGTAGGAGAGGCAGTCATCTTAACTGCCAGAGGCAACAAAAATGAAGTCACAAAGTTGCCTGACCTGTAGCTATGAAAGCACGGAGCATGCATCGCTTACCTTCCTGGACCGCCTACCTCTAGATGCTTGTTAGGTTTAAAATGCAAATCCTTATTTGTTGAGTCCAATTCTGTTCACTGCAACTATACTCAAATTCCTAACTGATACAAGGAATAATTGAGATCTCTATTTTTATTTTCCTTACACTATTTGTGATACTTATTATTCTTTAAAACTTAGGAGAGCTAAGATATTTAGAGAGAGGGAGGAGGAGGAAGGGTAAGTGGGGAGAGGAGGAAGTGGCGAGATGGATAGGAAGCTATAAAATGTGGAGGTAGCAAAGAGTGGTATATCTGGAACCAGGCTAACTAGGTTAGAATCCAAGCTGTGCTACCCAGGTTCAGTTCATTTAGTCATTTAACAAATATTAACTGAGCACATACAATGTTCCAGGCACAGTTCAAAGTGCTTAGAGGTAAACTTAACCTCTTAGTGCCTCAGTTTCCTTGGTTAAGTGGAGATACTGATAATAGCTACCTCAGGATGTTACAACAAGGATTAAATGAGTTACTATTTGTAAACATCTGGAGCAGTCTGTGGCATCTGGTAAGTGTTTGATAAATATTGGCTATTAATACTAAAAATAACTTTGTAAAAATAGTAACACATAAAAACCAAATTCACTTGTATTATTAAGCAAAAAATATCAAGCCACGAAACGGCCTCATCTCATTTTTATCTTGGAAGAGACACACGTATATTCAATAAGACCAAAATAACATACAAGATGACCGAAGTTCTCTCTCAATAGTGAGACTATGATGATTTTAACGTACTTCTTTTTGCCTCTTAACATTGTCTAAATTTTCACAGTGAACATGTATTCTTGCAGTAAGACTGATAAGGTTATGCCTAAGTTATGTGCACAACTCCAATAGAAAATATTGCCGTGTAGGGTCATGAAGCCTGACCAAGCTCATGTAGTTTGGGCTTCTTCCTGAAGGGAGGGGGCCTTCTCGTTGCCAATCCTACTAGGAAGAAGTCATCCATGTACTCAACTCAAATTCAGGGTTTCCCTTACTAAAGGAGAAGGGCGAATGGATATTGAGAGACAACATCTCTGCCACAAGTGGGAGGTGAGTCAACAAGGATTCACCCCTATGATGGTTGGGCAATTTGAAGGCCTGAGTAGGGCTGTCTCGACAAAGTTGAGTAAGTAGAAGAGAAAGAACGTGTAACAATAAAACAATTTACAAAACAAGAAAAAAAGAAAGAAGAATGGAACCAAATACAGCATAACAAATAAATACATAATCTACTCAAAGAGAAGATATACCCCAAGAAACACAACAAATTTCAATACAGTAAATCTTTCCTGCCCTTACGGAAATTCTCCACAATTACAGAAATTAAAGAAAATAAAGACAGTAGAATTTAGTATTTTGAATGAGATTGTAGAACTCAGGGGAAAAAATAGGAATAAAAAAAGATCGCTAAGACCCAGCATAAGCTAAATGCAGAAAGGAACATAGTCAAAACGGGGGAAGCCAAGTCAGTGCCCTAGAGTCAGCCTTGGGCAAAAGCACACGAGGAAGAGATGGAGACAGAGACAAAGCAACCTACAGACAATAAGAGCACGGGGCAGGCACAGGAGAGCCACATGCGGTCTGATGTCATCGAGCAGAGGACAAAAGGACAGAGCTGCCACGCTCCAAAAAGCACTAACCAACAGATCCCAAAGGAGACTTTCCTAATGGGAAGAACAGGATTATATTCCTGAAAGTGTTAAAGAGAAAAGTAAGATTTCCATAAAATCCAACTGATTAAACAAAATAGGTTTCTTCCTGATTAAACCAAAAAAAAGAAAACAAATTCTTAGTGAAATAGATATTAATATAAACCACAAAAATCCAACTTCACGCTTAATGGTGAAAGACTAGAAACCCTCCCAGTAAATTCAAGAGTAAGGTAAAGATGCCCACCAGAACCATGATATTATTACTTAAAGATTATATCATTATGGTCTTTTGAAAACTCAAGAGAATCAACCGAAAAGAAAAGTATTAGAAATGGGATCAGTAGGGTGGCTTGGTACAAATAGTATTTTGTTTATTTGTAATAATCATAAGTATTTTACAAATATTAATTTCAATTTGAATGTTAACAAAACAAATAAATGCCTTGAAGCAACTTAACAAAAACCATGCAAACTTAACAGAAAACTGAATGAATTCAATTCAACTGAGAGACAATAAGAGAAGATTGTTTAAATTAAAAAATGCACCTTGTTCTTAGATAGGAATTCACACTTGTAAAGAGGTCAGTTCTCCCAATTGAATTTATAAATTCAATGTGATAGTAATAAAAAACTCCAGAAAACTCTATTTTGTGAGGAAATGGGTAAATTTGACAAAAAGACCTAAAAATAGACATACAAGATATTTGGGGAAAATCTAAAGAAAAGGAAAGTAATAATTGAAAGCAGGACCTCCGCAATGAAAACATTACACCGTTTCACTAATTTATAAAATATGATCATCTCAGATTAATAAATATCAGTTAATGGAATCGAATAGAATATAGACCTAAACACAGGTATATAGAAAAATTTAGTTTGTGATAAAAGGTGACATTTCAACACTGTGAGGCAGAGATGTTAGGGCAACACGCTAGCATTTGGAAAAAAAATAAAGCTGGATTCCTGTCCCACTCCTTCTACCCAAATAAATTTCAAGTAGAGCAAAAATCATAATATAATAACTTCAAGGGTCACAAGGAATGTTTTGCATGTGATGGAATGTTCTAAAAATCAGATTTTCACAATGGTTGCATAACTCTGAATTCACTAAAAGTTGTTGAATTGTACACTTAAAAAGGGTGACCTTGTTGGTATGTAAATTATACCTCAATAAAGCTGCTAAAAATTTTAATTGTAATATAAATAAAAGATGAAACCACAGAAGTACTTGAAGAAAATATGGTTGAATATTTTTTAAATCTTGGATTGAAAAGCCTTTCCAAACTTGACACAGAGACCAGAAGGCAACACAAACTTGAAACATGTGTCTGCATAAAGACAATAAACAAAACCCAAAGAAAAAGGCAAACTGAAAAAAGTGTGCAGCGTGTATGACATAGGACTAACTTCTATTGTACATTCAATAATAACAAAACTAGCTCAATATAAATATAATAGTTCCTCTGTCCATCCTGCCTCCACATGTGATAAATTGATTATTAAGAATGCATTATCACCAATTCATACCAAGTATTATGAATCTGATAGCCAAATCAAAAAATATGCCCCAAGAGGAAAGCTTTCTGAATACCTTAGATCCTCAAAGTGGTCCATGAAGCATCAGCATCACCAGGAGCTTTCTAGAAAGGCAGCATCTCAGTCCCCATTCCTGTCCTCAGTCAAAATCTGCATTTAACAAGATCCCACGTGATTCAAACGTATGTCAAAGTTCCAGAAGCACTGCCTCAAAGCATCACATTCCTTTTCTGCCTGACAATTCTGCTTCAGAGGCAAAACGCTCATCTAACAGTCTTTGGGGTCTTCGGATCTAGGCTCATTGCCTTGGAATTAATTCTCACGTGTAAAAGGCCACCAGGAAAAACAGCACATGGGAGGTTACTTCAAACAGCCTCCCAAACGTGCATTCTTCTCCACTGAGCTAGACCAAGAAATCTCGATGATAAAATGAGCTCATTGTGCAAAAACATTCTATATTTCTTATTTCAGTGGAGTTTTTCTTAAAGTTCCAATCCCACCTACTCGACTGGAAGCAGCCCTGCTCTGAACCATCGCTGGCTCCAGCACAGTGATTAGACACAGTTGTTTCTGACCACGGAACCATAATTCATTAGTTGAGTTTAAGGAATCTACGGACAGTCACTTTATCAGAACCATCACCACCCAGGCTTCACCACCTTCAAGGAAATGGTCAAACCAAGCCATGAGAATCGTGCAGACTTCACCAAAAGATGCTCAGGAGCAGATTGGTGGAGTAGGTTCCCCTACAAAGGTTGCCAGGTTTCTCTGGGCTCAAAGGCCACTTCGTGTTCAATAATGAGAGTCATTCCTACCAAAATACTAAAAGAACAGTTTGGTCTATGCTCCTCTGGGTGAAATCCTCCCATACTGAATTGAGGACTTATAAGATTATTCTGAACACTATCCTGTCTTCATCTACCCCTCATTCAATTCCTTTAATAACATTGTTGGTGTTTTATAAGTCAAAAATAAAAGGCAACATTCAGACAAAACTTATCTTTGTCAAAGTAGAATTCTGAAAGGAGAAAAATTACCTGGTCTGGCCTACTTTGGGCACCAGAATTTTGACTCTGATCTACAGGTAGGCTATGTTCAGTTTAGGTTCTATTATGTGACACTGCCAGCCCTGGTGGTCTAGTGGTTAAGAGATTTGGCGCTCTCGTCACTGGGGCCTGGGTTCATTTCCCAAACCACAGCACTCCTCAGTGTGTTGGTTGTCATACTGTGGTGGCTATATGCTGCTATGATGCTGAGAGCTATGCCACTGGGATTTCAAATACCAGCAAGATCACCCATGGTGGACAGGTTTCAGAGGAGCTTCCAGACTAAGACAGACTAGGAAGGAGGACCTGGCCACCCACTTCAAACACATTGGACATGAAAACACTATGAATAGCAGCAGAGCGTTGTCTGATGCAGCGCTGGAACATGAGAGGATGGAGCAAAAAGACAGGGAGGGTGCCACTTTGCAGTACACAGGGTCACTAGGAGTCAAAATCTAATCGAGGGCACTAACGACAACACATATGACACTATCTACAGGCCTTATTTAACCTGGACTTTACAGAGCCAACAAAAGCTTGATTCGAACAACTGAATCCAAACTCTATCATTTAATGGTTTCTGCTTGCTGGTCCATAGAACAGCGCTGGGCTGGCTCATAAGAATCACTTGGAAACATTTTTAAAATATAGATCCTAAAATATAGGGCCCTATCCACTGGATTCAGATTTCTTAGACTAGCGGTGAGGTCTGGAACAGGCATTTTTTACAAACTCCACCAGATGACCCTGATGTACAACTATGGTTGAGTACAAACACAACAATTCTAATTCATGGGTTCTGATACCCAATTCTCACTCCTCCACACTTCATAGCTGGTAACTATTAACATGGTATTTCCTTACTATATTCAACAGGACACACTTTTCTTGAGATGTTAATAATAAATATCTAAATAAGCAAACACAAATATGGTTTATATTCAAATAGGATTGAGAAACACTGTCTTCAAATAAAGTAAGACTATTTCCTTTAAATAACAATGTGTATTACACACCTCCACCTGGGAGGATATGGTATGTAGCGTTTCCATAATTTACTTGACAAGGAACTCTCTTTTCGGTGTGTCCTGTCTATACATCTTGCAGAACTGGTGTTCTGTAAAACACAGTTCAGGCAACGGCCTCAACCGCGGTGACAAGGAAGCAGTATCTGGGATGCTGCTCTCTGGGTCTCTATGATGAGCCCCATGGTTCTTGCTCCTCTCCCCTCTTCCTGTCTCCCCCATGTGGCGATCTCTCCTCCTTTCAGCCCCTCGTGTCTGGTCACAGGTAGCTCTCTCTCTGGGTCCATGCACTTGCTCATGCATAGTCACGGAGGATTAAGTTGTCACCACTGATTAGCATGAAAGGCTCTGCTTGCCTCTAGTCGGTTTTGCAGTACTGTTGTGCCTCTGATGGCTAGAGCTCTCTGCCTCTCCCACTGGAGCACAGGTCATCTCTGCAGATGTCAGCATTCCTACGTGCTGAAAGGGCAGCCATAAGTACCCTCCATTTGAGCGTCTCCATTACCATTCCTTCCTGACACCATTAAACACCTGCAGGCAACCCCAGGATATTATAGTTTTCATTCTTCGTGCCAAATATTGTACGGGTGAAACTAAAAGGTGTTACAGATACAAGAACCTATTCCTCATCACCACAATCTTGAAAGTCCCAAGACAACCGGGAGGATGCTAGGAGACTTTTCTAGACAGATGATGTCCTTCACAGAATGGACGTCGGTCAAGGTCCAAGTCAGAAACAGGTGATCGCATGGATTTTATAGGCTTCAAATATTACAGTAAGTTCCAGTTCTCTCCCAGTTCTATCCCTCTCTCCCTCATTATCACTATGGCAATCTATAAGACAAAAGAGAAATCAGGGGGCAGGCCCCCTGGCAGAGTGGTTAAGTTCGCGCGCTCCACTTCAGTGGCCCAGGGTTTCGCTGTTTCGGATCCTGGGCGCAGACATGGCACCGCTTGTCAGGCCACATTGAGGCAGCATCCCACATGCCACAACTAGAAGGACCTACAACTAGAGTATACAAGTATGTACTGGGGGGCTTTGGGAGAAGAAGAAGAAGGGGAAAAAAAGAAGATTGGCAACAGATGTTAGCCCAGGTGCCAATCTTAAAAAAAAAAGAGAGAGAGAGAGAAATCAGGAGCAGTTTCTTGAAACTTGTGGTTGAAAATACGTGGTTACTGCATATGGAAAACACATGTTCTTTGCATTTCCCAATCCATCCTCTACTTCAGAAAGAGGTAATGTAATGTAATGTCTAATGTAAAAAATCAGGAGAGGAGTAAAAGGGAACACCCAGCAAAACCATCATGTCGTATCCAGCCACTCAAAACCAGGCTGTTCTGAAGAGGTAATGTCCGATAAGAAGAGAGGCAGCAGATGTGAAAGATTTTCACCCCTCAATGCTGTCTTACTATTATCTCTCCACATGAGTAGTGTCGTGCTCTATGTGACTGATTCATAATTATCCATCTCCAAAGCAGACTACAGAGCTGGCCCAAAACCAAGGTCTGTGAAGTCTGGGTCAAGCAAGTGTGCAAATTGACCCTGTGGCCTCACCATGGTGGTCATATTTGAAACTGTCCCTCCAAGGGTGACTTGACAATGGGTGGCAGCAGAAGCTTTAACAAACTCCTCTGGGGACCAAGGGAACTGATGGCTCTGTTATAGCTACTGAGGACAGACCAAGCCCACAGGAGAAGACAGGAGCTGCTCTTCTCTGGCCCTTGCGAGTGCAGAGACCTTACCCCCCGGTCTCTGCTCTTCTCCAAAGAGGAACTCACGGCCAGGCAGCAGTTATCAGCTACTGGAATTGCAGGTGTTTTGACAGTTGAAGGATCTATATTTCTGCTCCTTTGAATTCCTATTGCTTGTTGTAAAATGTGGAAGTGGTTGTCCCAGAGAGCTTTCGCGACAATGAAGGACTGTTTGCTAAAGGCCTGACTTTATTCCTCATTTGTTTTTTTCTGTTCCCTAAGCCAACACTGAAATAACCAAGGACCAACCTGCCAGTTCCAGGTAGTAAATGGACCAGGGGCCACAAAGGAGTGAGATCCACATTGTCTGGAATATGCAATGAATTGAAAGCAGACAGCAGTTAGGCCAGGAAGCTTGGCAGCACTGATTGAATAAGTTCAGCCTTTGTCAAAGAAAAATATGGCCTATGAATTAGAAACTGGAAATCAGAGAATGCAAGGCCTGCCTCCAGCCTTGTGTTTAGTGACCTGGCAGATAAATTCGAATATGATACCACAGAGCATGCGCCTCTAGATTTCTGGGTGTGGCGGCCATGAGAATGCACCACTCAGATCTCCTGCTGGCAAGAGCAGAATGGACCAACAGTCCCAGCCGCAACCCTCTGGATCCATCACCATGTCTGCATCAAGGTCATGCTGCCCCTAGGCTGCCCCAAATCTTGACCATGGTGGGGATGCGAGTGCAGTCCATCCTGGACAATGTGAGACTCCCCTAATGGACGACTTGGCCTGGAGAACTCGCCATCGATCCAGCTGAGACATTCTTAGAACTGCACTGCAAGCTGAGGCTCTTCCTGCCAATTCCTCCTTCTTTCCCCCTCTCCTTCCCAGGTCAGACTTGCATCACAGTCTGAAGCTCTGCCCCCTACTCCTGCTCTCTTCCTCTTTACCTTTCACAGGCATTTTCCTCAAGAAATCTGCTTGTCTAAGCCCCTCTTGGTGACTGCTTCTCAGAGAACCCAACTGATGCAGAGAGTTGACATGAAATAGTCAACAGTTGAATCTTGACTTTAACACCTTCAAAATCTTTTCCTATACATAATCTTATTTGATCCATGAACTATCTGTAAGGTTTTCTTGAGATCTTTTATGAACACAGAAGTTCTTCCTCTTTAAATTAATAATAACACTCTACAAGTATCTGCGATCATACACGCCTGTTGAGAATAAGCTATATTAAAGATCAGCTGTACTTTTCATTCATCCATTCAACAAATATTGAGTCACTTCTATGTGCCCATGGACAAAAATTCTTTGCTTGACCAATCTTTAGTCAGGTTCCTGAACCTTCTCCTAGGCCCATCTGTACATGTCTATGTAAAAGCCAGTATTAACAAGAACCCTGCTAAGTCAGCTTAGCAAGAACCACGCCCCCCCCCCCACCTCGACACCTGCTCACCCTCGACATCCTCCAACGTCCCCCAGGTGATGTCCGATCCTGGCCTGTCTTCAGTAAGAATCCTGTTAGAGAGATTTAGCTGGAATCCCACCTTACCCCTGATATTTCCTGTTAGTGATTTTCCACCCATTTCCCCCAACCCTGCTCCTTGGCTATAAATTCCTACTTGTTCATGCTGTATTGAATCCACTCTCTCTCCTCCACTGCAAAGTTCTATCAAATGGTCCCTATACCTACCACAATCGTACCGACTAAAGTCTGCTTCATCCTCTTAAACAAGGGCCCCGAATAATTTTTCTTTAACAGCATCTCTGTATTGGGCTCTCTTGGGGATACAACAGTGAGCAAGACACGGCCAATCCTGCTCTTATGGGATTCACAGTAAAAACACAATCAATTTTTAAAATCATAATTGTTAATAAGAGACACAGGAAAAGATCAAGGTGCTTCGGGATTAGAGGAGGCTCTAGGGAACCTGACTTTGGTAAGCCTTACAGAAGGCTTCCCTAAGACGTATCGCTGAAGCTTGGTTCAGAAGGACAAGTGGGCATCATCTGGTTAAGGGAGGTTGAGTTAGTATAAAGGCTGATTGGTGCCAATGAGTAGATAGGGAAGGGAAAAAAGGCCCTAAGCGGGAAGCAACTAGGAGCATTCAGAGAACTGAAAAAGGATCAGTACATCCTGGAAGCAGAGAGCAAATGAGAGAGAAGCACCAGATAAGGCCAGAGAGGCAGACAGAGGCTTCTTGGCCAGAGGAGTTTCCAAGATTTTGCTTATGTATCCTAAAATAATTTGGAAAACTATGTGCCCATTCACACATTGTTCATTCACACCTAAATTCTTTTATTTTAAATTTAAATAGTTGCAAATGATTTGATTTCTGGTGTATTGTAAATATTGACATTTTAAAATAATGAAATAATGTATCCGAAGAAGATACCCAAGCTACTGATTCCCAACGACATCCCTTGAAAAATATGTATATACGAACAGGCTGATCTTCAATACTTAGACATTTTATATCATTCTTTTTTCTCCTTGAATGTGTGTTTTCATTCTACCTTCCCCAGAGAATATCTTCACATGAAATATTTTTATACTTGAAAATCTTTTACTGATGTCATTTCATCCTTCAAGGTAAATTTTTTCCTTCTGGACTGAGTTATTACTACAATTATTATTAACACAGAGTTCATCAAAAGAAATATAAATATATTGTAAATTTTAAACATAAGAAAAATTGGGAATTTTTTTGTTAATAGCATGGACAAGAATTTTTAATTTCATTTCATGTTTTGGTGGATGAATATTATTTATTGCTATGAGACTGGTTTCATATCAATTCTAAGGTGGTTTTTTTGTGAGCTCTGAGATTCTTTGTTCATATATATAAGGAGATGAAATTGGAGCAAAATTCGCTATAAAATGTCATTTCACTCTTTGAGCTTCTTCTACTTCACATGCCAAAACCACACAATGGCACATTTTCAAATATTATTTTTGTGATCCATCAGCTAACAACTGAATTAGATCTTCTTCAATTTTGTTGGAAGCAAAGAAATGGAAATTGTCCTGAATTGTGAAGAGATTTGTTACCCATCATTAGAGACATCAGTGTCTCAATTTCTGGGAAATATATCAAAAAGACTTTTCCAAGACTGATCAAATAACTGTTAATTATACCTCTTACTCTATCATTTCAAGACATCTTCTTTAGCTTAATATACTCCAAACAGGTTGGTGAAACAAAGATAGTATCAATTATATTCAATATTATTAACATGCTTTCAATAAATTGAGTTCAATTTGCAGCTTACAGGTTTTTTAAAAAGGTAGTAACAAAAGTATATTGAAAATACTCATCAAATAACCTAATTAGCACAGTTATTCCTCATTGTCAAACCAATAACCAATCAGAATTCCGACTCCAAATCCTGACTCCTGAGCTCTAATTGTAGATATATAGGCAGATAAGGCACGGAGTCCCACCTGAGTTTGTCATCTGGATGTGAGAAGCAT